>NC_090931.1:811947953-812260765 GCF_040938575.1 Ambystoma mexicanum
TATAGATACAGACCCCAGTCCAAGGAGTGGCCCAGAGGCAGTGCAGGAGGGTGGCAGGGTGAGCAGGTACCTGGGCCCGGGGGACAGAGGGTGGCCAGTTGCACACTGCCAAGAGAGAAAACAGATCAGCAGGGGAGAAAGGGGACAAAGACAGAAGCAAAGAGGAAGGTCTTTAGGTGCTTCCTGAACCGGAGATGGTTCTCCTCAAGTTTCAGAGTGGCAGGGAGGCTGTTCCAAAGGGAGGCCCCAGCCCAAGACAGAGATGTACCCCAAGCTTGTTTCTTTGAAAAATGACTGACCCTGAGGAAGTTAGAGGTAGAGGAGCGAAGAGCTCTAGAGGGGAGGTATTTACAGAGGGATAGTTGAAGGTATTTTGGACCCAGGCCTCAGAAAGCCTTGTGGACAATGCAAAGGGTTTTAAATGTTATCCTTGCTTCCACTAGGAGCCAACGAAGGGATGGATTTTACATCTGTAGAGATACAATCCCAGGGCTTGAGGGATTAGGTGTAAAGGGCGGACAGTGGAGGCTGGTTTATTTAGAAAGAGGCTGTTACAGTAGTCCAACCTAGAGAGAACCAGAGCTTGGGAGACAGTGAGCTTCTAGGGCAAGGAGAGGAAAAGTAGGATGTTTGACTTTTTAGAGACGTCAGAGATGTGGGAGGAGAAGGAAAGTGCCGAGTCAAAGATGACCCTGAGGTTCTTAGGCTCACAGGTAGGGGTAGGAGGAGGGCCAAGAGAGGCCAGCCAGAGAGTGAGGGGAAAGGATGGTGAAGGTGTACCGATGAGGAGGATCTCAGTCTTGTGGGTATTTAGACAAAGATCATTGGCAGCACACCAATCCTGAATGGCAGTTAGGCAATCAGAGATGAGAGAAGGAAAGGAGGTGGCAGAGGGAAGCCTGAAAATGAGATGAGTGTCGTCAGCATAGCACTGGAAATTTGAGCAGAAAATGGCAATTCAGCAGGCGAGAGGTGTCAGGTATTGGTTGAAAAGCCAGGGCAAGTGGTTAGATCCCTGCGGAACACCACAGGTAGAGAGGGAGATAGATGATAGGAAGGACCCAAGTTGAACCTGGGAGTGTCGATCAGAGAGGAAAGAGGTCAGCCAGGCCAGAGCCTGATCGGTGATACCCAGGTTGTCATGGACACGGGTGAGCATGGTGATATGGTTGACCGTATCGAAGGCAGAAGAGATATCGAGTAGGATAAGGACAGAGGGAATGTTAGAGTCAAGGTTGGAGAGCAGGTCTTCACGGATATTCAGGAGAGTAGTTTCTGTGCTTCTGGGAGCTTTGAAGCCAGATTGGTAGTCATGGAGGGAGCCCACAGAATCAGAATAAAGGTTAAGCTGAGAGATGGGCAGCTTTTCAAGGAGTTTACCCAAGAAGGGAGTAATGGAAATTGGGTGATAATTAGTCGGACAAGAAGGATAAGCTGTGGGTTTCTTGAGGAGAGGATGCACAAGGGAGTGCTTCAGAGGGCAGGAGAAGGATCCTGAGAAAAGGAGAGGTTACATAAATCGGCAAGGGCTGGAGCAAGGGTGTCAATGTGATCCTTGATGGGATTAGAGGAACAGGGATGAACCTGTTTAGACAAAGCTTTCATAGATCAAACTTGTATAGCGACCTCATCAGGGGAGAAAAGAGGAAAGGATGAGAAAAAGGGTGTGGAGGTAGCTGAAGGAGGGTCAGCAAGCAGAGACGAGAGGGGGGAGGAGGAGGGAGGAGAGGAGAGGGTAGCCAGTATGTCCTGGGTTTTAGAGCTAAAGTGAGAGGCAAGGGCATTGCAAAGAGCCTGGGAGGCAAGAGGAGGGGTCGAGACTGAAGCATGGTTGGCCAGCTCGTTGCAGATTTTAAAGAGTTAGGCTGAGTTGTTAGATGCTGCAGAGACACAGCCTTAAATGTGGACTCTCTTCTTGGTACTGACAGAGAGTCGGTATTGCCTTTGGAGCAGGAGACAGACCAGTTTGTCAGAGGATAAAGAAGAAGCCCTCCATTTCCTCTCAGCCGCCCTACACTTACGTTTAAGTGTAGCTAGGTCGGAGTCATACCAAGAATTGCACTTGGCTTTGGACTTCAAATGGATCGTCATGACACGGGCAAGAGCATCAGAGGTAGCAGATATAGAGGAGTAGAACAGGGACAGGGCTGTGTCAGGGTGTGCGTCAGCCAGGGGTTGAGGTGGGGAGAGAAGGTGGCAGCAAAAGCTTCAACTGACATACGCTTCATGGGCTGGATGTCCGAGAAGGTAGGTGGCAATCTTGGGGTAGGCTGGCTTTGAGGGAAGAGAGGGAGAGATGAGAGGAGAGGAGAGGAGAGGAGGCAGTGATCACTCCAGGAGAGAGGAGTGGTCAGAGGTATAGAGAGCGGGAGGTCAGAGAAGGTCAAGACGTCAAGTGTGTGACCTGCAGAGTGAGTTGGACGAGAGGGGAGGATAGAAAGGGAGAGGGAATCGCAGAGGTCACGAAAGAGCACAGATGAGGAACAGGGAGAATCGAGATGGATTTTGAGGTCACCAAGGAGGAGGAGTTGAGTGGTTGAGGCCAGGAGGGAGGAGGAGAGGTCTGCCCACTCAGAGAGAGAAGAGGTGATTTGACCAGAAAGCATAAACAGTAAGAAAGTGGCTAGGAGAGAGAGAGAGCCTGCATACAAGGCATTCGAAAGAGGAGTAAGTCTGAGTGGGGATGATAGAGGCAGGAATCCACTCCGGAAAGATAAGGATACACCACCTCTGGGCCGGGTGGATCTGGGCACGGAGACGATCTTGTAACCGTCAGGGAGGAGAGTGTCAAAGCTTGTGCCAGAGCTGGCTGTGAACCATGTCTCGGAAAGACCAAAGACATCAAGGTCAAGTTCTTCTAAGAGATGGCAGATGTCAGAGGAGTGTTTGACAGCAGAGCAAGAGTGGCAAGATGAAGAAGGTTGCCAGCCTTAAAGACCTTCTGGGGAGGGGTACAAATCAGAGATACCCCCTGCGGTGGTGTGGAGGGAGCCCGAGGTGGGGCAGAGGATGAGGGAAGAGAGTGTAAGGTAGCCAAGGAAGGAGAGGTGGAGGACAGCTGGAGATGAAAGGAAGTTGATGAGGCGACGGAACCACCTATCGAAGAGGAGGAGATTGGCCTGAGGGCCATGGACCATGACAGTGCCATTTATGTAGACATTAATGATGACTCTGGAGGAGCCAAAGGAATCCATGAGGACTTTCCAGCGTGTGCCACCATTAATGGGAGAGGAGGAGACAGTACAGAGCAAAGAGATCATATGAGGGGTCCATAGATCTGGCGAAGGAATGACAAAGAGGATGTCAGTGAGGGTTTGTCTGGAAGAGGCGCTGGAATAGATATCAGCGATGGGTAGGCTTGGGTTGGAGGCCAAGATATCCTTTTTAAACTTCTTCTTACCAGACTTATTGAGAAGGGAATGATAGTTCCTAGAGAAGCAGTTAGAGTAGATAGGAGAAACAGACAGCGCTACGGGTGAGTGGAGAAAGAAGGCAGTGGGAGAAGTATGCAAGTACAGCGATATGGAACATTCACTGGGGTAGCAGGTTACAATTAATAGCTAAAGTTAAATGAAAAACACACCCAAATTTGGCTTTCAAAGTTAAATGCTAAGGCACCATAGGTAAAGAAATAAGGTATAAATCAGAGGTTAGAGGTGAGTGCTGAAACGAGTGTGTTAGAGAGCATAACAGGAAGAACAGTTTGCACAAGCAGAGAAGAGAGTAAAAGGTCCAAAAAGGGAAAGAAATGGCAAACAGAAGGAGGGAGCAAACCCATGATGAGGGAAGTAAGAGAGTCTTGGTAGTCCAGTTTCATAGCTGAGTGAGGTAGCAACCTAAGGGAGGGTCAGATTGTTGCAGTCATTTCATGTAGCATCCTGGTAGCGGACAGGGAGCTGACAGGGGCCTTAGAAGTGGTCCTTTACTGAGGGGGCTGGCTAAAGCCTGCCTTTCCCTCGTTGGTCCAGAGAAGCAGCACCCCAGCCAATCCCTGGGCAGATTGTAGAAAGGTAGAAAGCAAACACTGCCTTAGATGTTGAAGAGGCCCGGGCGGCCATGTTGAAAGAACCGCATGGTGCCAGATTCTTGCAGTCACAAACAGCCCAACACAGGTTTGCTCAGTGCCAGGAAGCACCAAACACAAAGCAAATCTGCCCAGAAGCACGATGATGAAGCACTGTAATATTGAGCTTTGATTCACCAAAAAGAAAGATATATTTTTTTTGCCAACATTTTTAGGAAAAGCGCCCAATATTCATTTGAGGAGCAGGGGTGGATCAAACAGATTGCTCCTACCGCAACGCGTGGCCAGAAAGCGGCACAGCACCAGTGTGGACACCGGTGAAATGAGCAGGACAGTGATAGTGAATTGCAGGACCAACGTCGGGGCGTACCCGTCCCACACAGGTTGACAAAGAAAAACAAAGAGGTGAGGCCTACAAGGTTTAGAATTAATCTTAAACCTCTGACAATTGTTCTGGACGACCCTCCAGACCATCTTTCTTCACCTGCCAAGTCATAACAGAAACGGGAAACCCCATATGCAAATCAGGCTTGGCCCCGCCCCCAAAGGGGTGATGAGGCAAAAAGTACAGTTTCCTGCATTTGACACAGTGGACCTCATTATGACTCTGGCGGTAGCCGTTCTGGTAAATACTGGCACGACTGCCGCCAGAGTCATTTTTTCCCCATTGGACTTAATGGGAATGGGGAGGACGGATGCACCGGCACTGTGTGCAACAGTGCTGGTGCATCCGTGAAGGTCTGTGAGCGGGTGCCGTTCCGTCCGCCAGGCCAGACCTACCCGGCTAAAGGGCACCTGCTCGCAGAACTCGTAGTTTGCCTGTCCGTCAACAACGGTACCGGCAAGCTTACTGGTACCGTTGTTTCCGGACCGGCAAACTTGTAATGATGCCCAATGGCTGAAAACACTCTCAAGAAATGCCACATATGCCAATGCATGGAAATGCCCAGACCCCCTTTTCGTGTCATCTCTTCCTCCTGGCATACTAAGTAGCAATTGAAATGTAAAGCCCCCTAGACAATGGCATATATACATTAGTGATCATTGATGAATAGTCCAGAGACGGAGAGATGCACATCACCCTGTCCACAGCTCCACTGTCCATTATCTCTGCCCTGGACAAAGTCGCTTCAGCATAGGGGATACCCACGGTGCTCAAATCAGACACTGGTCCACGTTTTAACAGAGCAGAATTCAATACATTTGAATAATACTTAGGTTGCATCATCTAAAAATACCCCCTCTCTGGCCACAAACGAATTGTTTGGTAGAGTGATCAATGGGGAACATCAGCTAAGGAACAAAACATGCAAACTAAGCCACTTTCACAAGGACGGTGCCAATTGCTAAGAGCCTATCAAGACACTCCCCATGGCATGAATAACCAGTGTTCCTTGGAACTAATGTTTGACTGCATCATCCGAACAAAACTTCCACATATAGACTCCCAGACACGTATCCGATGAAACGCCTCGACCCTCGATACCAGGGATCCTACTAAAACAAGAAATTGAATCCTATGCTAGCGTTCACCCCTTTAGGCACCTGCTTTAGTTTTTGGCTGTATCTGCTGTGTCTTTAGCATCAAGATGCCTTTTGGTGAACATGCGCTTTGTAAATATATATATATAACATACCAGATATGCCCATCACCCCGAATTCAACATCAGAGGTGTCTTAGTGCTTCAGATGCCTTCTCATAAAGGGATGTCATTCTTTCATCCCAGCCACTAACTATCTGACATGTGAAGAGTACAGCGGTAACTGCCTACACTAATGAGGAACGCGCTGGTCTTGGAAGCAAGACCACGCATTCAACAGAGTTTTGAATCCTGTATCCGCGCTTAGAAACCAAACTCAGGTATGGTATAAGGTGCATTATAAAAAAACAATTAAATAAATAAATACTAAATAAATAAACTCCTCCAATTTCAAGCAGTTTGTCTGGGATGAAGAAGCCTTTGAAGCCAATGAGACGATTCAAAAAACCCTGAGGGTGCTGCGACTGCTCTCCTCGCCCAGCGTGTCAGAGTGAAGAGCCTCCATTTGCTGCATGGGGACCACATTGTGAAATGTGGCGACCATCTCATTTAATTGAATAAATGGACTAAGTATATAGCCTCATGTTTAGGCTTTGGGGAGATATCATGACCTGCGTTGGTCCCTCTTGGACCTGACTTTGGTGCTTCTGCCGTAGCGCACAGTATGGTGGGCATGTGGAGGGACCGATGCAGGAAGGGTGCAAAAAAGGGTTAATTCATTTATTTTTGCCTCAGGAAGTTTCGTTTCCTGCTTGCTTCTGTATAAAGAACAACGTGAGCAGGAGCAGCTCTGCTCATCAAAGAAATATTAACAAAGGGCATCCAACCCAATGTTGACTTCATCAGTGTGCTGGTGCTTCATTGTGTTTGTCACCCAGAGCAAATACTACACGGCGGATGGTGGTTGAGGAAGGGGAGATTGAGGTTGAGGAGTGAGAGAAGCTTGAGCAGGAGAGGCAGGAGGAGGGTGAGGAAGAGGATTGATTTCCAGCCTGGAGGAGGATGTGGCAGCTGCAAAGTCACACAAGGAGTATCTGCGGGAATTGGGCAAATAGCTTTATCTTGGAGTTGGTTGGGAGAAGTTGGTTTTCCAGGTGCAACTGGGAGAGATGGCCAATGATCTGCAGACAGACAAATTGCAGAAGGCCTAGAAAGAGTGTTGGTCTGGCAGGAGAGTTAAGAGCGCCAGGAAGAGGAGTCCAGCAGATAGCGCAGGTGGACAGTGCAGTGTAGCCTGCCAATGAGGATGGGGCAAAGCCAGCACAGGTTTTCTTCAAGAGGTTGAAGTCAGGACGGAAGCCATCCCCACCCATGACATCACTGTCCACCTGGTCATGGGTGTATAAATACTTCAGTTTGCTAGATGCGGGCAACTGTCAGGGGGAGGCAGGAATGTAATATTTAACCTTTGCCAGAAGACAATTAATTAGGGTAGAGTAAGAGTGTCTTGATTGCCACCTCAATGCAAATGCACTGTCGGCTGTGGCACGATGATGTGTTAAAGGAGAACACATTCCATGCCACATACCCTGCCACTGCATCTCCCTCCCTCAGTGGTGACAGCGGCCACAAGGGAAGGTTGAATAACCCTCCAGATTGTTGCTGGTCGGGCTCCAGCAGACCCCCATTGCCTCTGACTTCCTGATGTCCCCCAATGACTGGCCCAACCAACACTGCCTGATGCACTGGCACCATTGGCTTGTAGTGCTACATTACCACCACTAGCAGTGCAGCCTCCTGTTTGTGGTGGTAGTGTTCAGGATATGGAGCTATTTGGGCAGGACACGTGAGAAAGCAATGAGGAATGTGGCATGTACTGCCTGCATTAACGACCATCTGTGGGTTGGGAACTGGATTCTGTGACAGTGGTGGCTGACATGGAGACCCTTATGTTTGAGAACCACCCTGTTCTCTTTTAGATGACTGGGAAATAGTTAGTAAAAAGTAGGCATGGAAAACTAGAAAATTGCAGAAAGAAAGGCAGGTGTGCCTCAACTGTTGGGTACAGGCAAATAAACTGATTCAAACCCCCCAGTTAGTGATTGCATTACTAGACCTCAGACAGTGGCTCTTCTGATTGGTAAATACAAGTACATTGAGGTAGAACCCCCAGTTTATGAGTACAATACTAGGAATATGAGAGTGGCTCCGCTGGTTGGTAAAGCCAAATAAATTGAGAATGAAGGAAAACTAAACATTTACTGTGCTTATGCCCGCAGCCGCTACTGTCAGAGTCAAATCTCCACCAACTTTCACCGTGCCCCTCCTTTCTCATGCCCAATCGCTGATCTGTAGGCACATCTTAAGAATCTGTTGTGTGGTCTTTCAAGAGATGGGCATGTTTTTTCCTCCCAACATAGACTTTGACGATAAGATATGCTCATTCATTTTTATGAAAATAAGCTCTCTCATATGTGTGTCAATGAGTCATCCCTGTGGTCAAAGGCAATTGCTAGAGCAGTATTAAAAAGCACACTCCATGCTAGCTTTGGGCAGCTTAGGCTTTTCACAACTAATTGACGAAGTACAGATGGCCATGTCAACCACTTGCCAGGCCAGAATTGCAGTGGATCATCATCACGCTCAAGTTGGCATGTGTCAAGAACATCTAGTTTGCAGTGTGCCAATTGTGTACTCATGCCCCCAATACATATAGAAAGCCAGACTGGCATAGGAGTCTATCCCAAAGCCTCTTAAATATTTCTAGAGGGGTGAGCAAGTGACCTAACAGGGGTGAATGGGGTAACCGCATTAGAAGATGATTCCTGAGAGGTAGGGAGGGATGAAGATCAGGGACCACCCTTTGAGGTAAACAAAGAGGGAGGAGTCACGGGCAGCAAAGGGAAATCTGGCAAAGACCCATGTGGCTAGTGGAGCTTGTCATATGCAATGTGCCAAACACAATTCTTCCTGATGCACCAGATTAATTTAAGCACAACAAAAGAGATGATGGATGGAAGATTTTGAATAAATCTTAATCTCTGGCATCGCTCTGTGCAACCCTCCAGACCAACATTCTTTGCCTGTTAAGCCATTACAGAAAGGGGAAAGACCATGTGGAAATCAGACATGGTCCCATCCCGAAAGGGGCAGTCCAACCTGAACTGCTAGGTCACATCCCTTCTTCGCGAGACCAAAAGAATGCCCAGATATGTTTTGGCCTCATTGGGCACCATCAGTGTGGAGTAGCATGGCTCTCTAGGCCCAGCAGGCACAGGGCCCACATCTGGGCATAAAATCCCAATTTATTTATTTACCCCAGTACCTAGCCCTTCCCCTAAGAATGCAGCAGCTTTAGACCCTTGGCCTTCTCTTCCACCTACTAAATGCATGTAGGGTTTTTCCTGCTTTAGTCTTCTTTGTCTACTAAATTCATAGGGAGTTCTCACTGCTTAGGCCTTCTCTTCACACATACTAAACACACGGGGTTCTCTGTGCTTTAGCCTTCCTCTCCACCTACAAAATGGAAGTGGAGTTCTCAGTGCTTAGATCGTCTCCTACACCTGCTATATGCATGTGAAATTCTCCTCATGTTGGCATTTTATCCTTCCCAATGAATCCATCTGGGGTGTTCAGTGTTTGACCATCTCCTCTTCCGGCAAAATACGTGTGTGTTTCTCAGTGGTCTGTCCATCTCCTCCACCTATTAAATGCACAGGTGTTCTCTGATATTTGCCTTCTCTGCATATTAAATGCACAGAGGTTTCTCAGTGCTTGGCCTTCTCTTCTGCCTATTAAATGCATATAGTGTTCTACCTTCTTTGGCCTTCTCCACCAACTGAATGCAGTTCAGTTGTCTCGAGGGAGGATAGCTCAGCGGCAGCGTGCTTACCTTGGAAGCAAGATGACACAGAGCAACACGGGTTCGATCCCTGTGTCCACACTTAGAAACCTCTGGGTATTAAGCTTGTTATAAATAATCAATCGTATCATATCACATGTGGTTCTCCCTGCTCCTCCCTTAATCTCTGTCTACTGTGTTAGGCTTGGACGATATGTCACTTTTGAACAGAACGTCCCTGAGGGAATAACATCAACTGACCAGGAGATCAATAAAATGAGCTTTTCGAGAACTCAGGACCATGAATTCTGGACTTGGCTCTCAGAGGCTTTGGTACTGGATCAAAATAGATAGCAACTTGAAATAAAAAATCAAAAGGAAGCCTGGACAAAATAACTACTTCCACTTAACACACTGGCACTTGGCTCATGGAATACTAGAGGATTCTCTCATCTGGCAAAGCATAGTGATATAATCCTGGGCAATTTTGATGTCTTGTGTTTGCAGGAATCATTGCTAATGAGCAAGCCGTGTTTGCACGGCTACGAGCTTTCAATATCCCCAGCTGCCAAAGGTGAGAAAGGAAGGTCCACTTCTTGACTAATCACAGCCGTCAATACTGAAGTCGACTTAGTAATAAAAAAAGTGCTAGTGTGCCATCCCTTTATTTTTGCGACTTTAATAACTTGGCAACAACAAGCTAACACTCCCATGAAAAATCAAAAGTTGACAGAAAGGGTGGTGGTGGGAAAAAAAACTATCATAGTAATAAATGTATATTGGAATACGAAAGCACCAAATAAAGAAAATGTTCTGAAGCTGGTAGAATAGACCAGTGACGAAGCCCAGATAAACCTATCAGGCAACTCACATAATTGTATGTGGAGACTTGAATGCGGTTTGCAGAGCCACACCTCAGGATAAAATTGTCATAGAAAACGGAGCAACACCAAAAGATAGAGGAATGGCTTGGTCAAAACTAATGGCCTCGAGAGACCTTCACAACCTTCACTTACTAGACTCAAATCAATTGCAAATACCAACTTGGGAAAGAGAAGGACAAAGTGCAGTTCTAGACTACATTTTTATATCAAGAGAATTCCTTCCCTATGTCGTATCCTTTCAAGTCATAAGAACATTGAAGAGCGACCACAACCTTCTGAATCAACCTGGAAGTCAGTGACAAAGCAACAGGAAAGAATGACTACAGACATTGAAAAAAGCACCAGTGGAGCCGCCAAAAAATAACAAATTCCATCATAAACTCTTTGACCAAGCGCTATAAAGAGCTAACAAACTCGGACCCATCTACTAATGAGGGATCGGTGGTGGACTATCAACCACTACTCATCTGTTATCAATATAAATATGACCCTTCAAAAAAGAATGTGTCCCAACATCTTCATACTTTTGATAGACTTGTTATGGAAAAGAGGAAAACAATGAGGCGTGAAAGACAACAAGCATTGAAGACTGGCTCGACAGACTCCTTGGAAAGAGCAACTAAAATTGCAAATACTTACAAGAATTGGCTTCCGTTTCATTCGAGAAAACTATACCAGGCTGACTCAGAAGAGATGCTATGAACAACATGTGGATGCAAAACAAGGGAGTTCTGGTCACTGATTAGGCAAACAACATCAGTAAAGTCAGAAGCCTTACAGAATAATGTAAATGAAGAATTTTGGATTTCCCACTTTTTGGGCCTCTTTTCCAACTTGAATAAAAATGGCCAAAAGGACGCATTGTTTTCAGAAGAACCAAGGAAAGTTCCCTGCGACGAAGACCTGATAATAAAAACAATATCAGCATTAAATAGTTCTAGAGCTCCCGGTCCAGATGGGATTCCACATATTGACCTCAAAGAATATCCAAAAGAGTGGGCTCCTTTCATTTCGGAGATTTTCAAAAGATGTACACAATCAAATTCAGTACTTAAATCATGGAAAAGCGCAACGGTTGTTCCGATATTTAAAAAGGTCCTAGAGACTGTCCAAGGAATTACCATCCAATAGCGCTTTTGGATGTTATAGGGAAGCTATTCGGATCTTTTTGTTTAGACGATTTTCAAGCCTGGATGAAAACAGCAGCCTGTTCAGACCCATTTCAAACGGGGTTCGTAAAAGAAACAGGAACAACCGCAAACATATTAATACTCAGCTCCCTAAAGGCAAAGATCAAAGATGGGAGCCCAAGAATTTTCATAGCTATCATAGACCTGGTCCAGGCATTTCACCAGGTCGATCGCAAAAGACTTTGGCAAAAACTCAAAGGTTGGAATTGCCTAAAAATGATTTTGGAATGGATCCAAGCACTCTATAGTGATACGAGTATGAGGATACGATTAAACGGCAAAGGGCTACTCTCTGAGAACATCAAGACAACGAGGGGAGTAAAACAAGGTTGTCCTTTATCTCCTGGCCTGTTTAACGCATATTTGGGCGATTACCAAAATTCGGATACAACTATTTGTTCCTTCCCACCTTCACTAGGAGACGTTAAGATAACGTGCCTACTATACGCCGACGATATGATACTCATCGATCAAACTCTGATTGGCCTCCAAAGGCAGCTAAATAATGTATCTGAATACATAAGTGACAACAACCTGGAGATCAATAAGAATAAGACCAAAGTGATGATACTCGAAAAGTCGGCAAAAAGATCTGAAAAGCTCCAATGGCATCTCGAAGGAGTAAAATTGAGAGTGTGAAGGAATTTAAATATCTGGGCATCATCTTGAACAACAGCAAAGTGGAGCAACAGATGCAGAATTTTCTCTTTGAAAAAGCCAAAATTGTTGACAAGAAATATGGACAGGTTTCTATCATCCCTACCATCAAATTTTACAAGGCTAAAGTTGTCCCTGCTCTGATATATGGGGACGAAGCCTTGCAAGAAAATACCATCTAAAATTTGGCAAAGACTGGAAGGCTATTTTTGGCAGCGCCTGTTGAACCTCCCAGCATCGACTCCTATTCCAACCATTCGACGCAAACTGGGTCTGATGTCCCTTCTTGGCACGGTAGAACGCAACAAGTTGATGCTATATAGAAAAGTTATTGCCCCTTCTCGTGTAACAGTGTTTGACATTATCCATACAGAGCTTGTGGAAGGAAAAAACAGTACCTTGATAAAATGGGGAGTGAAAAACAAATGCATCCTTGAAAAAGTTAACAGCACTGAAGAAGAGCTGTGGAATAATCCGAACAAAATAAAAAAGAAACTTTTGAAAATAGATTGTATAGAAACGCTGCACCGAGCCAACAAATACAAACTGACTGCAGACCTTCCATCAACTCCAAGGGGTGTGAATCACTTATTAGGGTACATGGAAAAATTCCCCAACAAAACCTTTAGAAACACATTCATAAGAATTCGACTAAACTTGCTGCCAACAAATTAAATTTTGGAAAAACGAGGCCTATTAGCTACGAAATCTTGTAGACACTGCAAAATCCCCAAGCAGATTGAATCGATTAGACATTATTGACATGTGGAGCACTGACCAACCAAAGAGAGACTTATCTGGGCCATCTACTATCTAAATACTAGTTACATAGTGAGGAAGACTGGTGGAGCAGATTGCTGAACGGGGAAAAATCACAGTGGGTACTAGTAGTGGTGGCCTTTTTCCAGAATTTGGATCTCAGAAATCCTGAAACAAGAAACTGAATGACTAAAGGACATAGTTTTCCATTTCATTCTTTAATCTCATTTTCTTCCCCTTTTTTCTACCCTTGTGATTTTAAAAACAGAAAAATGAAAAGACGAAATGATGACGATGATGACTTCTTGTAAAAATAGTAAATCAATTAAACAAGTAAAATAAAAAATTAAATAAAAATTGTCCAAAAACAGACCCTGACAAATCTTTCAGATGAGATACATCCCTTCTACTAGGTTGGCGAAATCCAGCTGAACGCACGTCTGACTTCTTGGTCTCTCACAATGAGTTGTCACTCAAACAGAAGCCTCAAATCTCAGGATGAAGAACAGGCTTATTTGTTTGGGTTCTACCAGCCAATCAGAGCTCTCTCTGGCTGATTTGTCAGTTTCCTTTTGTGAGTTTTTCTAGGCTGCGCGGGAAGGATTAAACTGGGAAGACTCACACTTGGGTGGTGTATGGACGGATTTATGAACTTTGTAGCAGTATAGAGTATTATCGGTTTGGCCTTCCTTTTCTTTGTAGTTTCTGCTGTGTAGTGTGTTTATGTAACCAATTTTGGGCGCCACTACCTTAGTGGTTGGTCATGGTATGATAGTGTGTTGTCTTAGTTTCCCTCTATAAAAAATAAACAAGTTTTGCCTTTTCTTCAGTGCCTTTCCCCTTATAAACTGTTTAAAAAACAATACCTACTCCCATCCCGTAAAGAAAACACACAAAAAAGTGTACAGATTACCAGTTTCTCCCTTTGTTTGCTGTGTACTGTTGTTTGAATATTGTATAGTATTTGAATAATGGTTTTAGTGCAGTATTCTAGTTTTTGCAGTACTTGTAGCAGTTTAATTGTTCACTTGGGATTGTGCTCTGGTTCTCTTTGGCTAATTTTATTTCCCCCTTTTGGGTTTTCAAGATCTGCACACAGTCCTCAGCGTTGCCAGTTGTGACACTGATCAGGGCATGCCTGAGATGCTGGGAGTAGAAGAGGGAGTAGAGCTGTGCTTCACCTTTTGGGAGGAGGAAGATTCATTCATAATAGATCAGGAGAGGAACCTCACGCTTTTTGTTGCCTGGCATTCTTTGTGTGTACAACGTGCTTTTACCTGCTGAAATTAAGCTTGTATCTTGTTTGGGACAAGCCTGCACTGCGAGCTGCTATCAGGCTCTTGCAGGGACTCGAGCGTGGCCATGAGGAGGCGGGGCCTGTGCTTGTTACGTTAATCGTCACGTGAACAATTCCATCTACAAAGCACCCTGCCATCCACCCTTGCGGCCTTAAGCCCGGTGGAGACAAGCCCACTGGCTGTTGAGCGACTGTTTGGCGCTGGTGGCCCATTCGGACGGGAGACTCCGGAGGTGTTACCTCTTTGATCCCTTCCGGACTTTTATCATCAATAAGAGCCATGAGTGACTGACTTGTGTAAGACATTTAACCAGCACTTTATTTCCTGTAAATTAATATGGTAGCTCATAAGTTCACATTGAAAACCGGTATGCCTGCAAACATGGTGATCCAGGAGAACACGGTAGCCGGTCCATCTTTAAAGCAGACAACATTACATTTTGCAAGCACTACTGGTCCTAAGCACCAACGTTCAAAATCTCTCTTGTCTGGGGTTGATTGTCCATGCATGCATGAAACACTTTTAAATGATACAATGATTCTTGCGCCCCAGGTGGTACCGATGGTTTCCCCAATCACAACCACCTGCGCGGCTCAGGAATCACCACTTGAAGTGGCCGATACCATCTCTAAAGTGCACGATTCTAATGTTCCAGTTCAGCTAGAAGCTCTTCGCTCCCCCCCACGTGTGGAGGCAAGTCATAGCGGTCCCGGAGGTTGTGCAGGTAAACATCCCACTGCAGAGGTTACTGACACAACTTTGGAGTCCGCTTGTCTTGCAGGCGTTTTATATGCTGATGTTAACCTGCAATCATCTAGCCTTGATTCGATTAATCCAGTTGTTGACACAAATATTAGTAGCAATTCGCAGGGCACGCCCACCACACCACTCCCCATGAAGCCCAAGCTGTGTTCAGTGGCTGCCCAAGTGCAACTACGCCAAGCTTGTGAGCAACTCTGCTTCACGGGTGAGGTTGATGATGATGCTTTAGAGTTCATGAATTCGTCCAATAACTCTTCCTGTACCGCATCTGATGTACTGTATATATGTTCAAATACAGGGGACTTAATACAGCTACAAGATCTTAAACATAATACTACCATTGTACCTGCTAAAAATCCCCTTCCTTCACAATGTACTTCCATTAATTCTCCAGCCTCAGTTATCCTGAACAAATCTCATACTGACATTGTAAACTAGTCACTATCCTTTATAGCGCCTACTCCTCGTCGGACCAGATTTCGGGAAGTCGATAAGACATCAGAGTTCTTTATAGAACAAGCACAGGACAAGCGCTTTTCATTCCCGGAGGCCCCAGCACTGAATAACACTCTGAGTGCAATGAACACTGCCTTATTAACTATTGCAAAATTGTATGAAACCCTAGATAATAAGGTCACCTACCAATCAATGCTCATGCAGCAATATTTCAACAAGGATCTTCCGGGTGAAAACAAAAAATCCACACCTAACGCCCCAATAAATTCTATTACTCTAAGACCAGAGATTTTGCAACTCAGACACAGCTGACTAGGTCCCCCCAACCTGCACAAATATTGGTGGTTGAAAAAGATAACTTCATCGAATCAGCAGATGCCACCAATACCTGTCTTTCTCTACCTCCCCAGATTAATATTGATGATACCATACAATCACCAAGTAAAATTGGTTCAACTTCAAATTCCGAATTGCCTCTTAAAGACTCTGCTAATATTTTTGAATTATTTGAATTATTTGCCCCAGCTGTTACCAATTCCTCATCTAAATCTTCTACCTCTCGCCGTTCAAGACAAGAATGGAAAAGAATGAAAAAGGCTGTGCAACAAACAAATACATGTACAAAAGCCAGTGAGAATTCGTGAAAATGTATTAAAATGACACCTCGACTAGAAACATCTATAGGCTCATCCACTCCTGAAGTTTTAACTAATGTGGTTCCGGTGATAACACCACATCAACCACTTGATGATCTTATAGCCCTAGCAAAACAGGCCAGTGCTGCTCCTGTCACGCATCCATCCATGTTTCAAAATAAACCTGGACCTGGTTTGCTTATGCCACCCGATTCAAGAGTTCTGACAGGCACCATTCCATCTATGCCAGTAGATACCACTCTAAATCCAAGTGTACATGTTGAATCGGAAGAAATTAGAGCTTCGATTAATGCCTATACTTTGCATTCTAATTTGACTTCACAATTGCCTCTTCCATCATGTATAGACAAAACACAAGGCATGAGGAATTCAATATACAGTTACCCATGAGTCACAGTGAACAATTCCCCATCTTAAAGCTTGCTCTGCACGCTTATCCAATGACTGGCAGGCAGAATATGTGCAGCCTAATGGATTTGAGTCTGTATAATCTGCACAAATGCAAGCAACCTCTGCACTAAATCCTACATCAATTAATGATTCGCATATAGAGCCTGTTTCTCAATTTCCAACCCTAAAACAAGATTTAGGAGAATATATTAAATCCTCCATTGAGTCTTGTTTTGCAGAATTGAAGTCCAATAGTCAGGACTATAAATTAACTTCTGCTGCTCTCATCTTGAAAACAAATACGTTGCAACAGACCATTAAAATACCAAACGAACAAGTGACTCATGCTCGGACAAAACCCATGCCTTGTGATATAACTATGCAAAAGTCGATTGTGAGTCCTCAAAATGTGTGTTCCAATGTCAAATTGCAATTATACTCACTGAACATGAAATGTCGTGCAGCACCTTTTTCAATGTATGTACTTAATAGATTGAGTATATTGAACATCTGTGTTGACATTGCGATTCTTAAAGACCTATCCACAACCGACATTGAATACATAGAGTTTGTCAATCAAGACGACCTGTCGGAAGTCAAGATATATGTACGCTCAGGTCTAGTCTTTAATATGTTGTGGCAGGCGCAAATGTCATTATTTGACTTACGATTTATATTGTCCCAAGACAGTAAACCAGTCGGCGATAAAATGGAGAAACTCCAAGTCCCGACGTATCAATCAAAACAACACACCATATCTCAAAATTCAAATTCTCATCACGCTTCCATAGTCAGGGGATCTCAAGAATATGTGAACCAATCATAACTAACTCTAAAACAAGATGTTGTCTCCTTGCTGTGCTGGAATACCAGAGGTCACACTCACTTCATAAACTCCACAGTAAGTGACCTGCCTCGATTTGATATTATAGCCTTGCAAGAAACATGGCTCACGACTGCTCCGATTTGTGCTTCGCATACAATTGTTTCGTCATTTGCGGTCAAATAATCTATGGGACACCTGTCTGGTGGCTTGTTGCTAGCAGTTAAGCATAATAGTGGTTTTCAAGTAATCCAGTATCCCTCCTCATCTCCATATTTCCAAGTAGTTAAATTAATACGGGGCATGGCGAGTCTAGCCATTGTCAATATCTATTGGAGTAGGCAGGATATAACAAATGAGTTGTTCTTGATGTACTTGACCCAACACTTGGACAAAATAATTGCTGACACTAGCATTGTGTGCTCTATCATTCTTGGTGACTTAAATTTACATATTCTACCAACGATCAATAGTAGCTCTGGGCACGATGAGCAGACGTGGTGCACTATTATGAAAGAAAGGGGGTGTGTAATGGTAAACAATACTGTGGCCGGTGATGTCCCTGCCTGTGTAACCTGGTCTTCCGGTTCTCGGCAGGCAATTCTAGATTATATTTATATAAACAAGAAATGCCTACCTCAGGTACAGTCGATGAACGTGATCCCCTCGTTAGTGAGCGATCACAATAAACTCATCATGCACTTTAATTTTTCAGTCGGCATCTTTTATCAGATTGAAACAGCTATCCACACCCTCTTAAAGTGAATAACAGCGGTACCCGTTTATGTTGGAATCAAATGACGTTGAATCAGCTGAAACGGGATTTGGTCGATTCCCATAGACCTCTATCTGTTGAAGATTCGCAGTGCTATGTCGCTACGATGCAAATTTTCAGGCAAGTAAAAATGCCTGACTCCAGATTCAGACATAAGCTCACACACAGTTTTGATGCTGAAATTTAGCAAAGAAAGGCACAGCTAAGGCAAGCCATACGTAACTTAAGGGATGATCCAGCCATTACCATATCAGCATCAAAGAGATTTCTGAAAGCCAGATATAGACAATGGCTGAAAGGTCATAAGTGTTTGCGGTATCAAGAGGATGGAGAGAATATGCTGAGGCAAATGCTTACTAAATCTACCAGTGGCATTTGGCATTGCCTAAACACAGCCACCCATAGACTACAGTCTGCCGTGCTTACTTCTGCACTTCCAAGTGAACAATGGTCTAAATATTTTCACACCATATATCGTTCTCCATTCTCAGGTCTCCCATTGGATTTTCGCAATATACACTTACCTCATGCCTTTAGCCTGGACCAGGTAGATATCTTAAGATGTATCAAAACTCTTAGCCGATCCAGAGCGGTTGGACCTGATGGCCTTCATAATGCCATGCTTAAAGATCACCCTCTTGAATGGGCCTCTATTCCACATGAAATTTTTCAACACACGTTTCATGTTGGAGAAATCCCAAAATCATGGAAGCGTTCTATTGTCTTGCCAATTTTCAAGAAGGCCGATAGGGCTGATCCTACAGTTTATCGTCCTATCGCCCTTCTTGATTGCCCAGGCAAGATTTTTGCATGTTTAATTTTGAGGCAATTCAATATTTGGCTTGACACAAGTGATTCCCGTGATCCATTTCAAACAGGATTCTTACCTGGTTTAGGCACCGCCATCAATCTCATCACATTAAATTCCGTCATCCATCAGGCACGTCAACGATGTCAAGTGTTATACATGGCTTTCGTTGACTTTCGCATGGCATTTGATGCAATTCCACGGGAGCTGATATACAAAAAACATATGGACAGAGGCTGTCCTTGGTTTATTCTAAAGTGGGTCATCCAGCTGCACACGGGTACCTCTATTCAGGTTAGACTAAATAGTGAAGGCTTATTGTCGGACCCAATAGAGACTGCACGAGGCCTCAAACAGGGCTGCATTTTGGCATCAGCGATATTCAAGTTTTTGCTTCACTTATTACAGACTCCCTGAAACTTAATAATATTCAAATCAGGCATTTATTATATGCCGATGATATGGTTTTACTGTCGAAGACTGCGAATGGCCTCCGTGTCCTATTGAAAGCTCTGGACAGCTACACTGTGGAAAATTGTATAACTGTCAACATAGCGAAAACCAAGGTTATTCAATTTGGCACAAGAAAACAAAGAGGTGCTAATCATCAATGGCCCTTACAATGCACAACACTGAAAGCCGTCCCATCCTATATATATCTAGGCACTTTTGTCACAAACAACAGGAATCGTAATGCTTATGATCATTATGTAAAACAAAAGGTCACGGCAGCTGTCTCACAGGCACCACTGATCAAAGCTAAATATTGCAAGTTCTCCTTGGTTCCAATAATTATTTACTATAAGCAGAAGTTTATTCCAGTAATAACATATGGAGTGGAGGCTTCATTGAAGAAAACCTATATTTATTGGACTGCCATAGAGGGATGTTATTGGAAACGAGTCTTGCCCATACCACTCTCTTATCCTATGTGTATTGTGAGACACGAGTTGGGCCTAGTGTCCTTATATGCCATTTGTAAATGGAAAATCTGTTCACTTTATAGGAAATGTGTCATGGCAGATAATAAATCGGGTCTAATTAAAGTGATTGCAAAGTATCTCTTACACTCAATGGATGCATTTCCCCAGGGTTGGAGGCAAAAAGCGCAGGAGATCATTACCGAGACTGGGTTTACAATAACATTGTTGGTAGAGAACCCGAACCGAGCAAAAATACGATTATGGGAGCACGTTTGGATACAGACGCGACGTGCGTGCACCCATTATCAGGTTTTTGTAGATACTCCATTTAATCTCAAACGCTATGGTGCAGTTGAAAGTTACTTAGTCTTGTTTACAAGTCCTCGACTGCGTGATGATTTCCTTCGCTATCGATTGACTCTTTGGCCCACAAATGAGTTACTGTACAAACGCAAATTAATACCTGAAAATGAGCGCCTTTGTCGTTTTTGTAAGGTTTCTCCAGAAACATTGAAACTTCTGTGCTCAGTCTGCCCTGCGTTACTCATTCTAAGAATCAAGCATATGAAATCCTTGCTGATAGATCGTATAATTCTTACCAGTGACAGATTGTGGGAACTGCTATTTCATACTAACAACCAGCCATTGAGATATGCAATATTGAATTTCTTGTACAGTTTGAAGTTGAAAGACAAAAGATCGACTCAGAGTAAATTATGATTGCATGCATTTCTTTCCTGTGATATTCTATTGCTTATCATTTTTTGTTCAATGAAGAGCTATTGTTGTTTCATATTGCTAGTTTGTCTGACCAAGTTGAGTTGTTGTTTTTATCATTTTATAGTTTCCCTTTTTTTCTTTCTTCTTATGTTTGTTATTCTGTTTGTTTGAGAGTTTGGTATTGTTTTAATGAATTTCAATAATATTATCTAATTGAATTTGTTGAAAAATCAAGTTTACTTAATTAAAACAACTTTCTAATAAAAAAAAGTAAGTGGGGGAGAATGAAGCATTGGATGAGGTCTCTGAAGAGGGAGACAAGGCAGGGTCATCCTGGGAGGGCCTAGAGACATGTAGCACAGAGACAGGCTCAGCAGAGCCTTTTGTCAACACCCCTATGGATGCAGGTGTGTCAGGGCCGTTAGTGGATGCCTTCATAATGAGGGAATGCCTTTGTGTGGATGCCCTCCCCTCAACGAGTCAGTAAAGGCAGGCCTGCCTGTGAACTTCTCCACAGAGGCGGGGGAGGTGGGGCCTCATATTGATGCCCCTGTGGAGGCCGGAGAGGCGGGACTTCTAGTGATTCCTCTACAGTGACAGGGGAGGCGGCCGTGATGGCGATGCACCGACCGAGACAGGAGAGAAAAGTACAGAGTAGGAGGGCTTGTACACCCCCAAAGAGGCACTGGAGGCAGTGCAGGAGTAGGAGTATGTGTTCCTCATGTGCAAGGTGGAGCAGCAACAGGAAGCACTTTGAAGGAGTGAGATACCGCTATCTGGCTGGGGGAACAGAGGAGGAATTGCTCTCCACCCAGCAGTGTGAGCTGCTGCTGAGGATGAGGTCCAACAACAGAAGGCTGAGGGAGAGAACAAGCCTGTGGAGTTACCACAACAGGTGGTGGACCTACCTGAAGGGGGTGGTAGAAGCCTGTACATGATGTGGTCAGGAATATTATGGATGAGGAGCCTCTTCTTGTTCTTGCCATGGCAGAAGAGACAAGACAAGCACCAGATGAGCACCACGATTTGGCAACCTCCACCCACCTTAAACAGCCCACATGGACCTCAGGTGTGTGGGATAATTTCCTCCTGCCCCAAGGGAAGACTATCAGGTAGAGGAGTTTGAGGAGTTAGCCACAGTCTACGAGGATGAAGGTGAGGAGGGGGTAGAAGTGAATTGGAAAAGACTGTGCCCTAGGAACAGCACCCATGAGCATCCACATGTGCTGCTGTCAAAAGAAGGTGTACCAGTTACACAAGTCTTCTGTCTTCGGCAAGCAACTATGTAGCGGCCAGCTCCATGTCCATTAGTGGTGAGGAGCGAGAGAGTCCTAGAACATCCCAGGGCCTTGGTGCAGCACAGAGTAGTCATCAGGTATGTTGTGTCCAAACCTCAGCACACATCAAGCCTGCCTCGTTAGTAAGGGTGAAAAGGTCAAACGTGGCAAGCAGAAAGCCCCTTTTTCCAACACTGCTCCAATATGTGTTTGGGGGTGGTGCACCACCAATAGCACCAGTCTTTGGTCAGGGCCCTCTGGGCTACATAATGAGGCACTGAAGGACATATTTCCTTAATTGCAGGTAGTATGTTAGCTTGAAGAGCTGGACAGCATAGTGGTGGGGACGAAACTGAGGAGCAATATGGAGCTCCACCACCCTTTCCCCCTGTGCAGGGGTGAAGGAAAGAGGAAGGACTGCCCCATAGAGAGACTCCCCATCCAGCAGCAATTCTCAGTGGGAGAGCTGGAGAACACTAGGAAAGGCCCTGTGGGAGAGCTTGACAGCTGTCAGGACTGGCTGTGTTAGTAACAGGAAGAGTAACAGGATTAACATTGTGCTTTCAGAGCTGGCTGGGTTAGTTGTGCTTTCAGAACTGGCTGTGTTAGTAACAGGAAGAGTTTGTACATAGAATTAACATTGTGCTTGCCCAAGTCAAGATGGAGCGAAAGAAACTTAATCTGATTGGTTAAAGGAACAATGATATGTTTGGTTTGCCTGATTGGTGGAGAGGACAATGGGTTTGATTCTTGGGAGGTGAGCAAGATTCTAAACTGCCTTTCATCCAGAGAAATGCAGTGGCTGGTTGTACATTAGTTAAGCTCCTTAAGTAAGGCCTTTTCAGAGCTCAGAAAATCTACCAAAGAAGTAAGAATATCGTTAGCTGATCCAGTTTGAACAAGAAGACATCAGGTGGGATCGTTCTTTTAAAGATTTTAAGATTGTCACAGTGAACTTTCATTTTCTTTTATAAGAAAACTTAAAGAGTTAACAAGTTTCAAAATCATTTGAGAAAAGAGACATTTACAGTTAAAGTTATTATAAGGAAAACAAGCTTGAAGATAGTGCGTAGGAGTTTAAAGTTAATTAACTGCGTGTAATGTTCTTCAAGACTGTTTAATGTGTGCGCGAGCTCGCAAGTCGTCGTTTACGTGTTTTTGAAAGCGCGCGGGTATTCAGAGCGATAGAGCGCGTGCCCAAATGAATTGAGCGAGCGAATTTTAGCTTGTGTGCATTTTTAACGTGAAAGACGTTTCATGAGAAAGCGCGTGTTGTTTTGCGATAGAGCGCGTGCCCAAATGAATTGCGCAAGTGAATTTTAGCGCGTGTACATTTTTTACGTGAAAGACGTCTCATGAGAAAGCGCGTGTTTGTTTGCGATAGAGAGCGAGTCCATTTTGATGAAGCGCGAGTTGTTTTAAATGCGTGAACTGTTTTGCGTGAAATACGTTTCGTTTCTCC
Organism: Ambystoma mexicanum; assembly: GCF_040938575.1. NCBI lineage: Eukaryota > Metazoa > Chordata > Amphibia > Caudata > Ambystomatidae > Ambystoma > Ambystoma mexicanum. Next base: position 811,971,140 of record NC_090931.1, read on the forward strand.
ACGTGAGTTCGGTAGCGATAGAGCGCGAGTCCATTTTAACTAGCGCGTGTTATTTTTATCGCGTTTACGTATTTTTTCACGCGCGCGGGTTTGGTAAAGAATCGCGTGTGTATTTTAAACGCGAGGACAATTCTTCACGTCTTCTGATTTCACGTGTTTATCGCACACACTTATCAAGAAAGAAACTATACGTTCTTTGTGTAAATAAGGAAACAATTCACACGCAGAAGGGAAGCAGTATTCCAGGAAGTTAAAGAATATTATTTAATGTAATTTATGCAAATGGAATTCAATACTTCAGAGAAAGACTGCAATTTATAAAAGCACTGAAAACTACATAAAGTTAAAAGAACTTTGAAGCAAGAAGAATATCTAGTTCTGAAAAGGTGTTTGCAAGGGCCATCACTTTAGGATTCTTAAGAGACTTGAGTGGCTTGAACTATATGCACAACACAAGATATTATTTACAAGATATTCCACACAGATTACTAGCCTGTAAGTCTTTTACTGAGGTTTAAGAGATAAAGAGTTTAGAGTTTATTTAGAATAATTTTAGAAAAGAAGTTTTTCTTATCATATAAGTAGCCAGGTGTATTTGTTTACCACAGATACCAGAGCCTACCAGACGGTTGCAGGGCTGCAGTGTCTCCGTTGTTATTTTCTCCAAATTCCCCTTTCCCTTTCTTGGGGTTTTCAGCTCAGTTTATATTTAAGGGTTGAGAGGTGAACTCCTGGTGAGGGTCTGTGGGGCCAGCATCAGCTCCTGTGGAATTCAGTCAAGCCGGACCCTGACAGGATGAAAGGCCCACGATAATATTTTCCACCTGAGCTGATATGGATCCCACAGAGGCACTAGCAAGTTCCATAAGGGACATGTTTTCAGAGTTAAGGGAGGAAATGAGGGCTGTGCGAAAAGAAAACCAGGAATTACAAGTCAAGTTTGAAGAGTTAAACTCCAAGGTTACCCGTAAGGGTGAAGAAATTTCTTTGGAGTCAAGAGATTCAGAGGATACTAGTAGAGAATTACCAGTGTTAATTAGAGAGGATTTGGGTGAAGGAACGAGTTCTCAGGGAAGAAGTAGGGGAAGTTTGAATATACCTATAGGTCCAGTCCCCTTAGCACCTCCAGAGCGTTTTGGGGGAGATGCCAAGAAATGCCAGATTTTCCTTACACAGTGTGAACTTCATTTCCTTTGTAGACCTGAAGCTTTTAATACAGATGCTTCTAAACTAGCTTTTATGCTGTCTTTCCTTACTGGTGAGGCGGCAACTTGGTCAGTATTAATAGTTGGTCAAGAGAATCCTATACTAAAGAACTTGTTAGCTTTCAAGTTAGAATTTAAAAAGATGTTTGACAGACGCCAATTATCTCAAGAAGTAGATGGAGAACTATTAGAGTTAAAACAGGGAACCAAAGATTTAGTGTCTTACATCACACAGTTCAGATCTTTAGTATTAGAGAGCAATTGGCCAGAAGAGAAGCAATCCTCTTTGTTCTATAGAGGCTTGAAGGAGGAATTGAAAGATGCCTTATCTACAATTGTTAATAGACCCACTTCATGTGAGGATTTAATTAATCTTGTCATACAAATTGACTATAGATTAGGGGAACGCAAGGCTGAGCGTAGAAGAGGAGGAGTTGAGCAACCCAGAGTTTTCCCTAGAGTTGATAAAGGAAGATTAGAATTTGTAAATAAAGAATTGAGAACTGGGAATGCAGAGAGAGTAAATAAAGTAAGAGGTCCTTTAACTAAGGAGGAGAAGGATAGGCGAAGACAGAATAATTTATGTTTATATTGTGGGAAATCAGGACACTTTGTTGGAAATTGCCCTTGGTGTCCAAAAACCTCTGCATCTACTAACAGCTCCAGAAATCAGCAAGTGGCAAATACAATCCAATCAGCGGTACCACATATTACATTGAATGTATCCTTGTATATTAAAGAGGAATTAAAGGGAAGCGGTCCAGTAGTAATAGATTCAGGAGCCACTGGTAACTTCATGGATTGGAATGTGGTTAAAGATATGAATGTGCCTTACGTTGTAAAAAATATACCAGAGTATGTGAGAGCGGTGGATGGGTCTCAACTGACATCAGGTTTAATTGCACACGAAACAATTCCATTGGAAATGGAAATTGGAGGACACTGGGAGGAAATTGTGTTTGAATTAATTGACACTCCACAGTTGAAAATAATTTTGGGAATGCCTTGGCTGACGTATCATAACCCTCAGATTGATTGGGGAAGAAGAGTGGTGAAATTGGATTCTGCTTTTTGTGTTACAAATTGTTGTAAAGAAGTAGTTCAGGAAAATGTTTCTAGTGGTAATTGTTCAGAAGTAGTGGAAGGTTTGGTGAATTTGGGAACTATAGTAAATTCTATAGGGGCTGTAATGGGAGAATTACCAAAGTGTTACCATGATTTCAATGATGTGTTTAGTGAAAAGGAAGCTAAGGAATTACCTCCTCATAGAGAGTATGACTGTAAAATTGATTTAGAACCAGGGGCCCACATTCCTTGCAGTCGCATCTATGCCTTAACAGAAAAAGAGAATCAACATTTGAAAGATTACATCCAAGAAAATTTGAATAAGGGGTTCATCAGGCACTCTCAATCGCCAGCAGCTTCTCCACTATTTTTTGTTCCCAAAAAGGAAGGCACTTTACGAACATGCATAGATTATAGGGCATTAAATAAGATAACAATTAAAAAAGATATCATCTGCCCTTAATATCAGTAATGTTAGACCAGATTGAAGGAGCTTCGGTATTTACCAAACTAGATCTTCGTGGTGCATATCATTTGGTGCGGGTATGTCAAGGTGATGAATGGAAAACGGCATTTAGAACAAAATTTGGTCTTTTCGAATATCAAGTAATGCCATTCAGATTGTGTAACGCTCCCGCGGCCTTTCAATTTTTTATAAATGAGGTATTAAGAGTTTTTTATTGACATCTTTGTAGTAGTATACATAGATGATATTCTCATTTATTCTAAGGATCTACTGCAACATGAAGAACATGCAAAGAAAGTGTTACAGCGACTAAGGGAGAATAAACTAGTTACTAAGTTAGAAAAGAGCCAATTTCATACCATGGAAGTGGAATTTTTAGGTTTTATGATGTCTCCCAAAGGTTTGGAAATGGATATGAAGAAAATTAAAGCAGTTGTACAGTGGCCAACTCCAACTTGTGTTAAAGATATCCAAAGCTTCCTGGGCTTTGCAAACTTTTACAGGAGATTCATTAAAAGTTTCTCTCAAACTGTTGCTCCTATCACCAAATTATTGAAGAAAGGAATGAAATTTGAGTGGAAAGATGAAGCGGATCAAGCTTTCAAAACATTGAAGAACTGTTTTACATCTGGACCGATCTTATTACACCCAGATCCTTCACAACCATTTTTTGTGGAGGCAGATGCTTCTACTGTTGCAATTGGAGCAGTGCTTTCTCAACGGCATCCTGAAACTGGACAGTTGCATCCTGTGGCCTATCTATCTAAGAAATTGCTTCCAGCAGAAGTGAACTACACGATTACTGACAGAGAACTCCTGGCAATCAAGAGGGCATTTCAGGAATGGAGGCATTATCTGTTAGGAGCAAGATTCACAGTAACCGTTTTAACCAATCATAGAAATCTTCTGTTTTTGAAATCTGCTCGAACACTATCACCTCGACAACTTAGGTGGTCACTCTTCTTTTCAGAATACGATTTTGTGATAACATTCAAGCCTGGGCGGTTAAACGGTAAACCGGATGCTTTATCGCGACAAGGATCTTCGGGAGAAGTTGAAAATCAATTATTACCAGAACCAGTGATTGCAGAAGAAAAAATTATTCTAAGTACTACAAAGGAAGAGAATCAGCTTCTTAAAAAGATTCAAAAGGAATTACCAGAAGAGGAGATTCAATTTTGGTTAGCAGAGGATTCTGGAAGACATTTAATTGAAAGATTTCCATGTGACCTTCTAAAATTTACCTTCCAAGCAAGGAACTGCAAAAGGAAATTATGCAAGAATGTCATGAATCCAAGTTGGTGGGTCACCCTGGAATTCGTAAGACTATTGAACTGGTTGAAAGGAAGTTTTGGTGGAAAGAAAAGAAAAAGGATATTGAAGACTATGTGAAAACATGTGAAGTTTGTGCTCGAGTAAAGTCAGGAGGAGGAAAACCATCTGGGTTATTAAATGCGTTACCAGTACCCCCTAGTCCTTGGTTTACAATCTCTATGGATTATATTGTAGATCTTCCTAAAGATCAAAGTTACACTACAGTATTAGTAGTTGTGGATTTACTAACTAAAGCTGGGCATTTCATTCCCATGAAAGGAGAGGCTTCTGCAAGGAATCTGGCAAAAAGTTTTTTGCAAGAAGTGGTACGATTACATGGTCTACCAACAGAACCTGTATCAGATCGAGGGTCTCAGTTCATTTCTAAGTTTTGGCGAGCTTTCTGTACAGAGTTGGGAATTGAGGTAAAGCTTTCTTCAGGTTATCATCCACAGACCAACGGCCAAACAGAGCGAGTAAATCAGGAGTTGGAAAAATATGTTAGAGCTTTTTGGCAAGAAAGAGGAAGTTGGGTAGATCTTCTTTGGCTAGCAGAGTTTAGTTATGACAATTCTGTCAAGGATTCTAGTAAGTATTCTCCATTTTTTAGCAATTATGGTTTCCACCCACGATTTTTGAAAGAAGTGTTGCCATCTGAGTATTCCAATCCAGAGGTTGAGCAGTGATTGACTTGTATTAGAGATGGTTTAGTGAAAGCTAAAGAAACTTTGGGGAAAAGTAAGCTAAGATTTAAGACATTAGCTGATAAGAAACGTCGAAAAGCACCACATTATTAGGTGGGTCAAAAAGTTTGGCTGTCCACAAAAAACCTACGTTTAAAGGGAAGAACTAAATTTAGTCCGAGATTTATTGGTCCATTTGAAATAGAAAGAATAATAAATCCCGTAGCAATCAAACTGAAATTACCCGCAAGTATCAAAAGTCACCCTACATTTCATGTCAGCTTAGTGAAACTTTGTGTGTCAGGAACTAGATTGGGAAAACCACCACCAGCAGTTTACACAGACGAAAATGACGAAGAGTTTGAAGTTAAGAAAATCTTAGATTCCAGGTTTGTTAGAGGTACCTTGCAGTATCTTATTGACTGGAAGGGATACGGGCCTGAGGAAAGATCTTGGGAGGATCCAGCAGATGTACATGCCCCTCAATTGATAAAACAGTTTCACAAAAGGTTCCCTGCTAAGCCAGGCCCTGGGAAAGGGCTTTGAAGAGGGGGGTACTGTCAGGACTGGCTGGGTTAGTAACAGGAAGAGTAACAGTATTAACATTGTGCTGTCAGAGCTGGCTGGGTTAGTTGTGCTTTCAGAACTGGCTGGGTTAGTAACAGGAAGAGTTTGTACATAGAATTAACATTGTGCTTGCCCAAGTCAAGATGGAGCGAAAGAAACTTGGGGGCCGATTCATGGAATAATTAGCGCGGCGCAAGTGGGCAAAAACGTGCGAATCGCAGTGGAATAGCGAAAATCGCAGTGCAATTGCGAAAATCGCACGAAAAGCAGCGCACGTCGATTCATGGAAGGCCGTGCGCGAGAAAACCAGCGGATGTGCGATAAAAAGTGCGCGGCGCACGTTGGCGCACAGGCCATCTAACAGCGTGCGCCAGGTCACTGCGAAAATCGCACAGGCCACAGCGAAAATCGCACATAGCGCGGCGCACGCAACAAAAGTAGGCGGAACACGGGCGTAACACTCGGAATGGGGAACAACTTGCCAAAACGTGGGCGTCACGGGGGAAGTACAGGGCACAAGTGCGCGGAACGCCCACACGCTCGCCTACAACACGTATTCATGGAATAGAATAGGGGAAAAAAGCGCACGCTCAAACCAGCGCACAGGCACAAACACGACCGCCACAAGAAAGCAGGCGGTAGCGTCTCTGCGGCTGTAAGAAATGTGCGCCAAAAGGTGCGCCAACTAATCGCACCTATATACTGCCATGATGAATGTCCCATACTGTGGCCCTCCAGGAACAAAGACGTGCAAAGGGGTACCCACAAACACGGACACCCGCTGACAGAAAATACGTGTGCGTGTATACCGGGGTGCGCGGGAAGTCTAACACGTGATTTCAGCAGGGTACGTGCATCACAGGGGTTCGCGTGAAGTTTCACACGCGATCGGGTCTGGGGGAGCGGGCTACGTGTATTTCTGGGGTGCGCGGGAAGTTCCACACGCGAATAGGCTGGGCGCGTGTATTCCAGGGGTGCGCGGGAAGTTCCACACGCGAATAGCCTGGGCGCGTGTATTCCAGGGGTGCGCGGGAAGTTCCACACGGGAATAGCCTGGGCGCGTGTATTTCAGGGGTGCGCGGGAAGTTCCACACGCGAACAGACTGGGCGCGTGTATTTCAGGGGTGCGCGGGAAGTTCCACACGCGAACAGCCTGGGCGCGTGTATTTCAGGGGTGCGCGGGAAGTTCCACACGCGAACAGCCTAGGCGCGTGTATTTCAGGGGTGCGCGGGAAGTTCCACACGCGAACAGCCTGGGCGCGTGTATTTCAGGGGTGCGGGGGAAGTTCCACACGCGAACAGCCTGGGCGCGTGTATTTCAGGGGTGCGCGGGAAGTTCCACACGCGAATAGGCTGGGCGCGTGTATTTCAGGGGTGCGCGGGAAGTTCCACACGCGAATAGGCTGGGCGCGTGTATTTCAGGGGTGCGCGGGAAGTTCCACACGCGAATAGCCTGGGCCCGTGTATTTCAGGGGTGCGCGGGAAGTTCCACACGCGAACAGCCTGGGCGCGTGTATTTCAGGGGTGCGGGGGAAGTTCCACACGCGAACAGCCTGGGCGCGTGTATTTCAGGGGTGCGCGGGAAGTTCCACACGCGAATAGGCTGGGCGCGAGTATTCCAGGTGTGCGCGGGAAGTTCCACACGCGAATAGCCTCCACCAGGCCCCCACTCATGTCACCCACCACCCCCACCCCCCAGCAGTGCAGGGTCACCCTCCACCAGGCCCCCACTCATGTCTCCCACCACCCCCACCCCCCAGCACTGTGGGGCACCTGCCAGCAGGCCCCCACCCATGTCCAACTCATGTCTCCCACCCCCCCACACCCCAGCACTGTGGGGCACCTGCCAGCAGGCCCCCACCCATGTCCAACTCATGTCTCCCACCACCCCCACACCCCAGCCACCAGGGGCACCCTCCACCAGGCCCCCACTCATGTCACCCACCACCCCCACCCCCCAGCAGTGCAGGGTCACCCTCCACCAGGCCCCCACTCATGTCTCCCACCACCCCCACCCCCCAGCACTGTGGGGCACCTGCCAGCAGGCCCCCACCCATGTCCAACTCATGTCTCCCACCCCCCCCACACCCCAGCACTGTGGGGCACCTGCCAGCAGGCCCCCACCCATGTCCAACTCATGTCTCCCACCACCCCCACACCCCAGCACTGTGGGGCACCTGCCAGCAGGCCCCCACCCATGTCCAATCCATGCCCCCCTGCACCTGGGTCCCAACATTCCCCAATCATGTCCGTAATGCCCATCCTCCCCTGCCAAAAGGCCCAACCAACTATCACACCCACCCACATATCAAAGGCAATTACATGTTACACCCCCAATGTAAATAATGCAATTTAACACATGTCTGTCACACACAATGGCTGCAAGTGAATGACAAAACACCCAACATGACATGCCTGAAAGCAATGAGATGATACGACACATTGAAGAATAAAAAAATATTGTGTATTGAACAGCAAACAAGAAAAAACACAAAGCAAATCAAACTAAACAAGATGAATGTCCAAGAAAAAATTCAGAAAAATTAAAATAAGGAAATTAAGAAGATCATCCTGGGTCCATGAGCCCTACCAAATTAAACCTAACTGACTACTAACTAAAAAGTGAACTATATACAAAAAAGTGGTGCATTGTCCAATCGCAACCAAAAAAAATTCAAAAAAACAAAGGAAACCTAACCCTAACTATACAACTATATACAAAGGCAGCGGGCTATTCGGACGGCTCACTGGTTGTTGTCATGGGCCAGGGCATCATCGAACTCCTGGTCAATGGCTTGGAGGCGGGCATGTTCCCTGGCCCCGAGGTCCCGCAGGGATAACGCAGTGTCCAGCTCTAACTCCCTGCGAAGACCCTCGAGGCACTCAGCCCGCCTCAGCGCCCTCCGCATGGAGTCCTCCGCCCTGACCATCGTGAGCCGTTCCTCCTCTGCCCGCTGCCGCTCCGCACCTATCCGCTGGCACAACCTCTCCCACACGGAAGCCACTCCCATTCCAGGGTTCTCCTGCCCTCCGGCCGATGCCTGCACCCCCGATGTTGATGGCCCCGAGCCATGATGCCTCCCACCTTGAGCCTGCTGCTGCCTCCGACGCAACTGCCTGTGCCAGCACGACGGCATCCAGGCTGATGGAAACCACCGACGCCGTCGTGCACGTGCCCTGCCCGATGATGCCGTCACATCCTCCATCTGCTGGGGTCCAGTTGCTCTGGTGTCCACCCCTGCTGGATCTCTGACTCCCGACTGTGGCAGGGATGGGATCCCCACCGAGCTGGCTGCATTGGTCGGGGCAGGTCCACAGGGGGCCCTGGTGGCATCTGGGCTGGAAGACGGCAAGGAGAACGACTGGTGGATAGCCTGCACAGAGGAGGAGAGGGCCGCCACATTGGCCAACACATGCAGGAAACCCCCGAACATGGCCGATCCCAATTGGGCCACGTCGGCACGGTGCACTTCGTGATGACATGCGTGCTCCTCCCGGGAAGCACGCACGGCATCACGAATCACAGCCGTGCGCATCGCGACCCCAATCAGGACCTTCTCCGCACGGCCAGGGGTTCCCACGTCCGCAGGTGGAGGGGAGTCAGGTGACATGGACATCCCCTCTACCTGCGGACGGGCCTGGGACGGGGCATCCCTGCTGGTGCATGGTGGTGCACTCACAGGGTCAGGGACAGCGACATGCACAGGCCCCTCCACGGTGACCTGTGCTGCCTCCTGCCCCTGGCCCTGGACTGCACCACTTGCACCAGCAGGGATGCCCCCACCAGGCCCCATGTGTGCCCCAGTGGCGGCCTCCTCCTCCTCTGTGCAAACCACCAACCTGGATGGCTCCTCACCGTCTCCCACCGTAGCAGGCCCCTGTGGGGGCTCACCCACCCCTTCCGCTGCAGCTGTGGGGGCATCCCCGCCGCCTTGCTCCACAGCCCCGTCTCCGCCCTCTTCTTCACTAGCCGCTGCGTAAAGGGAGACAAAGAACACAAGCATCAGGGCACTGTACAATGGTCCCCTAGACAGGAAGCAATAGCAGATGAGCACCACTGTCAAAGTACACTTCCATCATGTCCCTCCACAACACATGGGTCAGTCCAGGCAAAACACACACAGTAACAGGCATGGTGCATGCCATGGACATTTCCATGCATGTCCAATGGACTCTTGAAACATTCAATGATATGTAACTCACATGCATCATGCCTCATGCCCATCACATGCACACACTTCACCTCAGTCACATCCATCTGGCCCCAAACACACCAAACACAGCGGTTACAAGGGTAATTTGGCTGCTTTACTGAATCTCTGCATTGTCACACACATGTGTCATGCATCCATGGCATGCACAAGTCACAGACACGCAGGTCAGGCACACAGACATGGCTACCATATATGTACCTGGCATCAGCACCCATCCCTCACCCCCACCCATGTCCACGTACAGAGACTGGCATGCTCTCATGTTCAAAATCTGAATAGGGCTCCCCATGCGGCATTTCAACACATGCAACAACCATGTGCATCACACATCACTGGTCGCACATGCATTACCATGATGTCCCTGCACACATACATGCATACATGGCCTATGGCACACATACAGGCAAGTATCATAGAACCAGCACACCGCAACATGCCCTGTCTCACACAGTAATGCATGGACACTTACCGCTCAACTCCAGACGGGCCTCCCTCTCAAGGATCTGGGCGTGGAGCGCTGGGCGTACGCGTTCCAGGACCCTCATCTGGATGGAACTCATGCGGCCCCGGCCCCCCTCCACGAGGCGCCGGGCCTTCACAAGGGTCCTGGACCTCAAGTCCTCCCAGCGCTTCTTGATCTTCAGGACGTCGCGGGTTGCCACCCCCTCCGCGTTGATGGCAACCACACAGTCGGCCCAGATCCTCTGCCGTCCTTCCTTGCTGGCGCGGGACGATCCAAAGAGGGCATCATACTGCCCCAGGACATGCTCCACCAGGACACCAACTTCGGTGACAGTGAAGCTGGTGCCCCTCTGCCCCTCTGGCCTGGGGTTGCCACTGGTGCCAGATGTGGAAGTGCCCGACATGGCAACCCCAGAGGCAGGTGTGGGTGGGCAACTGGGTCCTGGGGCTGGGCTGTGGAGCGATGTAATACCAGTTGGGAGTCTTCTGTTCCAGCAGGGGTGGACACAGCAACTGGACCCCTGCAGATGGCTGATGTGCAGGCACCAAATGGCAGGGCACGGTGGCAGCAGGCAGGCAGGCAGGCAGGCAGCAGCAGATGGCACGTGGGAGGCTGCTCGGGGCACTGGGGGGCAGTAACTCGGCCTTCTGGGCAGGAGCGTGGGCTTCCGTGTGTTTTCGCGTGGCCAGCTTGATACGGAGTGATTTGGCACGTGAAAATCCTGCACGTCAGCGTGAAATCCGAGGAAAGGCCCTTAGCGCGTAAGCGCGTCAGCACGCATACGCGATTCTATTGGACCAGAGTCCCTCAGCGCGTAAGCGCGTCTGTGACGTGACCCGCACGGGTGTTCCCCACTCAGCACGTGATGACGGGGCACACGTGGAGATACTGCACGTCAGAGTGTCATCGCGTGTAATTGGACAAAAGTGCGCGTACACGCGATTGGCCTATGTACGTGTATTTAATGGGTGCGCGGCCACTTACACACGCAAGTACGTCAGCGAACCTGTATCACGTGGTGCGTGTGAATTTCCGCACGCTATTGGACTGGGAACTGGATTCCAGGGGTGCGCGGGTCACACGCTGTATCCCGTGGTGCGTGTGAATTTCCACACGCTATTGGACTGGGAACTGGATTCCAGGGCTGCGTGGGTCACACGCTGTATCCCGTGGTGCGTGTGAATTTCCACACGCTATTGGACTGGGAACTGGATTCCAGGGGTGCGCGGGTCACACGCTCGCCTAGAACACGCGCTAAGCATAAATTGCGGACTTTAACAATAACAAGCTCAGATGCCAGGATGAACATACCGTTCCTAGCAGCAGTGGCAGTGGGCTACCAAAGGAGGAGGAGGAGGATAGTCAGGGCCAGAATATTCACACCCAGAACCAGCCTTTTCGGGATGCCTGATGACCAGGTGTATGGGAGGTACAGGTTTCCACCACACATCATACTGGACCTGGTGAGTGAGTGGGAGGATGACCTCACATCACCCACCCTGTGCTCCCAAGCACTCAGCCCCCTGGAGAAGGTCCTCAATGTACTGCACTTCTTAGCCACTGGATCATTTCAGCGGACAAGTGCCATAGTGGGTGGGGTGTCACAGGCCACCCAGTCACGCTGCCTACACCAGGTCTTGAACATCATGACTGCACGCCCATCAGTCCGCAGGCACATATACCTGCCCAGAACACCTGCAGAAAGGCATGCTGCCGCCCTGGATTTTTACGCAGTGGCACGATTCCCCAAAGTGCTAGGTGCCATCGACTGCACCCATGTGGCTCTACGTCCCCCCAGGGCATCTGAGCACATCTATAGGAACCGCAAGCACTGGCATTCCATCAACGTGCAGGTAGCATGTAATGCCAAGGGAATCATCACCTCAGTATATGCCAACTATCCCGGCTCCACCCACGACAGCTTCATTTACCGAATGTCCACCCTAAACCGGGACCTAGAAGCTGGGCGGCATGGCGATACATGGCTGCTTGGTGAGTATGTATGCCACTGCACATGCATGCATGTTGGATACTGAGCAAGGTCACAACCTCACCAATGATACCAATCCCCACCTCCACAGGGGACAGTGCCTACCCTCTCAGCCCCCACATGATGACGCCAATTCGGAACCCCACCACGCCACCCCAGGTAAGATTTAACACAGCCCACATTACAACCAGGGGCATAGTGGAGCGCACATTCGGAGTGCTGAAGTCACGCTTTCGCTCCCTTGACCGTTCTGGCGGGCAGCTGTTATACGCTCCCCCAGTAGTGTGCAGGATCATAGTGGCAGCATGTGTCCTGCACAACGTTGCAACACGCCGGGGCCTGGCCGTGGACATGGTGGTGGCCCCACATCCCCAACCACATGCACAGCCGCTGCGCATGGGAGGGGAAAGGGCACGGGGGGAGGCAGCCCGTACACAGCTAGTGGCTAATTACTTCACATAGAAATCACACCCCTGTGGAGTGCACACTGCCCTGGCACATTCCATCTGACAATCAATGATGACTCAACCTGACACTGATCCTGAATGTGTGGAGAATGAACCGGGAATTCCATGTCAGCCTGAGATTGTTCACCTGGAAGTGTCACAATGTGTGCATCCCTACCCACACAGACACCACCAATGCAGTTTTGTGAAGTTACACATTGAAGCAGCTAAAATGAATACCCACTTGCAAAATGCTACAAGAGGACAGTGCCATGTCAGCCAACCCAACCCCAGCACTGCCACACGACACACCGTGCCATGTCATGCTAATTGCAGGTAAACAAAGTAATCCCCACAATATGACATCACTCTCACTATGTACAGTGGCACTATTAGAAACCTGCAACACCTGAAATGCTCACAGCAATGCCGGACCAACAACATACTTGAGCACGTAGTACCATTAACATGACATCAAAAAGGTTACATATTAGTAGTCTCACCACCTGGAAATGCCTGCACTCCCACCACTACCAACTGTGCAGTGTTGGCGCCATGTAGAGTTGTAGGTGCACTGCTGCCAACATGGTCCCCATCGCCAGACTAGAGGTCCTTGTGTGGACTTGAGGAAGGGACCTGCAAATTGGGAGGTAGACACAGAAGAAGAGTTACACATCAATGCAACATGCAGTGTACAACACAACAGCAATATGCACTATGAATGTATACACAGTATTGACTACAGACTGGCCACACAGCTCATGGGAGTCCAACGTCACTGTGTAATTCACTGTCACTTGGGCACACCCTTTGCAAGCCCATGGAAACGGGAAGCAGGAGGGGTGTGTGTGACTCAAACCCAAGCATCTGAACCAAATACATTACAAGCCTGCATGTGCCCAGCCACAATGCAGCGTATGCCCACAGGAACCACGGAAGCCAACACATCGAAGCCAACTGATCGGAGCCAACACATCGGAGCCAACAGATCGGAGCCAACAGATCGGAGCCAACAGATCGGAGCCAACAGATCGGAGCCAACAGATCCTCCCAAAAAAATTGGGAATAAAAGAAATCAAAATAAAAATAAAAATAAGAAACAATCAAAAATGGCCATTGATGGGCCCGGGGGGGTTGGGGAGGCCACCCAGGAGGTCCGAGGACAGGATGCACACCAGAACCCACCTGCGTGGATCCTGGGAAGATAAAACACCTCCATGGGCTCATGGCCCACACGGCTACCCTATTGTGGGAGTGTCACTGCTGTCGCTATTATCACCCTGTGCAGCTGCATCCGGAGGTGGTTGCACTATGGGAGGCAGCCCACGCAAGGCCCTAGTCTGCTCCTCCATGGCTGCAAGCATGCGGGTGTGGTAGGTCTGGTTCTGGAGGATGAGTGTGCGGAGGTCCCCATGCAACAACTCATGGGATGCCCGGACCTCCGCCCTCGTTGCCTGCATCTCAGCTGAGAGCGTACGGGTGAGACGCTCCAGCTGCTGTTCTGTCCTTTGGTGTGTTGAAGCCTCAAGCTCAACAAGAGTCGTCCTGAGGTGTAGGAGCTCCTGCCTCAGGGCTTCCCTGTGGCCCTGGGACTCAATGGAGATGGCCTCCTGCAGAGTCGCCAGTGCCGCCCGCCTGTCCCTGTTGGACCCCAACATGTCCTCCCTGTGTGACTGGCAGATGGAGTCGGTTGCCTGCTCTAGTCGCTCCATCAGCCTTTCTGGGGGGACAATGGAAGTGGCCACCCTATCCATGGCCTGAGCCATCATCTCGGATGATGCAGCCTGTTGGGTAGCCATACCGTAAATGGATTGCTCCCATGCGGTATTGCCGGGTGGCGTACGGCCACCACGTCGGCGGGCACCACACCTGTCTGGGGCAAGGCGAACTGCGCCTTGCTGTGTCGGCACTGCCTGAGGCTGCAGGACTGCATTCCCCCTCTGATCTGCTGGCCCAGGAACAGGATCAGATGTTGCGGAGTGTGACCCTGCATCCGTAACCACCGAAGGCGTAGCAGCCAACACTGACATCCCCATGGAGGGTACTGACCCTGGTGCAGGTGGGTGAGACAGAACAGAATCCCTCCCTGGAACACTCACCAGCGACGGCACGTAGGTCTCATCCGAATCAACACCCGAGTACAGCTCGGGGGAGGTGCAGCCAGAGACACCCCTTGAGAGCACGACCTGCAGCACTTGTGGGTTCTCCCCCACCACCACACCACGTCCCTCACTGGTGGTTGGTCGGCCCTGGGACACCTCCTGGGTCTGCACCATCTCCACAACCCCAGCAGTATCAGGTGCGTCTTCCCCTGCAAAGACATGAAAACAAAGTAATGGAAACAGGCATTAGCACCATGGCACACATTGAGGGCTGAGAAGCAAGAGAACCAGTACTTGATTGACACATGTCCCACATGACTAACACCCTCCCATGCATGCACCCTCACTGCGTATGAAGTGCAGGCAAACGGCACACACTGATGACACCAAGATGGAAGATGAACAAATTTTCTGCATGCTGCCTGGCAGTGGCATCACACATTGGCCTGTGATTGGCAGGTGAAACACACATGCCATCACACAGATGGCATGTACCATTGCTATTGAGTGAAGATGGAGAGGAGGGCAGCACCTATTCATTCAGTCCAGTTCCCGCATGTAATAGCTTTTCTGATTCTAACAGGTCAGATTTTTCACCTGGAGCTGCCAGTCTGTAATGGTCAAATTGCACAGGGACATGTGTGTACAAATGATATCCAGGTAACAAAGTCACTCCCCTTTACCATACCCATGTCAGACATGTGACTAGTGGACAGCGACATGCCTAGTGAAAGTGGTGGAATGCAAACAAACTGACTGAATGAACAGTGAAAAATAAGCAAATATGTTGTGTCAAGGTGACACTTCAAGGGCAACTGGCGTGCAGTTGTGCTAGATGTCTACTGTTGGCAGAAGGGATACTGCTATGGCCAAATGCAGCTGCGCAGGAAGTATTGCATGAAGCACATGGCTGACCCATACGACTGAGGCGCACACACTCTCACCTGGCACCCAAACAGAAGCCCTCACACACACACCATGCACATGGATGACACACACATGCATGTGCACTCACCGGACAATGCCTCGTAATCAGCCAGATCTCCCACGCCTTGGATCTGTTCCTCCGTGACATAGGTCCCAGCGACTGACTCATGTGGAGTGAGTTCCATGTCTACTACTGGAGACCCACCTCCAGTCACTAGAGTTGCGGCATGACTTGAGGCCAGCTTACTCTTTGCCCTGCGCTTTAGGTCATTCCAGCGCTTATAGCAATCATTGGCTGTGCGCCTCACGATTCCAAGGGCACTTACGATGTCCGCAACGGTCTGCCAGTGTGCCTGGCGTTGTGCAGGTGTGGTCTTGGATCCTGCAACAATGACCATCTCGTTGTCATGTCCGGACACATACTCGACAAGTGCATTCAGTTCGTCATCCGTGAAGCTGGGCTTCCTGGACGGGCCGGACTGTGTAGCCGTGTCTGGGGCATCAGCCTGTGCCGGACGAGCACTCTTCCTCTTCCGCTTGGAAGGTGGTGGTGATCCTGAGTGTCCTGCGCCGCTCTGGACACTAGGGGCAGGAGCCCTGGTGGACTCTGTATCAGGAGTGTGGGATTGCACACTCAGCATGGGAGTTGGTGCAGGCATTGGCTCTAGTGTGATGGTGTCAGGGGGAATGTCAGCAGCATGGACTAGGACCGACACTGTCCTGGCTGGGTGTGTGAGGGCTGGGGTGGATGGAGCCGCAGCTGCCCCTGCAGCCACTCCGCCCTGCCTCCTTGGTGCAGCAGATGACCTTGCTGCCCCAGATCCACGTGGCATGATGGCATCAACGTGCACCAGCGCACGTGTCGTAGCCCTGCTGACCTGGAAGTCAGCCATGGAGTCAGCCAGGTCTGGTGCCACAATGGGCTGGTCCAACAAGGGCTGAGCATGGATGGTGTCAGCCACTTCAGCCTCAACGGGAGGGGGGGAGGGGGGGGAGGGGGGGATGATGGGTGCCCTTGACTGGTCCTCCACACATGGGGGGACAGGCTCACCCTGCAAGTTACGACCACGTCCCCTACCGGATCCACCACGGCCACCACTTGTGGCTCTTCCACCTTTGCCACCCTTACGGAATCCTCGCCTCCCAGCCATGGCACTGATATTAATGTGCGTATGGGAGTGGCTGTAGACAATTGTCCTGGGCAATTGGGGGTCAAAGGGGTTGGGTACCAGATGGTAATTGTACCCTAGTGCTCTAGCACGGCTGATTGTAACCCCTGGGGAAAGATGACGGGTCACGCAACGCACAGGAGGCCCAAAAAAGGGAGATGACGTGCACGCAACCCCTCCTAGACCACGTGTGCAGAAAGAAAAACCTGCACTACGCTGTGGCACCCAGTAACACAAGAATGAACGTATGCGTGTCACACGCAGCCTAGAATGACCTCTGAAGGGGTAGGCTACACACGGGGCAAGCACAGAAGTTGGATACGTGCGTGACTCACCGTCTGCCAGGTAAAAGAGCGTGAAGAATGAGCGCGTTTGGCTGGCTAAACCCCCGCCAAAAGAAGATGTGTACGCTGTCTGAGAAGACAGGACAACAGTAGAAGGGGACACTGTTTGAGGGAACAGGCCCAGGTAAACCAGTAAAAGAGAAAAAAGAGAAAAAGCTGTCAGAGGTAACAGGGAATACGAACTGGAAACGCCGTGAAGTAAATCGCGTGTGAAACGACAAGAAGTACAGAATTCACCCACTCGCTCTCCACGAAAAGCACGTACAAGGAAATGGTGTTCTACATGTACCTTATATACAGGCCCACACGTACAGCGTCACTTACGCGGCGTGTACGTTCACCAATCACACGCTTTGTCACTCCTGCGTGTAGATCCATTTTCACCAATCACACGCTTTGTCACTTCTGCGTGTAGATCCATTTTCACCAATCACACGCTTTGACACTGGGACGTGTCACGCAACAATTTCCTGCATGTGCAGGTGACTATAGGCGCGCATATGCTGTTGACGGGTTTACGCGCTAAGGGCCTTTGCTGACGTGTGGGATTTCACTACCTATCAGGCTGTCCACACGTTCACACACGAGAGACCACGCTCCTGGCCAGGAGGCCAAATTACTGCCCCCCAGAGCCCTGAGCACGCTCCCACCTGCCATCTGCTGCTGCCTGACTGCCTGCTGGCCACGTGCCCCACAGTGCTGGTGGGTGGGGGTGTTGGGAGACATGGGTGGGGGCCTGGTGGAGGGTGCCCCTGCACTGGTGGGGGTGGTGGGAGACATGGGTGGGGGCCTGGTGGAGGCTGCCCCTGGTGGCGGGAGGGTGGGGGTGGTGGGAGACATGAGTGGGGGCCTGGTGGAGGCTGCCCCTGCACTGCTGGGGGGTGGGGGTGCAGGGGGACATGAGCAGGTGTGCAGGGTAGTCCCCTGTTTTGTAGGCTGCCTGCAGGGGCCGTGGAGGGTGTACAGGGAACACCTGTGAGGACCCACCCAGCCTAATCGCGTGTGATGATTCCCACGCACCCCTGTAATACACGTACCCTGGCCAATCGCGTGTTAAACTTCCCGCGTACCCCTGTAATACACGTACCCTGGCTAATCGCGTGTTAAACTTCCCGCGTACCCCTGTAATACACTTACCCTGGCTAATCGCGTGTTAAACTTCCCGCGTACCCCTGTAATACACGTACCCTGCCTAATCGCGTGTTAAACTTCCCGCGTACCCCTGTAATACACGTACCCTGGGCAATCGCGTGTTAAACTTCCCGCGTACCCCTGTAATACACGTACCCTGGCTAATCCCGTGTATAACTTCCCGCGTACCCCTGTAATACACGTACCCTGGCCAATCGCGTGTTAGACTTCCCGCGTACCCCTGTAATACACGTACCCTGGCCAATCACGTGTTAAAGTTCCCGCGTACCCCTGTAATACACGTACCCTGGCTAATCGCGTGTTAAACTTCCCGCGTACCCCTGTAATACACTTACCCTGGCTAATCGCGTGTTAAACTTCCCGCGTACCCCTGTAATACACGTACCCTGGCCAATCGCATGTTAAAGTTCCCGCGTACCCCTGTAATACACGTACCCTGGCTAATCGCGTGTTAAACTTCCCGCGTACCCCTGTAATACACTTACCCTGGCTAATCGCGTGTTAAACTTCCCGCGTACCCCTGTAATAGACGTACCCTGGCCAATCGCGTGTTAAACTTCCCGCGTACCCCTGTAATACACGTACCCTAGCTAATCGCGTGTATGACTTCACGTGTACCCCTGATATGCACGTTTCCCGCTTTGCGTTCCTTGTTTGGCAGCCCTGTAAACTGGTCCAGGGTTAGCGCAGCCCTTTGCGATGATTTAGCGATTTTGATGGCTTTTCCTTGCGCAAGGGCGTTCTTGGGGGCGTTACTGGCGCTGCTGCAGGGTCGCTGCGATACTCTGCGCCACGGCTGGTTTGGGAGCATGAAATCCATGAATACGCTGTGCGCGGAAATCGGTTTTAGCGCACGTGCCTGGCGCAGTCAATCGCACGCGGACACTCTGTGCCAGCCGCTTGCGACACTTTTCAGCGAAATTCTATGAATTACCCTGTTAATCTGATTGGTTAAAGGAACAATGATATGTTTGGTTTGCCTGATTGGTGGAGAGGACAATGGGTTTGATTCTTGGGAGGTGAGCAAGATTCTAAACTGCCTTTCATCCAGAGAAATTCAGTGGCTGGTTGTACATTAGTTAAGCTCCTTAAGTAAGGCCTTTTCAGAGCTCAGAAAATCTACCAAAGAAGTAAGAATATCGTTAGCTGATCCAGTTTGAACAAGAAGACATCAGGTGGGATCGTTCTTTTAAAGATTTTAAGATTGTCACAGTGAACTTTCATTTTCTTTTATAAGAAAACTTAAAGAGTTAACAAGTTTCAAAATCATTTGAGAAAAGAGACATTTACAGTTAAAGTTATTATAAGGAAAACAAGCTTGAAGATAGTGCGTAGGAGTTTAAAGTTAATTAACTGCGTGTAACGTTCTTCAAGACTGTTTAATGTGTGCGCGAGCTCGCAAGTCGTCGTTTACGTGTTTTTGAAAGCGCGCGGGTATTCAGAGCGATAGAGCGTGTGCCCAAATGAATTGAGCGAGCGAATTTTAGTGCGTGTGCATTTTTAACGTGAAAGACGTTTCAAGAGAAAGCGCGGGTTTTTTTTGCGATTGAGCGCGTGCCCAAATGAATTGCGCGAGTGAATTTTAGCGCGTGTACATTTTTTACGTGAAAGACGTCTCATGAGAAAGCACGTGTTTGTTTGCGATAGAGAGCGAGTCCATTTTGATGAAGCGCGAGTTGTTTTAAATGCGTGAACTGTTTTACGTGAAATACGTTTCGTTTCTCCACGTGAGTTCGGTAGCGATAGAGCGCGAGTCCATTTTAACTAGCGCGTGTTATTTTTATCGCGTTTACGTATTTTTTCACGCGCGCGGGTTTGGTAAAGAATCGCGTGTGTATTTTAAACGCGAGGACAATTCTTCATGTCTTCTGATTTCACGTGTTTATCGCACACACTTATCAAGGAAGAAACTATACGTTCTTTGTGTAAATAAGAAACAATTCACTCACAGAAGGAAAGCAGTATTCCAGGAAGTTAAAGAATATTATTTAATGTAATTTATGCAAATGGAATTCAATAATTCAGAGAAAGACTGCAATTTATAAATGCATTGAAAACTACATAAAGTTAAAAGAACTTTGAAGCAAGAAGAATATCTAGTTCTGAAAAGGTGTTTGCAAGGGCCATCACTTTAGGATTCTAAAGAGACTTGAGTGGCTTGAACTATATGCACTACACAAGATAGTATTTACAAGATATTCCACACAGATTACTAGCCTCTAAGTCTTTTACTGAGGTTTAAGAGGTAAAGAGTTTACAGTTTATTTAGAATAATTTTAGAAAAGAAGTTTTTCTTATCATATAAGTAACCAGGTGTATTTGTTTACCACAGATACCAGAGCCTACCAGACGGTTGCAGGGCTGCAGTGTCTCCGTTGTTATTTTCTCCAAATTCCCCTTTCCCTTTCTTGGGGTTTTCAGCTCAGCTTATATTTAAGGGTTGAGAGGTGAACTCCTGGTGAGGGTCTGTGGGGCCAGCATCAGCTCCTGTGGAATTCAGTCAAGCCGGACCCTGACAACAGCTTTAGTGGGTGATTGTCTCATGTGGAAGAGCCTGGGAACCTTATTGAGTGGTTGTGTATTGTGAAAGAGCCTGAGAACAGTAGTGGGTGGCTATGCCCTGGGTAGAACCCAAGAACATTAGGGGTGGCTGTGTCGTCTGAAGGAGTCCGAGAATCATAGTGGATGGCTGCAGCCTATGGAAGAGCAAGGGAACCTTAGTGGTTGGTTATACACTGTGGGAGAACATGATACATTTGTGGTATGATGATGAGACAATGCAAGGACACAAAAATGTTACTCGCACAATAGCCAATAGCGTTTGCAAGACAGCATCTGGTCAGGGCCTCTCTGTCAGTCTTTACTACAGCTATCCTTTTCCCATCCACATGCACCACAAAACTCCACTTTTCAATGTCTGACATGTGCCGGGTAAGAACTCATCTTCCAAGCCGGTGTGTTGGTTATAGGTAGATGTTGTTCTGTAGTGTTCTGCAAAGAAGTGATGGGGCACTGTGAGTTTTTACCTGCATTTATAGGCAATAATCCAGTCACACTAAAATGTGCTCATTCTGTATACTGCAAGGGTGCGAATTGTCACAATCCAACAGCAAGACTTCACAAGAATTGCTGGCCAGATGCACTGTTTGCTGTGATGGGTGTTGATTCAGTTCCATGATTAAAGTTCCCGGTGGATAGGCATCAAGCATCTGCTTGGCTGATGGTTTGCTGTCTGACCCTGATGATGACCATCTGTATTCAAGATGCCCAAGTCACTGAGCAGAGTGCCCCATGTATTATCCTTCCCTTTGGTGTCACCCACACTGCCCACAAAGCTTTCAACAGGTGTCAGCGACCTACTGTCCAGTGATACCATCATTCGCCATCTTGACATGCCTAGCAAACTTGGACACATTTGGGCTGGGTGGTGTGCTTACTGCTGCCTCTGGTGTTTATCCAATTGATGTTTCAAGCATTATAGCAAAACATCAAAGCATATCTGCGCAGTGTCTCCTCCTTGTGATGCTTGCTGTGAGTCTTCCTCCTCAGTGACATGAATGAAAGCAACCATTATAACGTTGAAACCCAAAGCCAGCATGTGCTCAATATTGCCTTAAGTCCAACTACCCATGGAGCGCCATGCAAAGTTGAAATCAAGTCTGTTGACAGCTGTGCCATATGGATATTAAATGCCAAGGCATGGCCATCTCCATGTTGGTCGGGTTGAGCTCAATCAGGTACTCCAGAGGGGGACCCTTACTCAGGGATGCATTTTGATGAATAACCTACTTGGTGGCTCCCTTAAAAGGCTGCCGCCTAGAGCAGATATTAGGCGTAGCTGCCACTGGCACTGGGCCTCATTACGACCCAGACGCTAATGGGTTAACGGCGCCGTAAAAGGCTGCGGCGCCGTTAACCTATTAGCGCCTAATTACGAGGTCCCTTTGCGGGACCCGACCTTAACGGCTGGTTTAGCAGCCGTTAAATTAGGGACCCGCAAAGGGACCTTGGTGCTAAGTACGGTTCCGCAATTTGCGGCACCGTAATTAGCACCTTCCCCATTCCCATTGAGCCCTATGGGGCAAGAATGGGAATGGGGAAGGGCCATGGCGGCATGGGGAATTACCGCCCCGCCAACCTTGGAAAGGGGTGGTAATTCCCTATTCCGCCATGGCGGACACCGGCATGGACCATGGTGCTAATAGCACCATGGTCCTCCGCCAGGGTCGTAATGAGGCCCACTGTGTTAAAAATGCTGCATCTAGAGCTGTTGCAGTAAATTGTAAGGGCACTGCACTGCTCATGTAGCCTGTCCAACATGTGTAATGAAGGGTTCCAACAGGCGGGCACTGAGATCTTCTGGTTGTGCAGTGACATTGTCTGGTGCACCTGCAGAGCGTGCAATGCATTTTTGGAATCTTCTCTTCTGGGCCATAGCAGTCATTTTTTCACAAGCTCGCAATTGCTGATAAAGCATGTGACCACCAGGTGATGGGCATGCACAGCCCAGGGGGCGTGCATTGTCTTGCCATTCCATATAGCAGCAGGGAAATGTGATTCATTTTCTGCTGCAGCGAATGCCAAATGCAAACTATGAGACCTTAGCCACTATGCCGCCAACTTCTCTTCCTTCCACCAGATGTCAGCTCCCCTGAAAACCTTGCATGAGCAATGTTGCCTGGTGCAGAACTGCATACAGCTGCTGCCCCTTCAGTTACTCTGTGACCCCCTCTTGGCTGGTAGGCATCACAAAGGCCACCTAATGTG
Source organism: Ambystoma mexicanum (assembly GCF_040938575.1). Classification (NCBI taxonomy): domain Eukaryota; kingdom Metazoa; phylum Chordata; class Amphibia; order Caudata; family Ambystomatidae; genus Ambystoma; species Ambystoma mexicanum. The sequence goes on from NC_090931.1 coordinate 811,994,014, forward strand.
CTGTGATTGCTATGTAGTCAATGCTCTGAACGCTGGTCCACATGTTCGAGTTGCCCCATAGACTACTGTACTGCCCACCCTAATGAAGCAATAACTTCATACGGCTTTGTGGGAGAAAAACATAGGCCGGAAACATACCAGCAGCGATCGGCTTTTCCCATAATGGGGCTGAACCCAGGGTTTCCTACAAAAGAGTGGGGCAGGAGATCTATTACCAGCGTTATAGAGAGATGATTTTCGAGCAGGTGCTGTCAGTTATGGGACTTGTGATTTGTTTAGCCATGCTCCAACGCTTCCACATCACATGCCCTGATGGGTTCTACGATGAAATACCCAATTTAAAATAGTGAGGCCGAAAATATAGAGTTTTTTTTTAATCGAATGTTCAAAATGCGTTTTTTTTTGCACTTTTTTTATTTTAATTGCATAGGCAGACCCCCACAGCCACCCACATTCCCCCTACCTTAATGTATTCCCTTACTCAACCCCCTGTCTATTTTTGTGTATAAAAAGTCCCCAAAAAGTCAAATGATTCTATTTAAAAAACGGTGTTTTCGGCCTCATTACTTTGCGATTCTTTTTTTTAGGGAATACCCCCTGATGCATTGAGGGATCACTGCTATAAATTGCTGAGGTACAGGGAAAAGGGCTTGGGGTCCCAGGCCAAAGCAATGACTCAGCTGCGCATGTTTAGGGGTAATTGTGAAAACTGATGAAGGCAAGATGTTGGTGTGAAGTTATGGGGAAGGATGCCCCTGAGATCGTTTGGCTTCTTCCGATGAGACCAATCTTATTCCCTGGCTTCCGTGGATCCCTGGCACACCGTTTTCTGGCAGAGTGTGCAAGTGGCAAGGTTTGCTTGTTTATTCTCTGTGAAGTACTGCACCACTTTTACTTTCGCAGTGGGCTAGTACGCAGGCTGGATTCACGTGGGCGTGATAGTGCTGGGCGTTCTTCGTGCCGGGGGTGTTCTGGTTGTAATGTAATGACACGATGTGTGCTCAGATGCGACCAGAAGGCGGTTTCTCAAAGAGACAGTGCAAAGGTGGGCACAACCCGCTATTAACACTTCCGCCTCTGCGTCTGTGGTGTCCTCCTCCTCTTCCTCATGAGTATCACTCCTTCCCAGCAGCAGTGCTCGTTGCCATGTGACCGCCGATGCAGCATAATGTGTGTCTTGATCATCATCATCCAATCTCGTCATCATCATTACTGTCTGACGTACCATCTCCCACTTCTTATCACCCGGGAAACGGGATTGAAGTGGAAAGGGATCGCCATCTTAACGGTCTTACATAGACTTATGTAATACAGAAGAAAACCAAAGACAGACTCTTGCTTACCTTCTCGAGGAATATCCATTGAAAATTCCTCTTTGAAAAATGGAAAAGTTGCATTCTTCAATAATACAAAACTTTATTGAAAATTAAATGAAGCAAAGTAGAATTGGCATCCAGTGAGAGTTGTTTTCTTCGACAACAGGGCGAGATGCATTCAAATCAAAAATCTACTTTCAATCTTTCAAGCATATCAGTTATTGGTTGGGGTGTGCAAGAAGTTTGGTAAGATGGACTATGTGCTGTTGGGCTGTGTTAGAAATGTGTCTCCACAAACCTCATGTGAATAACCAAGCATACATTATGCCAGACACAGCTATGATTGCTTTTTTGAGATGGTGTCTCTGTGAAATCCCCACCCTAACTGACAAGAATTGGCAATGGGTTTTGGTCAAATTTGAAGTTGTTAAATCTTTTTTTTTTACTGCATTTTATCACTCATTTTTTTAACTGCCAAATATAGGGGGGAGTCCCCGAGCACCTCTCAACCCCTCACCGCCTCCCCTTTCTATAGTGTCTGACCCCCAACCCATCATCTGCCCCCCGATGCGGGAAAAAATGGTTAAAAAAGAATTCTGTAAAAAAAAATATTCAAACAGTTCGAAGTTCAACAAAAAGACATGAACCTGAAAAGGGACTATCATTAAAATCGTGATTATCCCCAACCCGTATTGACAGGGCTGATATATGGCGGGGTCTAAGTCAACAATGCGTCTTGTATGAAAGGAGTCAAATAAAGTCTCAGGATTCGCAGTAATGTGACGCTAAATATCACAAAAACACTCAGTGGGCATCTGTATCGTTGTTCGTGTATTTATTTAGAATGTGCACAGCGCATCACTCATCCTGGGGCCTCTGGGCGCTGAGGGAAGAGCAAGGTGATTGCTGAGAAGAGCAGCCGGTGAGTGTTTGGCCCAGCTTTCCTAATTCCCTTTAGTTCTTCCATTGATGTTGACATTGTGAAAATATGAATATGAATGGACTGGAAGCCCCCCCCCCCCCCCCCCTCGAACCACCCTGTTGTATTCTGGGCCTTGTGGCCGCGCTCTATTGGGCCGCTTTAAAAAAAACAATCCCACTCCCCAGTTGAAAAATGTACCAGTCGCCTTGCAGTGTTCCGGTATAATGAACTTCTTCCGGAGGTCTCCGTTCGCCTGCTGTATTTTTGGGAGAGGCAGCGATGAAAAGGCGCGCGACGTCGAGTGTTCCAGGAACAAGTAAGTCTAGCATTTCCACCAGCAGTCGGGCCGCGGTCCAAGCACTTCCTAACCACTTCACTAGCTTAAGGCTCTCGAGCAATTCTTTTCATTCTCTACCAGCCTCCCATAAATCATTTTCACACATTTGTACACGGCACACATCCCTTCTGGCGCAGCTCCTTATCCTGCGTGCACTCGGCTGGATGCGCACACCATGAAGAAAAGAAAAGCGTTTTATTATGTCCATTAACCACGGACATATGTGCGCCCAATGTTTCCTGACAAGGCACCATTTGCGGTTTTTAATCATAAGCAGAATCCAGTCACGTGTGCAGCTGAGGAGAAGCGGCACCGAAACGGCTTGAAAGCAGTGTATCGTTTGACGCGAGCCGATCTGATCTCCTGTTGCCCTCCCCACCGAAGCCCCCGAACCACACACAGTATAGCGCGCAGCCAAGGCCCTGTAATAAGTAACTGCTGGCGAGTAAGGCCTGCCGCAATGGGCGAACCATTCTCCAGACGGAGGGGGCAAATTATGTCCAAAGATTAGTTACAAATTTGATGTGAAGTGTACAGAGGCATCAAGATAGCCCGAGTGCGTCTTAACAAGGGATGGCATCAGAAGTCAAGTCAGGGGATAGCAGGCAGACACTGGCGCGGGAGCAGGCGCACCCCCAGATCTGCTGCCCTCTTTTCCATTTTACTTGCCTGTAACGGCAGTTTTGGCTTCCAATCTATGCAAGACAGTGCTGTGAGTATAAGACTTCCCAGAATACAACACTACAACAGGTCACCATCAATTCACCTGATGCAGGCCCTCCAAGTAATCGCATATTGGCGTTCTGGGAAGGGTTGAGGTTTAAAAGTCTTAAATCCTCAAAAAGGAAGCCTCTCGGATCAGCAGTTCTGAGCTGTTGTTTGCCTTAGCTTGTAAATACAGAATTCCCCTCGGCTGAGAAGGACACACTATGCTACAATTTGCTCAACTATTATACTGCATGGCAAGCTGAAAATGCATTTTTTTAAAAATCCAAAATGTCTAATTTATTAATCTTTTACTATGTGCCTAATACCGGAAAAAAATCTCTAAGTGTGGGGCCGGGATTTGAACCTGCATTGCTCTGCAAACACTTTTCCCCTGAGCTATCCACGTGGCCATGTCTACTTCCCTTTCAAGCTTTGTTATATTAGCAGCCTATAAACAGTGGTTATTAGTGTGCACAAAAGACGCAAAGGTGAAACTGATGCTCAACTGCTCAGAGAGCATCCAAATCCCTGAGGATGGGACAAACTTAATGCCCCAGAATCTATGACATACATTAATGGACTGAATTACGGAATCCGACAACAACGGTAATGCAATATCCCTGGACTAGTCCCAGGCATTTGATGGAACTATTGGGGCATTGGAACATGTGAGGCTACATTTGGCATAGGATGGCAGCACCTGTCAGGCCATACTTTACATGCAGTGACCTGCCGGGCATATGGTGGCCTTATTGGGGCATTCAAAGACGCAACTGGAGTATGACAGCCAAAACATAAGGGCTTTGCTGATGCTTTTTTCTGTAGTAGGTAGATCATATGAAAATGCTTTGCCATTGATTAAGCATGTATTGTCTAGTTTGCCCATCACAAGTGAGCGGCCAAAACAACCAGCTCCACATCTGGCTAATCCAGATGAAGAGAAACTCTGTCAGTTGTCATGCACTGCAGAGAATTGACTCAACAGCCACCTGTAAAATAGAACTCCTAATTGGCTCTAGAGGAGTAGTTTTCCTCCCTTGCCTTTTGTGCAAAGTAGCCCCAAAAGAGAACAGCAAGCCCTTATATTTATTGAATGATAGCGAACCAGTCTCAGACAATGAGGGATTGCTGGACCAAGGTGCTTAGCGACAAAATAACTCTTCCCCGGGCACATTGTGTGGGAAATATAGATCTAAAGGTTTGTGAGACTACCAGGAACACAGGAGTTTTTTAAACTGCCTTGATAGTGCTTATAATTCAAACACAGACAGGGACTCTTATAGAGTGCCTTCATGCATACACTCCTGCTTAAGCCTAACATGCACTTTCCCTGTTCATTGTATGAAGGTTCAGAGATTGAATTAGCTACTGAAAGGCAGATGGGAAAAGAAGCACTAGGAAAGGAAAGAACAATCAGCCCACAGCCGTTAAGGCCAAACCGATGTCAAACGTAGAGCAGGCAGAGAACCGAGGCTGTTTAATTGTCTAAGGCCACCTTTGGGTCTCTGGATGTTTTGGCCTACAACCCCCATCAGTCCTAGTCAACTTAGTCAATGGTGAGGGATCATGGGAGTGTAGTCCAAAACCTCTGAAGAGCCGCAGGTCCAGACCCCTGATCTAAGGTGTACTGCTCCAGTACGTTTTTCTGATAAAATGATTACATTATCATGTCTTAGATTATGGAATGCATAGTTGAATCACAAGCCGTCCTCTAGGTGCCATCTTGATTGTTTTTGTGAATTGGTACATTTTCTGCACGGAATTCTGGGCAGACCCGTGTTTCGATGCAGCTTTGCACCATATCCCTTGAACCATTGTCGGGGTGGTCAAGGAGGTTCCCCTTTATTGTGAAGAATTGTTGTTGAGGATGACAGCAAAACTGGGATAGTGTTGCAAATCCATAAGAATCATGGAGGAAGATGCAATATTAAAAAAGTAAATACTACAGAGAAGTAGAAGTAAGTAGATCGTGAAGTGCTGTAATTGTGGTATAAGGCGAGCACGATGAATGAGTGTGAAGTGCAACAAAGGAATTTTGAAAGGGTAAAAAAGGGAGCTCTTGGGTGAAATAATTTTTTCGTGCTGCAGGTTTGGATTAGTATCAGATTTTTTGGTGTTAACTATTTTTTGAAAGATTGGATTGTAGTGTGGAGACCCCGTTGAATTATTTGCGCCATGTGATGCCTGGCTATAAGGCAAACATTTTAAAATATCATAGGAAATGGCTGCGGGAGAGAAAGGGAAAAATTATAAACTCTTGACCCATTGAGGGATCCTATGATACAGGGATATTGGAGAACTTGCATACCCTTTTAACCACAAATCACAAGGCCCAGGAGTTAGAAAAGCAGTTAAACATTTTAGAATTATGGAGGAAGTCTGGGAAAAGCAAGATGGGCCATCATTTTGAAATTGTGGGGGAAGGGCCGAAAAAGGAGGGTGTGGGAATTTCTTCTGCTCCCCTCATTTGGGTGCTATCATTTATTGCCCACAGAGGGGTACACAGTCGTTGAGTTCGTACCACCATTTTCCCCTGCAGCTACTCCAGTGGTTGCAAGACGGACACAGGTAATGCCTCCATCAGCTATGAGTACTAAGAACTGGGATTCTGAAGGAAGTGGAAGGGTAACTACTTCACTGGTTAGGGCTGCAGAGAAGTTGAAAATTGAGAGTGGGAATGGGATGACTCCCCCAACTGCTAGGTTAGCAGATAGATTAAGGGTGGAGGAGCAAGAAAGAGTAAGACCGATAGAAGAGTGGAGGAAGGATTGGAAAGGAGGGAGAAAGAAGATGTTAGACCTCTTCCTGTGAGGATAGATTGCAAAGAGTAGTAGAGGCACAAGAATGGGGTAAAATGAAGGAAGCATTATGGTTAGCGGAGGAAGAGGAAATGCTGTTACGCCAGCAGAGAGAAGAAGAGCGGGAGTAAATGAGAAGACAGGTAAGGGACGTAGAAGGAGAGAGGTGGAGACATGGGCAGGTTTTTGTTAGATTGGCTTAGATTGGACAACTCGGTTATCAGAACTGTTGACGTGGACACGGAGAATGGGGTTGCTGTCATGGGTACAGAGGCTGAGCACAGGTGATTGGAAATGGCACCCTAATTATGCATCTGTGTCTGTAGAATGGTTAGGGGATGTAGAAGAGTAGACGATGAAGAATGAGAGGAATGGGATATCTAGCATGGAGAGCAGGGTGTAGGCACTCTAACTCCCGCTCCAGTTGCAGTGATAGAAAGCAAACAATGAATTATAGGACACACCAGGGTACTCACATGGTTGTAGTAAGTGGTAGTGGAGAGATGGGGGAAGCCCCAGTAAAAATAGGTATAACTCAAGTTTCCATTGCTCCAGAAGGGTTTGGGAGGGTGTATTATGTCCTGTGGTAAAACATGGACTAGAATAATGTGATAAAGGCACTTCCTTCGCTCATGGCACGGCATGGGAGGGGAAGTGGATTTATGCATTAGAGAGGCACACTGCCTGTGTCATGTTGGCAATACAGGACATGAAGAGCTTATTCACGGCCCTAATGGGGGAGCGGTCAGATGAACTTTTGAAGAGGTCGGAGTATCCGGGAGTTCAGTTGGATACAAATACCCACCGGCTATCCAGGAGTTCAGTTGGATACAAATACCCATGATGGAGCAACTTTTAATAATCTTTGGGCACAGGTATGGGGAGCCATGTGGATTATGTATCCTGATATGCCTGATATTAATTAGATTTTAGCTAAGACGATGAAATTGGATGATGATCCTTCTGACACTGCAGTCCTGCTTGTTAATTCAGGAGATGTGGAGGGCAGAAATGGGAGAAGCATGAGGCTAGAGTATGGCAATTTTTAACCACATGCTGGAGAAGGGACTTCCGAAAGAAGTTCAGCATGATTTAGATAAAGTAGTAGGGATGGAGGCCAAGAGTTGGCCAGAAATTCACACACACATTGTGCATTTCTGCAAGAGAAGACAGTATAAGATCGTTCAAAAGAAATAGGCAAAGATTTTTTAGAAGGGACAGTAATTACAAATTCTATGGAGGAACAGCAGGGACAACTGGGACAACAAGGACTCAGTGAACCGGGTATGATGCAGGGTTGGGTGGACGGGTATGCTCCCGCTCCAAGGCCAATGAGAGGGTTTCTGAGGGGCAAAAGAGAATTTCCACGGGGAAGTGGGTCATTTGGTGGGTTCGGTGGAATGAGTCCCCAGTTTAATGGGCCAACAGGAATTACATATGGAGGATTTAATGAGATTTAGTGTTGGTCATGTGGAAGGTTGGGACACGTGTCACAGGATTGTTGTGAACGGCCACAGTACTTAACATGGGAGCTAAACAGATGCGGGCCCTGCCATATGTCCCAGTTCCTGTGCAATTTCAGCAGGCATGGGTTGAACAGAAGCCATCACCTGGGGCTGCACAGACATTTGGGATCCCACTGACCATGCCAGCACAGGCATCAGTGCAGACATGGGTCAAGAATCCTTTACCCCAAAGAACAGTTCTGCACTACACTGGAGAAAGTGATTTCGGGGGAAATCCTTTTCATCCCCCAGGTGCTAATATGAACCAGGAGTAGGACAGCCCAAAGGGATCTCTGATGTGCCCAGTCCTGTCTATTACCACCGATCTGGAAGAGGAACCCCGGATAGATGTACAGGTAAGTGACCAAACATTTTCATTTATGGTTGACACAGGAGCTATCATGTCTTGTATTAAGGAAAGTTAGTTCCCCTTGTCAGGAAAAACAATGGACATGCAGGTATTCTCTGGGGCTGTCTTGTTGGTTCCTTATACTGCAAATCTTCATATCAAGGTGGGTAATCAAAATGTATCATCCCCTTTGTTGTATTGTATGGATACACCAGCAAATCCTTTGGGAAGGGACATCCTGAGGAAATTGCAGATGTTGATAGCCTTTGCGGAGGAAGGTATTGTATGTTCAACCCTGGGGTTGTATTCGGTAAGGGAAGCAGTGCATGTTCAGACCTATTGTAGCAACAGTGTGATTAGGGGGTTTGCCTTTCATACAGCATTGGTCCTCTGTGGGGTGATGATTTTCTTGAGTTGGTTCCCAGTGATCAGAAATCAGGCCTGGTGAGTACATTTAAGTTTTTATTTCGGCCTAATGTTCCACAGGAAATAACGCCAGATGCCATTGTTACAATTGTCTTAGAGGCTCTAGTGATTAAGAAGAACAGGGTGGTTTATTCAGGCACAGATGAGGAAGGCGGAGAGTGGTGCAAAGTTTTGTGCATCTATCCAACCTTATCATTAAGGAACGTGTCTGATGAGCAATTGTTCGCAGACACTGAAGACACAGGAGAGATGGTCTTTGAAATTGGGATGCCTTGCCAGATAGCGATAGAGCAAAGGAAATCACAGACTATGCTCATCGTTAAAAATACATTGTCATTTTGGAAGAAGGATTTGGGAAAAGTGACAGACCTTTTGTGGACCAGCAATCCTCAAAATGTGGTGCTGCTAAAAGTGTTGGAGCAGTGAGGATAAAATTGAAACCTGGTGCAATATTACCATGGGTTAAGCAGTACCCTATGTCCAAGGAGGAAGACAAAGGGATTTATGGAACTATTATGGTATTGTTAAAGCAAGGCATAATACAACCCTATGTGCCCCCATGCAGTACGGCTATCTATCCTGGGAAGAAGGCGAAGGGGTCCAGCTGAGGATGGCCCAGGATTGCCCCCCCCCCTCAATAATGCTGTTCAGGCAGAATTTCCGTTGGTACCAAATACATTCTCTGTAACATCCCTACTGGGTCGACCCACTTCATGGTAGTTGATTTAAAGAATGCATTTTTTCTGTTCCCATATACCCCGATTCTCAGAACCTCACGGCATTTACGTATTGTGGTCAGCAATTCGAACAAATAAAAGGTTGCCCTAGGGGTACTGCGAATCTCTGAATATTTTTAACAGGGTGGTTCAGATGAATTTGGGTAATTTACATGTGTCCAGCACCGTAATTCAGTATTTGGATGATTTATTAGTCTGCAGCACTACAGAGGAGCAGTGTCGAGGAGACTCAGTAATGCTCCTCACCCTGCTCACGGAGAAGGGGTATAAAGTAGACAAAGAGAAATTGCAATAATGTCAGTCAGAGGTAATTTATTTGGGGCAAGTAATATTGCCCGCATGAAGGATAGTAATGCCAGAGAGAGCTGCCGCAGTTCAAAATACACCTCAACCAGTCACAGTGGAACAAATGCAGCGGTTTCTGGGGCTTTGTAACTATTATAGGTCATGGATTTTTGATTACTTTAATTATGTGAATCCCTTATTCACATAACTAAAGGGTCTAAAGGAAGCACAGATGGTAAACATTCTGATAGAGTCGTCCGAGATAATGGGCACTTGCTTTTGGGAACTCAAGGCTTTGATCAGCAATGCTTCGGTCGTGATGGCGACCGCAAATTACAAGAAGCCATTCTTTCTATTTCCCATTCAAACGAGCAGGTGATGACAATGGTCCTGACCCAGCAGACATTGCCAGGTCACAAACCTTTAAAGTATTACAGCTGACTCCTAGACTCAGTGATGCAGGGACATTTCCCTTGCGAACAAACTTAGGCGGCAGCAGATTTTGCATTTCAAAAGTCTTCAACCATTACGATGGGTTGCCCGGTGACATAGTACACAGAGCCTGCGGTCTTTGCGATTCTAGAAAAATCTAAATCTATATTGATGGCTCAAAGAATGTCAGGGTATGAGGTCATCTTATGAAATTCATCCCTTCATCCCATGCGATGTCACCTAGTAAATCCCATGAGATTTGTAGCAGAACATGTGCAGTCTAAGGATATTGTTCAAGATGGTACCGTGTATGAGAGAGAAGAGAAAGAGAGGGTAAATGTGAAAGAGGAGGCCCTGGAGAGGACTGAGGTGATTTTTGTTGATGGGTCTTCAATCATCAACAAAGAGACGGGAGAGAGGTATACGTGCACAGCTGCCGTGAGTCTTGTGGATGGGGAGTAATGGGTCAGATTGAAGAAATGGTTGCCTTCTCATTACTCTGCACAAGCGGCAGAACTGGTGGCACTTATAGAGGTGCTAGAAATGTGTAAGGGGAAGGTGGTCACTGTTTATAAGGACTCCTCGTACATCACCTCGACTGTCCATTTTGGGTTATCAAGTTGGCAGAGAAGAGGATTTAGGAGGTCTGCCGGGTCCCCTGTGCAGCATGCTGCGCTGCTATCCCAGCTAATTGAAGCATTAACCTTGCCAGCAGAGATAGGTCTAGTGATGTGCGCTGCCCACACTAACCACACTAATTCAATAGCTTTTGGAAATATTGCTGCAGACAAGGCAGCAGAGGAAGCAGCATATTCTCCTTTCACTGATTCCCACAAAAAGGAAACCATGTCACAGTACAGTTACCAGCCCTGTACACCGCAGTCCTGGTGCTCCAAATAATAGAAATACAAGGGAAAGCACCTAGAGAAGTACAAGAAGTCTGGAAAAAGACAGGATGTGTTCTCTCACCCAGAGATTTGCTTTGGAGACAGGAGTTGACAAGAAAGGTAGACATGCCTGTAGAGCTGCTACTTTTGGCCCTATAGCAACTGCATTATTTGTATTTATTTCTATTTTATTTAGCACCTTCAACCAAGGTGCTGTTCAGAGAACAGGGAACGGTACAATAAAATGGATAAGCATAAACAATAAGAAAACAATCAATCAAGCATGTTGAAAAGGATGAGACTTTGATGACTTACAAAATAAAGAATAGACAGAAATAGAATGAAGAGAGCAAGGGAGGGTGTTCCAGTGTAGAAGAGCTAGAAGAGTAAAAGTATGAAAATAAGATTGAGCAGAAGGGGGGGTGAGAAATTGAGAGGATGAGCAGAGAGAACAAGAAGGGGTATAAAGTATACCAAGACAGAAAGTTAGTCAGGTGTAAGTAAAGAAGAGGCATACAAAAATAAAATTTGAGTTGAGAATGAAAAGATAGCCAGCCAAGATCAGGCGAGAGAAGATTAGATGAAATATCATAAAGAAAGCAGACAAAGGAGACAAATAGACGATTTAAAAACAGATTTTAGAGGGGCAAGATGAGAAGTTGGGAGCCCAAAAAGAGCATAGAAACACTAGAAAAGTTGGGGAAAGTTCAAAGAAGAAATCAACAGTTTTGAAGTTTGAAAAGTGAGAAATGGATGGTCTTTACGGATATTAAGTAAAGGAAAGCGGCAAGCATGAGATGTTAGTGAAATGTGGTGAGGGAAGGATAGGTTAGAGTCAAGATAGTGCCCCAGATTTTGAGCCGTAGATGAGATTGGAAGTTGGGATGAGGGGAAGGAAATAAAGGGCGGAGGAGGAGAAGGGGAAAGAGTGCTAACAGGGAAAAAGAGAACCTCAATCTCTCCAGCATTTAGTGTGAGATAGTGAGAAGACATCCAAGATTTGATGGCTTGAAGACAAGCAAAAAGAGTGTGGTGAATCTCAGAAGAAAAAGAAGAAAAGGAAAGGAAAATGTTAGTGTCATCAGCATAAAAGTGGTGTGACAGACCAAAGGAAGAAATAATGGCAGCAAGAGGTAAAGTGTAGAGAGAGAACAGAAAAGAGCCCAGGACTGATCCTTGTGGAATGCCATGGGCAAGCAAAAAAGATTTAGATGATTTGCCAGCCCATGAAACAGAAAAGTTTCTTTGAGACACATATGATTGAAACCAGGAAATGACAGAGCCTGTGAAACCAAAGGAAGAAAGAGACACTAGTAGAAGGGAATGGTCGACGGTGTCGAAACCAGAAGATATGTCCGGGTGAATAAAAAGGGTTTAATGTTTAGAAAATCGTGCAGTAAGTAGTGAGTTCAAAACAGAGAGGAGAGCAGTTTCAGTGTAGTGACGAGAGTGAAAGCCTGACTCGAATTATGGGAGAATAGAAGAATTAGAAACAAAAGTAGAAACCGTACATTACCCCTACTTCTCAATGACAAATTGCAGCAGAGCTCCAGGAGGATTGGTTTATCCCTTGTGAGGAATTCGACCATCCACATGGGGAGTGTGCGCTCGCCTGGGCTTTTTTGATTTTTTGAAAATGAAAATGAATGCTGGTAGATCAACCTCTGAAAATGTGTGACGCCATTCCGCACACATTTTCCCTGCTCACCGCACAAAACGCATAGTGACTTGTACTCCGGGAGGACACAGTCTACAGACACCATCCACCCCTGTCATATTCAGCTGGAAGGTGACATCCACGGGTACATAAAGAAGCAACACCTTCCCCCTCGCATGGCCAGCCTTATTAAATATCAAAGGCTCCATGCATCCACCCTCTGCTATTGTCTAAGTTCTGTCTGGTGGTGGTGCATACTGATGAGAGTTAATTGAATCAGGCCTGTGAATAGGCCTGGTCACAGAACCTGAACAATGGGCAGGAAAACTAACACCTCTTTGATATACAATGTGTCACCATGAAGCTAGCTCCCTCCCCTCTGTTTGAAGGACAGTGAATGGCATATCTGGGTCCTCTATTTACCGTAGGAAACCCCTGCAGAGCAGACCCCTTTCAGAGGGACAAAGTATGTGATTTGAGGGAGACAGAAGTTGGTTCTCACCACATACTTCAAGGGAGACCTGTGCTTTGATCAAGAACCACAGAGGGCTCAGTTAACCGGAGAGACAGTTTGATCTACAAAAGACAGGACGATGGGTGTTACTTAGGAGTACATGTTGTCACCTCTTACCTTTCCTGGTGAAAAGCACTCTGGTCCTGACCTCACTCATAACAGAAGATTGTTGGTAGGGACCCAGGATTGGTTCATTAAGGTAGGATTAGCCTGCATCAATCACTGGGGCCCATTTGGTTTTAAAGGAGGGCTGAGCCCCTCACTTTGCAGATCATCCAACGACTTTGAAAGGTGTAAGAAGAAGAACTCATTTGGACCCTGGCTGAAGGTACAATCTGCCTTACAGCTTCTGCCAGTGAAGGAAGGCCAGATTTTCCAAGAGGGAAGGAAGATGCCTCCCCTAAACATCTTCCAGGGAATATGGGGAGATACCAGACTCAGAGGACCCATTCAGCTTCTCCAGAACTGGTACCCAGCTAGCACACAGCGTGCCCTGCTAGGTTCTGCCAGCAAGCTCCCTAAGTGGGAAGTGCCAGAGAGTCTCTGAACAAAGGACAAGGCTGTTGCCTGCAAACAATCTCCTCAGCTTTGGGCCATCCACCTTAAAGGACGACACAAGCCCTGTGAAGAAACTAGGAGGAGTGTCACAACAAGCATCAACGAGCGTCCATCTTTTATGGACATTTTGAAGGCAGTCAAACCCTCGAAAGTGACCGGCTGTGCCACAGACCAGCGTTCCAGATCTGCCAACCAGCACAGAGACTATTCGTGATCCTGAGCCTGAGCCACTGTGTAGGCATTCCTGCAGCCATCTGGCCAGCCTTTCTTGATGAACTGCCTGCTGCCTGATACCGGCACCTGTCTCCCATCTTGAACTCTGTTGCAGGAGCTGCAAAGCTTCCTGGAACCGACTCAATGCTGTCGAGCATCAAGAACATCTCAAGCACCAGGTATATTGTGGTTATGTCCCCCTGGTCCTTAATAACCTTGAACAGTTAAGACTAATTGCTTTACCGACTACCCTCCTGTCAGTATCCGAAGTGCATCCCTTTCCTTCGTGAAACTGTCCATTCTCTGTGTTCCTTTACAGTGTGGGTTGTATTTTGTAGTGTGCTCGTACTGTCTGTTGTAATAATAATAAAGTTGATATTTGTATACAACCTCGATTGGACAGTCCCTTTTATCATTGTGTAATAAGTGTATTTTCTCTGTGTTGCATCTAACTAATGATCCACGAACTTGCAGAGATAAGCCTGTCGTTCCGTCCATGTTTCCAAAATTGGACAAGGAGGTTTATAATTGACTTGTGTATCTAATCTGCTCAGATCCCTTCTGGTGTACTAGAGGTGTGGGACTGATGGATGGTTTAGAAACCAATATTAAGCCCTGGACCACTGGTGCCCCGGAAGTTGATTTGTCACACCCCTAACTTACACAATCAGGTACGTAGATTTGTAAGGAATTGTGTAGTGTGCAAGGTGTTCAATCCCAGGAATACCATGAAGTCAGTGAAGGTGGTCTTGCCCAGGCCCTCGGGTTCATTCAAAAGCTCCATATCAATTTTGTGGACATGATAAAGAGGTGCAGTAATTACATATATCTTTTTGTGGTGGCTTGTCCATTTTCCCGGTGGCTTGAGGTTTGTTCCTTTGTATACCCTGATGCTAAATCTGCGGGGAGATTTCTGGGGAAAGAAGTATTTCCGAGGAGGGGAATTTGTGAAGTTCTAAAATCTGACAATGGAGCCCACTTTAATACTTTGTTCACGGAAATCACTTTGCTGCTAGGAATAAAGCCTCGGTTTTACTTGGTGTACCATCTGCAGGCCAATGGGATCATGGAGAGGCTCAATGGGGTCCTTATTACCCATTTAGCCAAAATGTGTGCAGAGTTAGATATATCCTGGCTCACATGCCTTCCACTAGCTTTGTTGTACATACAAAATCAGCCTGGGAAGGACCATCGTTTAAGCCCTCACAAAATTGTGACTAGGCATAGACTTCATACACCTCTCTCACCCACAAGTATGACATCAGATGCACACAATGTCACAGCAGTCTTAGGGGAGGACAACAGACAGCAGGAGAAAGTGGCAAGACTACCGACGATAAACACAAGATACAGCTTCTCCCTGGGGACAGAGTCTACATCCGCACCTTTGTGCATCACTGGAATGAGCAGCATTTCCATGGGCCACACACAGTAGTCTGCACAACTCTGGCTGCAGTGAAGGTGGAGGGCAATAAGAATTGGATCAACTAACCACTCAAGATAATGGCACATTCATCAGAACTATTTCTGCATAAACTGAAAGAGGTCATAGAAACTGAGACTAGGATCACCAACGACTCATGGATAAACTTGTTTTCATGGGTTGCTCCCCAGCTAAGGTTTAGTGTGAAGATTCTGAGGCCTATTTTTGTCTTTTTACTTGTTCTTTTTTGCTCCTGCCAAATTGTATTGCATTGTTGCTGTGCCCAGGGACCAACAGGTGAAGCTATGATGATCCTAACTCTGTCCTAGACTACGGCCACCACTTCTTCATCCCAAACGAGTACTCAAACTGAAGCTGTTTTGTTGCCTCCACCAAAGTGTCATGCTTGTGTGGAGTGGCGGGTAGATATCGGAAATGGTGGGGGACCAGTTGGGTTGATTCAGCGGAGGAGTATGCCTGTATTGAGACCGGGGTGAGAGATGGTTGTAGAGATGTTCCCCAAGACGATGATTATTTGTTAGTTCAAGTATTAACTAAAGGGGGAATGTTGGGGTGGTCAAGCAGGGTCCCTTTTATTATGAAGAATGTATTTTGCACACACCATATTGAGGATGACAGCAAAACTGGGATAGTGTCGCAAATCCATATGAATCACATAGGAAGATGCAATATTAAAACTTTAAATA
The DNA here is from genome assembly GCF_040938575.1 of Ambystoma mexicanum. Lineage (NCBI taxonomy): Eukaryota > Metazoa > Chordata > Amphibia > Caudata > Ambystomatidae > Ambystoma > Ambystoma mexicanum. Next base: position 812,009,788 of record NC_090931.1, read on the forward strand.
CAACACAAACACAAACTCATACAGCGGGTTTGTTTTCGTTAAATTATTAGTTGTTACACAGGCATTCTAAAAGTAGCAGGAACATTATTGACGGAAAAGAGAATTGGTAACCTAGTAATACAGTCGTACGAACACGGCAAGGTTCACAGTGCTTGCAAGAGAACAGATGTTATCTGGCCCTTTGTATTAAAATCTTTACAGGGGATTAGTAATGTGTATGGTGGTATTAAACAGGGCCCAGGGCCATGGTCTGATGGTTAAGTATTTTTACAGGTCATCAGAGATTGTATGTGGCTGCATAGATTAGATTAAGGCACCAGAAGTCTGTGGAATGGAGATGGCTATCTATATTTCAGGGGAATTAATGGTTAAGCAGACCTTCCTCTATTTTCTAAAATACGTCAACGAGACCATGTGCAATCATACTTCAATTTAAAGGTTTTAGGCCAGTTATTGCTGGCAATGAATTACGTTTTCATACAAATGTTTAAACCATCCACCAACATCAGGACCTACTACAACCAATCCCAAGAAGAGGTCTGTTTTGAATATGATCTGAAGATAATAATGAAGATAAGCCTGACCAATGAAATGGATGGATTGGGGAAAGATGGGATTTCTTTGAAGAGGTGTTGCCCAAACATATTTGGCAGATGGGTACTAATAAAAGTGTGTAGGAGTGATTTTTTAATTGTTGCAAAGGTATATAAACTGCCAACTGATGTTGTATTGTTGAGACTTTGATTAGTTTAGTTCTGCAACACTATCTAACCGCTCCCAAAACTTTGTACAAAAAAAGTACTTATGTACAACCATGTGCTCACTTCTTAAGTGGTGGGCCTGTTTGATTAAAGGTCCAGCCCCACACTATCCAATATGTCTCCCACCAATGGCTGTGCATGGTGTGCAGCATTCACAAGAGCTTCTGGAGTCCATGCAAATGGCAGAAGTGTGTGGTATACATCTTACTAAAATAACATTACATAATATGAATCGCAATAGATTCTGCCTGGTTTTTGCACAAGTAAAAAACATATAAATTCTGTGCAGATTCCAACAAATTGTGCAGAGATCCATTTGGATTTCATGTTCAAAGAAGTTTGGGGTGGTGAATGCAGACATGTTGCTCTGCCCCCCAACTCTCTGCATGGAATGCACAATAATCCCAATGTTTGTAATTTAGACCATGTCTATTATGGACCGCTCCCCTCTCAGCCTACATAAAAATTAGCCCATCTGGTTTTAGATTTCATAAAGACTGGTTAATCATTATTCTGCTCTTATGATTATATTTTGAAGAAAAAGTAAGTCAGGCCAAATTGAAGCTTTTTCACACAGGATGTATTAAGGGGCTCAGTTATAGGAATCTCTCTGCCTCATCTTCCATGAAATCTGTCTTGCATGCAGGGGACCCCCAATGTTAGCACTTATGTGTGGTTGGGTGCACCAAGAAGACACTGGACCTGGACCCAAGCTTCACTGTAAGTATGTTTATTGTCCATTGGGGTACAGGAAGGTAAGTTCCATACAGGTATGATAACTCCACAGACAGACACACTGGCCTTCCACACCGAGCCAGCTCCGAGTTGTAACGGCCACTTTGAGAACACTCCTGCCATCACACACCCAACATTCCATGCTGACTTCATGACATTCCAAAGTCCCAGCATTGCAAACCCCAATGACATGAGATCATACCACCTCTCTTTCACTGTACAATCAATTCATCCATTTCACAACATATGAAACTACACAAAATGTGACTACCTTACACAGATAACATGTGGTCACCACGTAAAACCGATAAAGGAAACAAAACACAAGGGTATATCACAAGGTGAAACCCGCACTGCATGCATTCAGAACCCTGCTCATATTAACAGGGCAACCAAATAAAAACCAACTGCGCAACACTAGAGCACAAAACAACAAAATGGACTACAACTATCGCGCAATAAGTGGAACTCACTCACTGCGCTGAAAATGGCAACAAAATGAGCATATCGTAGCCTCACTAAACATGCAACAAAACTATTGCGCAATGCGTGGAGCATAAGATTGTGCTGGAGATGCTAACCAAGCAAACAAATGTCAGTAGATAGCAAATGCATGTGGCACCTCATCACTTCACTCCTCTCTCTCTCACATAAAGTAAATACATGAACACAAATGTCAACATGCCTCCTCCTGCAGCACCTAACTGAACCCTATAAACTGCAACCCCAGCGGTAAAACTCCTGCAGCACCTCACTGCACCCCATAACTACAACACAACAGTAAACTTACCTGCAGCACCTCACTGAACCCCAACTACTGCAACAAAGGCAGTACAATTTCCTGCAGTACCTCACTTCACCCCATAACTGCTGCAAAATAGTAAAATCACCTGCTGAACCTCACTGCACACCATGACTGTAAACACTGGTACCAAACCACCCCACAGCACCTTACTGCAACCCCAACAACATAATCTCCTGCAGCATCTCAACACAACCGCCCATTCTGAAACCCTAACAACCAACACTCAGAACCCAATTGGCCATTCAGAAACCCTAATAACCGACACTCAGAACCCAATTGGCCATTCAGAAACCCTAATAACCGACACTCAGAACCCAATTGGCCATTCAGAAACCCTAATAACCGACACTCAGAACCCAATTGGCCATTCAGAAACCCTAATAACCGACACTCAGAACCCAATTGGCCATTCAGAAACCCTAATAACCGACACTCAGAACCCAATTGGCCATTCAGAAACCCTAATAACCGACACTCAGAACCCAATTGGCCATTCAGAAACCCTAATAACCGACACTCAGAACCCAATTGGCCATTCAGAAACCCTAATAACCAACACTCAGAATACAATTGGCCATCCTGAAACCCTAACAACCAACACTCACAGTCCAACTGCCCATTATAAAACCAAACAAACATGCCACATTACTGTGCAGCTTCTAGAACTGAGCAAACCATTCTCGGGAAAAAACCCCACAAACAACACCCAAAGCAAACAAACGTTATGTGATAGGTTATTAATAACACAGAGGTTTCTAAGCGCAAACCCGGGGATCGAACCTGTGGTGCTCTGTGTGGTCTTGTTTTCAAGGCGATCACGTTGCCCCTGAGCTATCCTCACTAGAATGTGTAACATTTTCTAATTCATTATAGCATTCAAATTCCCCACACCCTCATGTCCAAGTTACCCATTGACAATGAGCAAACATTTCGAAAATATTTCCTGTTCATAAACTGCACCCTCATGTCCAGATCAATATGTTCACAGAGAAATGAAATCCTGTGCCCCTTTTGCACCAACCATAACATAACCCTGCAGAAAAAACATGCACACCTGACCTATCCCGAGTACAACCCCAGTCCCACAACACTCAGTCCACACATTTACTCCTCCTTATTATGATGTTTTCTGGTGCCCTCAAATAGAACCCATGAATCTGGATCCAGCTCCCTCAACTTGTTGTAAAACCTTGACCAACTTGAATACAATTCTGATATAGCGAGGCTACACTCACAAAATACCCCACACTTTTGAAACCCATAGTTACTCTTCACCCTTTTTGCTGCTGAAAGTCCTTCTTGCCCATGGCTCCTCTTAATACTGGTTGCTTGGGCATGTACACTCACTCCTAATGACTGGCTCGTGTCCTCCTGGCACTGGCCCATCTTCCCACCAAACACCAATACTTCCACGCTATTATTGTGTTCCTCCTCCTTAATTTTGGGCCTCTCCTGGCACCAACTCCACTCAACATTACTAACCACTGCCTCAGTAGTGTGATTCTGATCTGCTTTCTCCATGAACTTGTGCCCCTCAACAGATGACTGCTGCCTGCCATAGTGCACCCGATTCCTTTCTTCAGCCCGACCAATGCCATCAAAACTCCCTTCACGTATGGTGCTTGATAATGCGCTTGCACCCTAGACGGACGATTTCATCATCGCCCCGATACTGCCGATGAGATAGATTTTGATTTGATTTTGGCATTTCTAACATGCCTAACACGTAAGGGTTCCGGGCAGAACCTGCATCTGGGCACAGGTGGCAGTTAACAATTAATCATAGGCTGCACTCAACTTTCGCTCGATACTTGTGTTGCTTGGTAAAAGGCAAATTACAGAAAAAGATGTGTTTTCTCTGGAACAGATCTCTCGGCCCCAACCTGCCATGGCACCCGGTCCCCACCCAAATGGCGATCATCCTCTGTTATGCCGTGCCCTGAGCCCACCATTATTGACTTCCTGGCAGCACCACGCTGCTGATACTCAGAAGCTGTTCCACACTCAGGACAAATGTACAACCTGGGCTGGACATCACACTGTGGTCGCACAAATGCTAGCCCTGTCCGGTCCTGACTTTTCTTGTCCGCGGGAGCTGCTGAACCCCACAGATCCCTCAAGACTGTCTGATCAACAACTGTGTACATTTTTACAAGCTGAAGAACTAACACTTCCAAGCGAAAGGAGAAGTGGATAAAAAAAACATACTCCAACTTTTGAATGGCTGTGAATCTGCAGAAGAGAAGGAAAAAGGTTAATCAGAAAACAGCATAACCTTCAAAGTCTATTATCCAGAACTTCTTCATATGATTAGTACCTGTTAACCCTCCATTAACAACTTGGAGGATGTTATTTACACTTGTAAGTAACTTTGGTTATTCTTATGAGTTCTTAGGGTATCCTGCAATTAGACTTGGATTCTTTTGAAGAAAAGTTAAATTCCAAATTACAGAAAAGCACCTTATCCTCTCAAAAGGTGACTATATGACATTCCAACTCCATCATGTTCCTGTCTTGCATGTAGGTGAAAGCACAGCCAGCAAAACCCAGATCTCAACTCATGAATAAACAGATCAACACCTGGAATCAACCCTGGACATAGCGTCTTTCACTTCCCTTTGAAAGTATTGCAGCAGAGTTCTTAAAGTATGAATGAACCCTGTTGCTCTTGCACTGACTTTCTTTCTTTTAAAAACATGCAGGTAAGAATGTCAGCGTCTTTCACTTCCCTTTGAAAGTATTGCAGCAGAGTTCTCAAAGTATCAATGAACCCTCTTGCTCTTGCACTGACTACCTTTCTTTTAAAAACATGCAGACAAGAATGTCTTCTTTCTTGCACAGTTTTTTAACCACAAATTTCCACACTGTTGTAAGCCAGTATGACTTCTACTTGCAAGGATTATTTGCATGCAGCTCAAATGTCAGGCTCAGTAATCATTCAAGGTGTATTTTACAGAATGGGCCTCATTACGGGGTTTGGAGGCTGCCATGCCCTTATTAAGGGCATGGCTGCCTCCAAACTCGGGGCCGGGTCTGTGGTCCCTGAATGGGGAAATACCGGGCCATTCCGACCTTGGAGGGCCCGGTATTTCCCCATTCAGGGAACCCAGACCCGGACCATCCCCATTCCCTTTTGATCCCCCATAGGGCTCAATGGGAACGGGGAGCATGCTAACGGGTCTCGCGAGCGGACCTCCTAATAGGGAGGTATGGGGTTAACGGCTCCAGCACCTTTACTGGCGCCGTTAACCCGATACAGCCCACCTCGTAATGAGGCCCAATGTCTTTCTTAGTAAATAGAGTTGATTTCCAGCATACAAACACTTGGAAATGTCTTTAAGAAGTAAAATCTGCAGCAACCTAAATACCTAACTCACTAGATACCTAATGAAGATATGAAACTTGATGGAAAGGTAATCCTCTTTCCACTTGAAACAAACCCTGTGCTCCCACCAGATTAACAGCATTGCCTGTCCCACGTATTCCTTGATCAACTGGAAAGCAGATTTCAAGGATCTCTCTGCCAAATCTTCCCATAAAAACTTCAAATTGGGTCTAAAACCAGGACCTTAACAAAAGCAGGACCTTTCTGCTAGGGAATGAACAATGAAGGGCAGTTTAGAATGTTAGTGCTGCCCTGAAGCCCTTCACTCCACCAATCAGTGAGCAGCTTCTCTTCCTCCATGATGAGTTGGCGAACTCTCACTCTGTAAAAGGGAGGTTAAGTACAGCAACCAATTATGAATTCCCTTCCCACAATGAACCCATTCTTTTACCTAACCCAGACATACCACCTATCTTACTTCTCACATACATAAAGACCTGACAGCCCCCAGCCTAGTCCCTCAGACTTGACACTCTCTTGGACACCCCTCTCCTCGCTTTGTGGTAAAGTAACCCACACCGCCCAGTCTGTGAGCCCAAGAACCATGGTGCCATCCCGCCTGGTCCCCCCTCCTGCTGGCACTGATTTGGGAGGTGGATGTGTCTTTTGGAGGACATTGGTCATCTTTTCGCTGCCCCTCCGCCACAGCAGTACTGTTACCTGCACCCTGTACTCCTGCAATCCAGAGAAGACCTCCTCATCGCCTAAATGTAGTGGGTATGTCCACCAAGAAGACACTGGTCCCTGGCTTCACTGTAAGTAAGTTTATTGTCCGTTGGAGTACAGGAAGGTAAGTAACATACAGGTAAGTAGGACAACTCCATAGGCAGACCCACTGGCCATCCACACCCAATCAGCTCCCAGACGTAACTGCCACCTTTAGCAGACTCCTGCAAACACACAACCTTCCATGCAGACCTCACGGCATTCCAAAGCCTCAGCATTGCAAACCCCAACATGAGATCATAACACAATTATTCTTTAAAACGTTGAGTGAACGTCTCACATGGCACAATTACTTAGAGCAGCTGCGTTTGTACTAATGTGGGGTTCAACCATATGAAAACAAAGTCACTGAGCTGTGCCATTTCAAGGTGAGCACCAGCTTCATATACACAGATTTCTTTCTTTCTTTTTAATGTGTTTGAAAGACAATCATTCCGACCTTTTCTCTGCGACTCTTTCCGCTTTCTATCCTGTGCTGGCTCTTTTCCAAAATGGCTATTGCAATGTGTTAATACGTCTACAGGAAAATGTGTATACATTGGACAAAAGGTTTTTCTATCTTTGTTATGTTTGTACTCGATGGAAAAACGAAGGCATCGCCTGAATAAAATGATCTATTTATTTTTTTTTTTTAGTAAGGCAAAGTGCGTTCATTTTGTCGAAATGTGAAAATGTGTGCAGGTGGCATGATGTTTCCTTTGTAAAAGGCATAAGTGGGGCTTGCAATTAAGTTTATTCTCTGCTTCAATTTCAGGCTACACAACAGAATACAGGGCCATCCACCATCGTTTAGTCGAAGGCATCAACTCTCTTACATAGAACACTCACTGCAGCATCACTTCACAAATTCTTCATTTAAGCAATAGGCCCTGAGCAGAGGGGGTGGGGGAGACCACTTACTTCAGGTAATGCCCCGGGGCCCATGGTTACAGGCCGAGGCAAAGCATTATTAGCAGTGCCGGTGATAGGGGCAAACCCATTCCACAGACTCCTATTGGACTCTGCGGAATGGGAACGTACTGCCTTTGCTGGCACCCGCAATATCCCCGTAACACAGGGAAATCGGTGCCGATAACGGTAAGGCGAGTTTGCCGGTTACCCGCTAGTAGGACCGGCAGGTTACCAGCAGACCTGTAATGAGGGCCATGGTGTTGACATTTTCTTAGTCAGCCCTTCACTAAATTTCATGGGACATGGGACCCAGTCGGTAGTCAGGAGCAAGTACACCGTTTTCTGCAGACTTTTCACAGAGGGAGTGGAATGCATACATGTCCCAAACTGCATTACAGAAACAGTTGTCATATTGATGTTAAAACAAATCTTTCTAAGATTCATGCTTCCTCAAAGGATTCAGTCAGACAGACGAGGCCACTCTACAAATAAGGTCATCACAAGTGTGAAAGATCATAGGTCTGAAAATAAAATTGCATTGTCGAAGCTGACAGTATCTTTGATCTGGTAGGCCCCTGGGCGTACACGAGCCATGGGCAGAGTAAACCCACAGTGATAGTTGCAAAGGTGATGGGGAAATGGCAGACATGTTTAGGGTGGTAGCACAATGAGAAGTCTCAGTGCATAGCAGGCACATGGAACCCCACACGTTGGTGTAACCTCTTTGTTAATCTCTGCCCAGGGTGTGGGTATGCCTAGTGAGGCATGAAGGCAGGATTTACTGCTTGAGGCCCTAGATGCCAGGCCAGCTCTTATTTCAGTCTGAGTCACATGGGCAAGCCAAAGCAGAAATGTACAGGTCTCCCCTGGCACTGTAAAGCCATGCCTCCACCAGCCCCCCACCGCAAGGTAAAAGAATGCTCATTATTAATGAAGCCAACTAAATGCATCGTTCTGGCTTTTCCCCAAGGTTTCTGAGTTAGGGAGCACAATGTTGGGCCAGGGATGCTCTGCCAGTTTCCCTGTCCATTTCTACACCGTTGTTGTAAATACTGTCTCTGCCTTTTCTGCATGGGTTACCTATTGGATTATTCGGTGATCAGTGTTCACAGCAAATAGCATCCCAACCTGCAAGCAGTGGAGGCTTGGAGCAGGTAACCTGGCGAAAGTAAACATCCGACCAAAATGCAATCAAACTGGATGTAGGTGCTCATTGGGTCTTGGGCTCTCATTGGTTTTAATGGCTCTCCTCAGTACTCCTGTATCAGCCACTAAGAGGTCTCCTTTTGAACTTACGCCTGCGTGGAAAACGGTGGCTATCCCAACACATGTTGTATCCAAAGGAAGAGCAGATTTTGATTAATGCATCAGGAACCCACCCACCAAATGCGGGCAAATTAAAAAAATACCGAACACGTTCTTGTATGTAAGAGTTGTCTGAGTGTCCAAAGGCATATATTGACCTCAGACAACCTCAAAGGAGTGTGAGCTAGGTCGATGATTTATCTAAATAACGTTAAGAGACAGATACATGGAAGCAGGTTCAGGAGGGGCCCATTTATGACTATAATGATTGTGATGTCCGGGCTTGAAATCCACAATTCTGATTGAGAAGGAAAGAAGCTGAGGCAGATTTCACAAATCTTCTTTATAGCATGGTTTGTATAATAATAATTATTATAAGTGCTTTTATATTATGGCACTCACTACAAATGGGGCTTCTTGGCACACACTGTAGTACATAAGACGTCGGATCTGGAAAGTTCCACTTCAGAGAGACTACATCAGTTTACTGGTAACTAGGCTTTCTAGGTATAGGAGGAGAATGTTTGCTAAGTACATTTTTCATGTTCAAAGAAAGTTATCAAAGGTAGCTCTGGGTACATTTCTATTTTCTGCACTTGCACGTTCTGAATGCACACAAGGCCTGGTGGGATCGTTTCTCTCTCTCTCTCTCTCCATTGGTATTATATTTTCCTTTCATTCCCATTTTCCCTCCCCGTTGCCCTGTCGGTGCTTGATGCAAAAGCGCCTTACAAATGCACAATAAATAAATAAATAGACTAGATTAGAGCCTCATTATATCCGCCAAGATACCACCAAACGTAATTATCGTTATTGCCACTTGGTCCGGCTGTATTACCACCAGATAACAAGTGACGGTGGCGGAGTAAGTCCCTATTTAATTGGAGTCCATAGTACTCCATGTGGCATTTCAGTATAATTACTAGGGCAGTAATTCCGCCAGCGGTAATTCCGCCGAAATCGCGTGGAAATTTTGTGGATTTACCTCCAGCACATATATCTGTCCAGCTCATAACTGAGTGGTGCATTAATTTAATCCTCACCGTCCAACTCGTAATGAGGCTGGAATTGCTTTTTTTTTCATCCTTCCAGAATCCTTGCCGATTTCTTCCGCCAAGGCATCCCCAGAGTAGGTTGCCACGATGAAGTGATACCCTGATGTGCCAGACAGGCAATACGTGGAAATACCTCGATAAGAAGAGGATGTGAAGATGACTGATTCTATCAAGAAGAGGGTGGCTCACAAAGAGTGCTTGACACGAATGTAGAAGCAGGGCACTCATCTGGTACAATGGCCCAAGAAACCACTGAATTAGTGGCCTTGCTGTGCTAATCTGGGCAGGTGATATTGTAAGTGGGGCCTCAGAAATATAGTGAGGAACAGCAGATTTCAGTCACCTTTCACACAGGGGCATCTCCCTGTTTCTTGATTCCATTGTCAATGGTCACTCGGGGTAATTGACTTCAAAAGAAATAAGAGCGTAATACTGAAAGCCCGGGAAAGCAACGTGGAACATCTTCTCTTTCACACTCCTGTATATTTGGAATCCTCAAACAATAGTGGAGCAGATCATGGACCGAGTGCCAGTGCTGGAGAGATATGGTTTATTAACCTAATGTCTAGTGCCCGAATAAATTGATCTGAAACATAATGTAGAATTAATGGAGGCTCTTGTCTAGTGAATGATGGGGCTTCACATGTGAAGGTGTGCACTGGAAAGTTTCCCACTTTAAGAGTAAAGGTTACTCCTAAACGTCGTGTCCTTCCTGTCCTGGGAATGATAGGAGGTAGAATGCTACGTGGTATTTGGCGAATCTCCTCCTGGATATGAGTTGTGATTAGTCCTGTAGCGCCTCATTACAAGTGTGGTGGTATTTCGCATGGAAATACTGATACCTCCACCCGAAGTCATAGTAAATTTGCCAGATTATTAGTGGTGATAATCTGGTGCCAGTCCCCATTCACTGAGACTGTGGTGCTCCCCTGGGGAGTGGTGGCAGTTAGCACAGCTGTTAGCTCTGCCTGTGGTAGATCCTCCATGCTTAGCAGTAATAGGGGAGGAAGACCTCGCCCAATGGGGGAGGAGGACCTTGCCTAAATACTGGAGATGTAACCTTCACTATAATTCCAAATTCAGTATTTGGGAGTGTAGAAAAATTGATGTTACCTCTTCTACTGACACTTTTTTTTAACTGTGCTGCCAAACTCTCAAAGAATCCCATAAACAGTAGGATTGAAAATATAGGACTTAATCCCCTTACCTCAATTACATCTGAGCTCCTAATGCGGCCCGTCATGTATTTTGTGGGTGAGCTCCTAATGTGGCCCGTCATGTATTTTGTGGGTGAGCTCCTTATGTGGCCCATCATGTATTTTGTGGGTGAGCTCCTAATGTGGCCCGTCTTGTATTTTGTGGGTGAGCTCCTAATGTGGCCCGTCATGTATTTTGTGGGTGAGCTCCTAATGTGGCCCGTCATGTATTTTGTGGGTGCCATACATGGGAGATGGCAATTTTTCACATTCCTAAAGACAGAGATGGTCAATATTTGTTATGCTGTTTAATCTTTGGATGATTGTGCGTGTGTATTATGCATGTTTCTACAGGAAATAGCAATAGTCGGCAAGCCTTGTATGGCTTAATTAACACAAAGCAGAGGTCATGCGCTTAACGGCATGACGATGGTTGATTCAGTGGTTTCGTTTTAACAGAGGCTGCATAATGCTGATTGGCTGCTGATACTTTTCTTCTCAACACGGCCGGAAGTGAAGACCTGGGGATGTGCTAATGGACCAGGTACTCCGAGCCTCTAGCAGGGCTTGCAATGGCCAGTTGCTGATTGACATCCCTGTTCAGTTTCCGATATATTAATGGGCTCAGGAATAATGCAGGTCAGATGGCAGCTCGGAGAGGGATCTTTCTTTCATTTGACCACTTCCATGTTCATACAGAGGAGCACATACTAAAATGAGTAGGTTATTACGGTCTTGTTCAAGGTAGTGAAAAGAAAATAACACTTATGGCTAGATTCACAAAATGCGTGTTTCACCTGTGTGTGGCAACTTAAATGCGCATGCCAGGCAGTGAAACCAATTCCGAAATTCTGTGCTTGCCATGAGTCACAGACGTAAATTACCCGACGCAAATGCTTCTGCCCTGGCAGACTTCGGCCAGTCACAGATGTTGCTACTTGGAGTTGTCCCCTGATGCACCTCGTAAAGTATGACGGGATGAGCTCAGCATGCCACAGACTACATGGTTGTTTCCCCTGAGGGTGGACACCTTTGTCATAGGCTGGCTGAATTGGAACTACAATGCAGACAGGGATCTTCACAGACTCCTGCCTGTATTTCTCAACTCATGAAGCACGAGCATCGCCATTTTGTTGTTGTTTATATGTCCATCCGTTAGGAAATGGACGCAATTGATTTTCAGTGACGGGCCCTTTTGGGCCTGCAGAAAGCCACAGCTCCTCACCAAAACAACCCACCAAGGATATGGGCAGCAAATGCAGACACATGGTTTATTTGCATGCATCTGTTCAGAAATGAGTTGGGAATAAAGCATAGTATCCCATCCCAATAATGTGGCCCCGAGCAAAGAAAATTCAGATCTCACTTTTTATATAGTTTTACAAAATGTTCCTCTTATAGAAAAGTCCATTTAGTGTGTTACATTAATAATGGACTTCCTAACAGTACATCCTCGGAAAATGTGTTTTTAGTATGGTCCAAGTTCAATGTAAAGCCACCTGGATCACCTACTTGATACAGACCACCTTCTCCCTGGGAGATTTCCATCACACCTAATGTTACCAAAATTGCAAACTCACACTTCACGTGGACTTTATTCTCGTTCTCTCCCGCCTTCATGATCTAATGTGGGGCATCTAGATGCGTGTACCTGCGCCTCAGGTGGTGGCTTACTTCATACTTGCAAAGCCCTCTGAGCTCCTGTGCACTTGCCAACCAATCGAATTTCCACACCACCACCCTTTAGAATGACTGTGGCTACTACATCATTGCCACAGTGATGGAAATCAAAAATGTTGGGTTGTTATGAGACGTGTTTGTTAGGCTTTATCATTTGGAAAACATTGGCTCTAGAGCATTTGTTTCAAGCTGTTATTAATTAAGCTGTTTTTTATGTGTTCTTAAGCACAAATTGTGTGTTTCAGTATGTTTGAGTGTCTTGATACTGAGTTTTTTAATACATTTCACGAGTATGTGAATTATCAACAGGGTATTTATTCATTTGTTTTTTACCTGTTGTTTTTTATCATCATCAGCAGTATGACTATATTTAAATAAAAGCTTTGTATTTTTGTAATAAAAAGGTTAAATTGAATTCTTTTTCCCTTAAAATTGCTTTCCGTGTGGTCTCCTGTAATTACTGAAGTATATTATCCGGTCCTTTTTGTGAATTCTGTGATGCTATTATCAGGGTTAACCGGAATGCTAACCCTCAGAGTCTCCTCCTCTGTAGATGTGCTGTTTGGAACCATCTGAGGCTCATATATGCCCACAGACCTTAAGTAAAATGCCACCCCCTTCACAGGCACAGCTCTGAAAAGGAACACTCAGCTCCAATGTGGGTGGTGTGCTGGTCCCAGCGCCTCACCATTCATAGGTGACCAGTGGCCAATGCATACACAAACTTTATGAGCATACAATGAAGGACTACCTATTGGTCTGCAACAAACCCAAACATTTTCTCCTGCATGCTGCTGTGTGAATGCAGAAAATACATGCGATTATAGAATGATTGGGAAATATGCCCCCCATTTTCTGCACCTGCACATACTTGTAAATTGGTCCACAGTTAGTCCTTCTGCTCTCCAATCTCCAGTTTATTCAGCATCTAAATCTCCATCTCCCAACCCAGACTTCTCTCTCTGCCCTATGTGTATGCCATTATATTGCCCTCTAACCCTACCCGTGCCTTGTCATAGAGTTGTGCTTTTCCAGTCATCTAATTACAAAGGTAGAAGGGCAAAAGTGCTCTTTTTTTATTAAACATGGCAAAGTTGTTTTTCTTCTATCTTTTGAACCATATCTGCTACCTTAAACAAACAAATATGTGCAGATGCTGTGAGCTGTGGCAAACATTAAGAGATCCTACTGAACCAGGTGCAATTAAAGTTGATGATTTTACATGTTTTCACCATTTTGGGCATGTTAAAAAAAGACAACCCCCAATTTATTTTCCATACTCTGATAGGTACTACTGTTATCTACAAACTGTCTAAATTTTAAATGTATCAGAATCTGCATGACAAGGCACTGATACATTCTGGGATTACATATTTTAATTTGAATTGTATCATGTAAATGCATGGTTTCTTCTATTGTGTAATTGAAACTGTTCTGCCCTGGAGGGCAGTGACAACACTCCACCTACATATTTCCTCTCCATGTTATCCTATGCAAAGCAATTTTCTTTAGCTGTGCATATTCTTTTTCATAACCTTTCACAGTGTCTAATCAAAGACAGATTTCTGTTCACAGTGCACCTGAATGTCATTCACACTTCTGTTGAACTTTCAGGGCTAATACATACCTAATGGATATTTTACTTTGATGGATGATGAACTGGATTATACATTTTCTTTGAAACTGAAGCCTTATGTCAATTAGTGAATGCTTGGAGTGGATGTATGGAGCTTATCTCCTTTAAAACCTGTCTTGAATGAAATCGAGGAGCATTTCAGGGTGGCCGAAAAGCCATATGGGCTGACCATAACATGTTATAATGTTTTGACTTGTTATAAATGGATTGGAGGCCATGAGCTCTTCAGCAAACCCTGCAAATGAGAATTTTAATTTACATACTCTTTTGGTTCTATTCTTTCATTTCAGTCCCTCTGGTTTTCATTTTTTTCATTTTTCAATATACACCTGCCTTTCTAATGTACCTAACACAGTAAAACACAACTCAATGGCATTTTCGGTCCTGTTCTTAATTTTCAAACAATATAATTCTAAATGAATTACTAACATGGCACAATAAGTAATCACATTACAAAGACTTTGGGCTTCATTACAAGTCCAGCGGTAACCCTGCAGGCACTTCCTGTGGGTTGCCGCCGGACTTGCAACATTTGCCAGTGGCTGGTTTACCGGTAACACCGGGGGATTAAAACCCCAGCTTTCTGGGAAGCCAGGCGCTGGTAAATTGTTAATTCCAATTCCCATTTGAGTCCCATAGGACTCAATGGGAATGGGGACCACGGAAGCACCGGCACAGTAAATAATGCCGGTGCTTCCGTGAAACTCTGTGGGTCGGTGCCGTTGCGCCCACCATGTGTGTCCCTGGTGAGCAGGACGCTACCCACCCACAGAGTCGTACTGTGCTGGGCCAGTAATAATGGTGCTGGGAGGCTTACCGGCACTGTTGTTACTGGACCGGTACCATTGTAATGAGGCCCACTCTCTTTACACATGCACTATAACGATATGTGAAGAAATCAAAATTTTGAAGCTTTTAACTCCATGGCTGGCAGCATTCCCTTAAACATTACTATTTCTGCTCTGGGCCTGCATTTCAAATGCAGCATTGTTCATTCTTTAAAATAAAGGCAGTCCAAAGTTCTTTTCACTGTATTAACAAAATTCAGGCATGCTACGCAATTTGATAGGCATATCTTTAAATTGTTATAGCAATCAAGAAGGCAGAAATCGCCAATAAATGCCGAAGTCAGTGGATGTTAATTACCTTTCTTATTTTATGTATTCTAGGCCTCATTTTTATTAGCCACAGCATGTTCTACACACCACCCTCTGGGAATTGACATTGCCAGGAGAGAGGCAGAAATTCTGGAACTTTCTAACAACATTGTAAAATACAATTATTCATCTTTGCATTCTCATCCACAGTGGGGCTTGGGTGTCCTTTCTCTCTTTGGAGAGGGGAACTAGGGTTAACGCCTTGCTTTCTTTCATTGGTGTGACCACTTAACGCCCTCTTCTTAAATTATCCTTTCCACTTCCAGGGATAAGAGATGCTGAAAATCAAGCTGTCCATCTGGTTTTAGATAGGGGTAGGATAGTTTATTACAGCATCTTGGCAATATTTTATATTTACATTTTTAGGATTTCCCTATTTTCATCTACATTGCTAAATTTGACAATTTTACACTTAAAATAGTCACAATTTGTATTGTTTTACAAAGATCAGCATCAGTTATGATTACTAGTTCACAGAGCTGGTGATTTATGGCAGTAGAACATCTCTATATATTGCCACCAATTCCACTACCAAACTACTCCAGGGACCAAATTTATTATAGGCTGCAGGTTCAGTAGTGTCATTCACCCAGGCATTTCCAATGCCAGCTATTAACTGTTTCTCATGATTTTCTTTAATATGTCAGGAACGTGCATCCACGTAAAATTATAGGCATTCTTTGGCAGGTGTTCTCATCACATACATCACGAGAAGAAGCTAGATATGTCTCTATATTATTGGTAGTTTATAATTCTTGATCCTTCAACATAATTGTCTTGAACACAATCATGTAGATTGGCTCATCCTTGTGCCATTGGACTCTTCTTGTTTTAAACCAAACCCAAGTGTGGGCACCTCTATAATACTGGCACTGTGAGGTGAGAACAATTACAACTAGAAGAAATTTAGTGCCAGATAAGGGGAAGAGACTAGTGATGTAGAGACTAGCGCTGTAGAAACTGATTCATTATTTTTATTTAATTTCATTCTGATTGTAAAAAAGGGTACAATTATAATTTTTTATTTCAAAAACACACTCATTCATACTGCATACATCCCTTTCAAATCTGAAAAAGTTAATTGCTCAAAGAACTTGAAATTTTCATATAAACTTATTCAAATGCAATATATTCATAACACAACAAATAGTGTTTACTGATAAATGTCCACATTATAAACATTATCGAATATAGGTGTCCTCATTGGTAATTCTCTCATTTATGAAGGACTTCCACTGTAACAATAGTTTCGACTCGAACAGGGTCTGGCAGGTGTTTTCCAGACCAAAACTTGTATGTCTTCTTCAGGATATGTGAACATATATTTTCTGCAGGTTTCCAGAAAGATCCCGAAGGCCCTATCTGAGGCTTCAGATAGTTTTTTCGTAGTGTTCACTTATAATGTTGTTTTTCTTAAATTGTGCCTCAATTTCATGCCTTTAAGAATCCTCATGCATATTATTTGAATATGGTAGGGTTGGCAAAGCTTTATTATTTCTCTAAAGTACGGGTGCTCGCTTTCTAACTGCTGGTAAACCCGTGAGTAATGGCGTGTGCGCTCAAGGCCAATAACAAAAAGGGCATCCATAGTGGATGTATAGAAGGCAATTTTGATTCAATCTGAAAAACTCCAGACTCTCAGTCTTCCTGATCGGCAAAAACAACAATCAGAATGAAATGAAATAAAAATATTGAATCAGTTTCTACAGCGCTAGTCTCTATTTCACTAGTCTCTTCCCCTCTTCTTGTTTTGACCATATTTGATTTCCACAGGGTAACCCTACATTAAAAGAATCAAGGAAGAAATCCTTGTGTGAGAGACATAACCGGCTCTGTTCCATTTGCACAAATATTGTAGAGTCTGGTGGTAAGTCTCAACTATAATATGATCGCAGCGGATCAACAGATGATTGTTTGTCAACACCCATAATGCAGCCAGGAGTGATTTCTCGCATTCATTAAATGAGACTACAAAAGGTGATAAAGTTTTGCTTGATCATGCTTCTGATACAAAACCGCAGTTTAACAGATATCGGAAAATCATGTTTCCAGGAGAAATTCCTTATTTTCGAATGGGATACGTCAAGCATGGAGATTGGGATAAACATCTTGTTTGTTGTTTCCCAGCCTCTGTTTGGGAGTCCCCTCACTTCCACTTGACAGCCCCTTTGAAAAGATGAGTTTAACGTCTTCATTTTTCAATACAAACCTTCTTTTTCAATTTACATGACACAGTAAAACACAAGAAAATTTAATTTCCGGCCCTGTTCTTAATTTTGATACAATATAGTTTGAAATTAATTATTAATGTGGTAGAATAATTGAGCACTTTACATATTGGTTCAATGACATCTTCTTTACACATGCTATCACATTAGAAGGGCATGTGTCACGGTTTTATTGCATGGCACCCTCCAGCTAGGGACTCCTTCGCCGACAATGAATGTGGCGCACGATAAAAACGCTTTTTATCTTTAATATACTACGGATTCTTTCTAAGTAGGCCTCCAACCCGTCTCACAACCAACCTTCAAAAACACCCAGTGTCACAATGGACTAGGAACTCGGCTAGGGTGTAGCAATAAGATATTTACTAATTTATTTTTTATTCCAAAGGGTAAAATGCTCAAAATACAGCAGCCATCAATATGTGGCAACACAAATGCAATGATTCCTACAGAACAATTGGTTCAGATATCCTATCACAGTTTACACAGATCTTTAATGGCAACACAGGAAAAAGAACAATTTTAATCAAATGATAGCACCACAGCTTAGCACTCACACCTGCGACACTCACCCCCAAACATCAGCTAACTGAATTCCTTTGAATGGAAGGCAATGGCAAGGAGTAAGGATAGAGAGAGAAAATCGGATTTGGAATAAAGCCCACTACCCCAAGATGGGAAGACAGAAGAGAACGTTTTGGAGCAAAACGTCAGAATCAGATTTTGATTATTACTCACACAGCTACTCAGAACTGCTATGGGACAGAATGAAGGGAAATTCGTGTTGCTACTCAGAACTGCTATGGGACAGAATGAAGGGAAATTCGTGTTGCTACACTTGAGGGGGTAGGAAAGCTTAGAGAATACTAATTAGCACACCAGGGCAATGTAGAAATAAGGTAGAAAAATCGGTTTTGGGGAGAAAGCAAATGCAAAAGGAAAAATACATACGGCAAATGGATTTTCATTTTACACTGGATTCACAATGACAGGTCGCTAAGGAAGGGGGTTAGCTTTAGAAATCAGAAATTGGTTTTCAAGGACAAGGACCGAGGCACATAACAGATAAGATTCTAAAGAAAAAGGGTTGCTCTCAATGGGACTACTGTTTGAGGTTTTTAATAGGACAGATGCAAGTTAGGAATTTGTGGGGTAATACACCCAATACATGTGTAAATTAGGTTTTCAGTTACACTGAGATTAATTCTTTTCAGGCAATACTTTAATGACTATAATAATTAAATAAAAACACTTGACAAGATTGTTGATTTCGAATGGCAACAATTTTGAATGTGAATTTCAATGGGGGAATTCAATGATTTACTTCAAAATAATGCTAAGGATTTATACAGACAACTGAGAGATTTATCAAAGGACATATACAGGACAGATTCTTCTATGGGAAGGCAAATTAATTATATTGGTAATTTGGGACTTTCAGTGGGATTTTCCATGGGGTTTAAATGGGGGAAATATTGGATGCAATGTTACAAAAAAGGAAAGGTTTATGCAATTTAAGGCTGGGTTTATTTGCTACTTACAAAGTAAGCCTTGGTTTGGGATTCCGGAAAGCCAGATGGATCTCAGGACACTCTGGACTGCTAGGCAAGGGATCTGGTCACTGCACTCTCCTTGGTATGGTTGAGCTGCCTCCTCCCTGTTCTCCTTCTCCTGTCTCCTCAGATTTTGGTGTCTGTGTCTGTGTGTGTCCCTAACCTAGTTCACCCCCCCTTATATAGCACAAATGACATCACTCACTTTACAATCTAGGGGGAGTACTCTATGATTACCCCTAGCCCCGGATAGGACAGTTTCCCATTCCTCTCTCCGCCCCTGACATTATTGGTTCCAGGGGAGGGAGCATCATCTGTCTGTTTGGCATTTATTACAGTTCTTTGTTCTCAGGTCAACTTTTTCAGCAGAATTGAGTTATGCCTCATAACTTCATACTTATACTCCCCCCGGCCATGTGGACCAGATTTGCAGTTGCGCCTGCTCATGGGGAATTAGATAAATAGATTGCCAAATCTGCACGATGTAGCATGGCTATTTGGCACATTTGTGTCCTTTTCATATAATGTATAGCAGTTATAACTCTGCAAATGATCAAGCATATTCATAATGTCCATCTCCATCTTTCCACAAACTGTCATATTTGTCCCATTTTTAAATCAGCCAGAAACTAGTCTTTGCTAGCCATTTCAGTCCACAAAGTCCTGGGAACATGCACTTAGTCTCTAAAAACCCACTTGGAAATTGCATGAAGAAATAGCATAAAACAACATTATTTCTTATTATGAGTTCTGCGAGAAATACCCAAATTGAAATCAATCTTTAAATGTCAATTGAAAGGATCTGTCCTTCTCTGTGGGAGGGGTGCATCATTCCCCCACAGCCCACTGTTTTCCTGAGTCAGCTTGCAACCAAAGAGTTTTACGACCCTCTTTGAAGTTTGCCAGTTCATCTTTAGTAGGGGTTACAGGAAGGACTCACCCCTCCTAGTCATTCTCATTCACACTTTGCATTCTTTGTCCTCCCTGAGCCACTGCCTTAAATTCTGGCAGAGCAGGGAATTATGTCACCCATAATCGCATTAAATGTTACTGCAGAATGTTTTACTGGTAGGTGCGACTTTCAGTCAGAGCAGGGTTTTTCCTTGTGAAGTTTCCTGCTTTAGGCCAAACTGGTTTGTCCGGTGTGGTGGGCCACTTTAAAGTTGATTGAAGTCTTGTGAGGGAAAACATTATGTACCTTACTTTAGTCAACCTCCCCCCACAACAGATTTCCCTGAAGCGGTGCAGTCTTTTCCCAGTGGCTTTTTACAGTAATTTTTCTTTTGCCATGTGTAACATGCTGTGGTTCACATGAAAGGGAAAACAATGCCATTTCTAGTTGGAGTTTTGAATTTCTTGCCCCTCATCTGAATTAGAAGTCAGACAAGGCATTTTTTTTGATGTAGTGCATACGTCTTGTCATTTAGATGAAATTAAGCATTGCAGGGCTGTTTTTGGTGAACTGTTTAATTTTTTGTCATTCAGGTGGAAGAAAAGCAAACACAGGGCTGTGTTTGGTGCAATGTTCAAATGCTTGCCACACATGTGGCAGGGAAGGCCAAGCACAGCCATTTTTGGTGGCAATGTTTAATGCAGCTTTTCAGGTGACAGGGATTTCTGTTTAGAGCCTGTAAATGCACCCCGCACATGTAAAGAAAACCAAATCCTGAGGCTTTTAATTCCTTGGCTAGCAGCATTCCCTGAAAAATAACTGCATCAGTTCTGATGCCTGTAGGGTTGGGTTGTCAGACAAAGACTTCAGTGCCTCTTATCTGTTTAGTAAAATAATATATTAGGTTAAGTTGTGGCTGCTTGTGCAAATAGGCCCTTGCATAGAACCCTTTTGTTGCTTATGGTACAAGAAATAAGAGGTTTTTATGCAAACGCCACAACAATTTAATTTTTGCGATTTATACTGCTTTCCATTTATTTTAAAACATTAGTGACAGTGTACAGTATGTGCAGTTAGGACTAAGCTCCATTCATAGATATTCAGAATGGTTGTGCTGATGATTTGTGCTATACCCTTAAAGTATATAGCATATTCAGAAGTCATTCAGAGATTTCCAAAGTCAATATAATGGTGCCATTTATTTTTGTACTCAATAACAGCAGACACATGTTTTGACACTTGATCGTCCTCAAGGCAACTGTTTCTGGTTGAAAAATATATCCCCATAAGCGATGCTCCAATTTTCTTTATTCCCAGTTCTTACAAGTGTTCTTCTAGTCTCGTATAATCAATGTGAGCCACTCTATTGGTGTCATGTGATGTTTATATCTGGTCTAGGATGTTTCTTCAGAGAATCTTCATTGTCTAGTCATATTCCGTGTTAGGCGAAAGTGGGGCCATGGGGAAGGATCCCGAGCACCGCATCGGTTTTCTGCAGTGGATCGCATTGATAATACGAGACTAGAAGCACGCCTGTAAGAACTGGGAATATAAAACATTGGAGCATCGTTTATGGGGATATATCTTTCAACCAGAAACAGTTGCCTTGAGGACTCCCAAGTGTTGAAACACGTGTCGGTTATTATCGAGTACAACAATAAAAGGCACCATTATATTGACTTTGTAAATCTCTGAATAACTTCTGAATATGTTATATACATTAAGGGTGTAACGCAAGTCGTCAGCACAACCGTTCTGAATGTATACTTCTTAAGTAGAGGTTAAGGGGAATGCCTCGAAGTACCGCCGCAGCTTACCACACACTATTAGTTGAAGACCGTAGCGCACCAATCAACGGTTTTATCCCTCATACGCTCTAATCCATTCATACAGAGATAGGTGTGTACAGAATGTACCATTCCACCAAAAGAAAGAAAAGTGACAACACATAGTATTTACAAAAAGTAGTCATGATTTCATTCATTAGTGAGAATGTAGAACAAGGATGCACACCATACGGCCTCTGGGCCAGAAGTAGCCATTCACATCATGAGTTATTGCCCCTCCAGGCCAATGGAGGTGAAGAATAACGTGCAGCCCTTTTCTGGTCATGTCATCGCTAAATGTTAAAGAGCAAATGAAGTAACACAGGAATAAGAGGCTGTCTTCATTCTTGTTTATTTTTGTACATTTAAGAGAAGAAAATCACCAAACCAACTGCCTGATTCATGGAATTATTTGCGTGAAAAACTGAGATTTGCGTGCCTTTTTGCCCGAAAATCCCCATGCTTCAAACAGGGATTTTCGGCAGACAGGCGCGCAAATCTGCGTTTTTCACGCAAATCACTCCATGAATCAGGCAGATAGTCTTTAATCTATGTAGGCATTGCTTAAAACATACCATGAAAAAGAAATGAGGCCTTGAATGGTGGACAAACAGTGAATGCCAATTGTTTGGCAAAAGGACTTACATGAATTGACCATTTCTCAAATTGCAGTGGTTTTTTTCAAACATGTTTTAAATCTCCTAAAGTACACAATATTAGAATTTTAAAGAGACAGTATCTCAAACTCTGCATAGGTAAAATGTTTTTTCTTCAGATAATTGCATTTCATTTTTGGCTTTGTGGTTATTATAAATATTACAGTTGGCATGGAACATGGTATTGGATAAGTGAAACTGCATCATGTCATTCTTTAAAAAGCTGCCTAAGGTAAAAACAGAATACAGTTAGGAGAGCAGTATGTCATAGGAGTTATTTTGTGAGCATTCTTGTTTTGTTAACCCCGGGCCTCAAGAACTTTTGTCTTCATTTGGACATTTTTCTGGCATAGAAAGCCTGCAGGATGCCCATAGGCAGTAGGGCCCACCACAGAAGGCTTTCAAATTACAACTGGCCCTCCAGCGAAGGCAGTTGTACACAGAGTAAGTACTGTTGAGCCACCTTCATGGCCAAGAAAATTGAAAAATATGTTCAACATGACAGACATATTTTCTGAACTGATCGTAATGTAGTTAGTTCACAGAATTTAGGGAGGAAGTGTCTGTAGTGACACAAAAAGAATTAGTATAGTAACCCAATGTACTAACCTTGATAAAGCTCCATGGGTGAAATTCATGGCCATGAAGTCAGTTTAACTGTACATTCTGGATGCTCTCACTGGCACAACTGTACATACTGTACATTTTCACATATGAATGAAGTCAAGAATAAATTGTATATACTGTGTATTGCCACTAATTATTTCTTTCTGCGGAATGGTACATTCTGCAGACACCTATCTATGGATGGAGCTTAGACCAAACTACACAGGCAGTGCACTGTCACAAATGTATGTAAATACATTAAAGACAGTATAACTCACAACAATTAAACCATTGTGGCACTTGCGTAAAGACCTCTTATTTCTTGTACATCAGTTCTGAGCCTACCTTTCAAATGTAGCATGGTTCGTTCTTTGAAATAAAGGCAGTCCAAAAGTCATTTTCATTATATTTACAAAATTCAGGCATGCACACAATTTGACAGGCGCCCCTTTTAATCGTTACAGCAAGCACAATGCAGAAATCTCCAATAATTACCAAAGTCGGTGCATAACACTTCCATGGTCTGCCAAGAAGGTTTTCTCGTTTTATTTATATTAGGCCTCATTTTAATTGGCTATTAAATGTTCTACAGTGGGCAACCTGATGGTTCAAGCCTGTGTAAGCTCCTAACTTTAAGTTTTTTTCTGCCACAAGGTTCCCAATAGGACCCAGGTATACCGTGCTGCCCAATATGTTATCTGCTGATGGATTGCAGAGGTTACAGACATTTTAAGCACATTTTGTTGTCAAGCTTTTCTGCCCCATTTGTGAGGATCTGTGGGAACAACCGTTTGAGGGCTTTGCCAGTGCTTCTTTCTCCCAAGGCTTGGTTTGTGGCTCATTGTTCAGTCTTCCTTCTCTGCATTGGTGCAAATGGTGCTTGCTTACTTTCCAGATCTGCTTACAGAATCTGTAGTTCATGGCCTCATTAACAGTCTCAAAGCACCAGGGAGCAGGCCATTGGGACAAAGCCTGTGGGAAACTGATTGCTGGGCATGGAAGGATGTCTTTGTTGGTTGCCCCTGTTATTGCTGATGTTGAGTGGATCGGAGGCAGACTGCATTTTGGGCTAAACAGTGAGAAGGGAGGGATTTGAAGCTGCACTGCAGAGCGTAGAGGAGCAGCTGCATGCCTCTGCAGGAAATCCCACCCCCCTACCTCCTGTATGTTGGAGGCCTGAGATTGTGCCATGCTTGTCACCAGCAGTTGTGACCATGCCCCAGAGAATATTCGAAAGAAGATACCCCCTGAGAAAACCCTATCAAATGTATTCCCAAAGAGATGATAATCTGAGGGAGGAACTCCCTGAAGAAATCTGAGAATGAGTAAAAAAGGAGCTGGTGATTGAGAGTCAGTGATATTCCGTGTACTTAACAGTGTTGAAGATGACTTGAATAACAGGTGGGCATAAATTGTCCGCCTGACTGTATTTATCCAATCATAATCCCATCCCATATAGAAGGTATACTTAGATGTTCCCCTTGAGCATATCACAACCCCTCATAGGTTTTTCTCATTTGCCACATAGTATGACGTCACGTATAACACATTGTTTGTATATAAATGTGTTTCTATGTGAAAGTGATCGAGAGACTCGAGCGAACGTCCGTTGATGACTGTTGTAACTCCCTGTTTTAGACAATTGATAGTGAAACAGAAAACGCTTCCATCTTTCTGAGTAGGTTTGATTATTTGGTGTCAGAGTTATTCTTATCCCATCCATTGCATGTGTGCTATCCAAAGGGCTCTAAGCTCAAGAAGAAGCAGCATCCTGTCAGTAATCGCCCGGGGAAGCTGTCCTGCAACAGTGCAACTCATGGTGAAGCTCAGAAATGCTGGCCTCATCCTCATGTAGACATAAAGTTGGGAGTGGCACTGGACATTATAGGGGTTCCCAAAGCCTGTGCCTCCCGTATTGATTGCTTCAGGTTCCTTGATGCTCTTGGAAAGAGAGCTGGATATGACCTATTTATGAAATGGCCCAAAAGCTGAGATAATCTATTGAATCAGCTCCTGAAACATGAAAATAATTCACTCTTGACAATCCCCCTGAAAATAGAATACAGCTTGAGGCATACAAATAAATATAATAAAGGACTCCCTCGGACAGTGGCCCAAGAAACCGATGGGGCTCGGACATTGGTATGTCCATAGAGTTGCAATGATTCTTGTTCACCTGCTCAAGCCAATTTCAATAGACTTTTCTCTCAGGCCTCCAGCAAGACATCATGTGGTTTTCTCCAACCTGTTGTTACTGCCAAGCTGGTCCTGGTGAAGGGGAAGTCTGCAGACCTGCTGGGTATTACAGGTGATGAACCCAGCATATTGTACTCATAGTCCTTCTCATCATAGTGCAGGTGGCAACAGCTTATATGGTGAATAAAGTGATGAACATGAACCACCTTGCCCCACCTTTTCTCCTGCTCTCAATTCTGTTTTGTCTACACAACTCAAACCTCTGGGGGAAGGGGCCACTTTGTCAGGGCCACAGGCCCACAAAGAGCATCCTCAGTAACTACTTCTGAGATCTGATCACTGATCCTGCCCATGTACCCTACTGTGCAGCTTTTTAAAAATTCAACTTGCCAGACTCATCATAATGTGCAATCTAATTGCTGGACTCCTGAGGATGTAGGCATGGATGCTGTCCATGGTCATTGTCAGGGAACCGGTGAGCACTGTTTCCTTAAGATCACTGCTTTAGATTTGAGGGGTAGGTGCCTTCCAACAATTCCACTGAGGTACAGATTAGCCCCCAAGGTGGGAGAGGTATAAACAATGCAGATGCCCACTGCAAAAAGAAACATGGCTACTCCAATCCATAAGCCTCCTTATCCCATGTTGCAGAGTGTAAGACGTATGCCTTTATTTTGTAAGGGACATTGAGTCCAATGACTCCTCTTACTCTGTATTAGGATCTGCTTCTTTTACAGATCAACGCTCTTCTTTCAACTGTTGCATCTTCTAACAAGTGTTTTTGCTCTTAAATCCAGTGAAGAGCAAGTCATGCATGTTTCTCTTTAGACAAAGGTTTGCAAACAGAGTATTGCACTCACTGGCTCTCTGACCCTTCTATGTTAAACTACTATGACATTTGTAACTATGATCCGCAGTTCCTATCTGTAGAAGAACTACAGCAAGATAATGAATTCTTGCAGATTTTGTTAGCCCTAACAGTGGAAAACACTCATGCGCTTTCTGGCCTTTCTTCTGACACTGCATTCGACATTCAGTCTGTACACAAACCACAAACCTTGTATTCCTTTATTCCAGGTTGCCCTGTCTCAGGACCAATGTCTTAACACTGCTACAGCCAAAGATATTGCACTCATTGTGGCAGACTCTCAACCAGAGTACGCTGTTGCCAAAGTGATATGCTCAAGATCAGCTTGGCAAGCTACCCAACCTCCCCAGTCTGCTGATAACACTCATTTAACAGGACAAGGCATTCAGTATCCTGAGGTTAGTGCAGCTGGTCCTGGGTACAAAGGACCAATACTGACCTTCGGTTGTCTTAATGCTTCCCCAGTAACTACTAACCACGATAACACTATGGTCAGTCTTCATATCGCTACACCTGGCTTTTCTGCTACACCAGATTCTGAAGTTGTAGAACTGGCAAATGGAACATACCAGTTACAAAAACAGCTCTTGCGCCTTAAAAGACAAACCAAAGACCTCTATGATGAATTTGTCTATTTGCATTGTAAGAATCTATCAAAGGGACACAATTTACCAGACCATCTGACACTATGCCCAACACCCGACATTCTGTCTTTAGAGATTGACATGATAAGGCCTGGAATGGTAACACAGAAAAAGATACAGACTTATACAGATGGAAGACCTGAACTTGGCATATGCATACCATCTAAAGCTTGACACAGCTCATTCACTTACTAGCCCCAGTAACTCAGGCTGTTGTTCAGATAGTGAAGAATTAACTCCTCCGGTGGGCCGAATCACTGACACTGCCATTACACCACAAATCAAGTGTAATCATCTGACTGGAGATCCTGCTGAGTCAAAGGATTGTCCCATTCTTACCCTTGATAGTGGTCCTTTACACACACTTACAGCCTCTGCTGAAGTGACCAAGTCAGAGATGTACTCTGCTTCTATGGACTTTTGTGCACCAGACCATGCGTCAGATCCTGAACTATACCAGTACCTGTCTGGAATCCAGCTTTGCCAACAGTCAATACCCCAGATCCATCTATCAACCTGAGCACACAAGACTTTGAAGGCCACCCATCAGAAAGCCTACCCTTTCCTGATCCTACATCAGCCACGCTACCTGTTACAGAATCTGCAAGCCCACTCTCTGCTGCTCCTCCTGCTAGTATGTCAGTCTAGAAAAATGGATACATCTACTGTGTGACCCCAAACGTATTTTGGTGGCCGTGGACCAACCGTCTCATGCACGATATGACAGGATATAGGTTTTCGAGTTTGCCAATGAACGACCATTTTGATGTAACAAGAATCGCCATTTTGTTTTCTAAACATTGCTCATTGCTTTCTGTTCTTATTGCTTCCCAGTACATTTTCCGCTTACACTGCTCGACTGTAAAACATTGTTGTCTGCACGTAAAAGGACAAGGCCGCAGGGCTGCGAGGATAACAAGAGTTTGTTGAAACACAACGTAGGCAGCGCCAGGATGAATGCCCGGCTCCCTCCCGAATGTAGCCTTGAAGCAGAGCTGCAGGGCATTTAATCATTTCGCAGCTGCCAGCCAGTCTTGTTATATGGTAGAATATGTTAGAATAAAGCAGCTAAAGGCTTGAGTTATGCTCTTCTTATGGCCCCCCTTTGCTGAGCCCCGTTAGAGCATGTCGGCTCCCAGGACACGAATAGCACCTCATAGATAGCAAGGTCTGGAATGCAACTCTCCCCCCGTATGTAGCTCGCTTCCAAGAACAGAAGCGCTGTGTTCTCTTTAACAACTGAAAGATGCCTCCGCACTCACAAATTGCAAATTGTTACTAAAATAAATGTTTGAAGGTGTCATAGTTGTCGAAAATGTCCATCATCACACCAAGTTCAAAGAAACCAAATAAAGGGGGGTGTTAAACATGTCATAGCTGATTGTTTGATATGCATTTTGTATATATGTAACTGATGTACGTAATTCACTCTCTTGCGTCCCTCGAGGTCTAGAGATACACGTGAGACCGAGTTGGCCAACTGAGACTTTTGCTTTGCAATAAACCCTAGCTTGGGAATACAACCTCGTGTCTGGTGTATCTATCGTGTGTGGTGACTCGCCTTGTTTCCATTTACGTTAGGGACCCCGAGGGGCCCCTTTCAAGATGGCGCCCGAACAGGGACCCTCCACCACTTGTTCCATCGCATAACATTGTAATTGAGTAAGGCGGAGAACGGCGAGGACGGGACGATCGAGCCGGGATCAAAAGGTGTTCAGGGCACCCTGTAGAAGTGATGAGAGACTCCTTTGCAGATCTGCACACATCTGATCCCTGATCAACGTGCCTGGCTAGAGAACAAGGAAGCGAGGGTCCCGAAACGAGGCGGAAGCCAAGAAACGCAGACACAACGTCATTTGGTGCGTCAGTATACGGACGACTTGATTTATCAGGTGAGTCATTCCCCGATTCAAAGTAATCCTGATATTGGTTGAGAGTTGACTTTGCAAAATCAAACGTCCTAGGTAAGGTTGATTAACCAGGGGGAAGGTTGAAACATGCCTGGGGTATTGTCCACCCTAGCAGGGTTTTTCCGCTGTGGTAGACAATCTTTGGAAGATGGCCAAATTGTACCACCTGGGGGAACGCCGGCGTATGAGATGTATGTGAAGTATGGAGTGGGTGCAATAATATTCTGTGAGACTTGGCATAGGCAAACCAGAAAGCAATCCATCAGTGGCCGATTAATGGTAGTTTTGAGATAGCGAGAATAGATAACTTGGAAAGGGTGTTGATAAGAAAGAAAGCACGTCCTGCAGCATTTGAGACTATTAAAGACTGGAGAAGGGAAGCAATGCTCCGATTTAGAAGTAGAGCGAAGCATGCGTGCAGGCATAAATCGAAAGGTGAAGTAGCGGAAGAGAAAGAAGAGGAGGAGGGGACTGTGAGTCTAAGAAGGGCAGGAAGGCGTGACCAGTTGAATATAGAAAAAACATATCCACAACGGAATTACACATAGCAGATGAATTGATAGAAAACATATTGACCCATACAAAACAAGGCCCAAGATCAGAAGTGAGGCCAGACACGTCAGTAGCTATTGCCCAAACCCCGCCCGTAGCCCAAGCTCTCCCTCCGGTAGCTCAAGCCCTCCCACAGCCACAGACCGCGCACGTAACACTTCCTATTAGCCAACCAGGCCCACAACACACACTCCCTGTTCCCATTGTCCCATCCGCACCTCCCGCCTCAGACACAGACTCGGTACCGTCCGTTCCTCCTGGGGTTGAAGTTGATACCACGGGGGCAAGAGGCGGGACTGAACAACGGGGATGCACGAGGGTAACTCGCAGCGCGATCAGCAAAGAAAGAAAGGTGGAATTAAAGAAACAGGCAGAGATGTATATAGACGGGAATGATGGGGCGGCAGCATTGGCCTCGATGTATGACTTCCGAAGAAGCAACGAAAGACAGGTAGTGTTGGAATGCATGGGTGAATATTTGGTGGAGAAATGGAAACAGTTAATTGGGAAATTACCACCACAGCGATTGTTAGATTTGAATGCATTAGCATGCTGTAGGGAGAGGGATGAAGAAGTGAGAGAACATGCATATGGACTTTTGAACTTAAAGATGAATTAGATAATGATTATGCCGAAATGTTTACTACACCTGGATACAGGAGTAAGGATATCGGGAGACATCGGAAGGGAAAAAAGGGGTCACATAATAAACGGCAGCAGTTACCATCACCGGGGCAGAAGGAAATGGTGTATGAATTATCGTTGCTAAAACAGATGGGGGCAGACTTGAAAGTATGCCTATTGAAAACGCAGGTACTACTAGAGCAAGTAGTAGGACACAATAGAGGTAGAGGGAACACACAAGGAAGGAGTAATTCGAATATGCACGGGGGAACAGTTGGACTGAATCAGTGTGCTTATTGTAAGGAGGAAGGACATTGGCGAGCGCAATGTCCACATCTGCAGAATAGAAATGGGTCTGGTCAGAGGAGACAGCATAGAGGACACCAAGGAGCGAATGGACCAAATAGAAATAGTATGCAGCAGCACCACAATACCAGAGGTAATCAAAACCAAAGCCAAAACCAAAATGTCCGTAACCGGAGCCAGGGCCAGCAAAACGAACAGTATGGAAACCAGAGTGGGAGAAATAGAGGAAAGAGTGGGAACGTTTTCGATACACAGCCAAACACGTATTACATTAACAGCAATGATTACACATCGGACGATGTGTTATTTTCCCAATAGGACAGCCCAGGACAGGGGTCGGAACCAGTGTCTATTCCTGTGAATCAGAGAGGACCCTACGTAGAAATTATAGTCGGGAATGAGGAGCACCGCTTTCTTGTAGACACAGGAGCGCAGAAGTGTTCAATAGACCACCACTTGGTTCCGGATATACCACTGTCAAGGCAAAAGAATGTTTCCGTAGGGTTCGCAGGTACACCAGTCATAAACCCAGTGTCCAAACCAGTCCCAGTTACTATAGGACCATTTACTGAACATTGTCCTTTCCTTTTAACAGAAAATTGTGGGGAGAACCTGTTGGGATTAAATTTGTTGAAAAAATTAGGTTCCGTTATACTTTGCACGGCAGACAGGGTGTTCCTAATGATTTGGCCACACGATGCCCCTATGTCCGAAACTTTACCAGGAGAACTAAGTAAAGTTCCAACCTGTATATGGGCAATGCATGACAATGATGTAGGATGCTTCAAAATAGAGCCAATAAAGATCATTTTGAAAGAAGGTGTTACCCTACCGCAAATTCCCCAATACAGAATTTCAGCTGAAGGTGAGAAAAGATTGAAGAGTATTGTTACAGATTTGGTGAAATTAGGGGTAATTGAAGAAATTACAGGCAGTACATGCAACAGCCCGATTCTTCCAGTTTATAAAAAAGGAGGCAATGAAGTACCATACCGTTTTATAACTGATTTGCGCGCATTAAACAAGGTAGTAGATCCACAATTTCCTTTAGTGCCAGATGTCACTACAATATTGACAATGATACCTGTTTCAGCAGAATATTTTAGTGTAGTGGATTTGAAAATCGCGTTCTTCAGCATTCCAGTGGACAAGGACAGCAGACATTTGTTTGCGTTCACATTAGGAGGACGATCATTTACATTCACGCGGATTCCGCAAGGTTACACGGAAAGTCCAAGTATTTACAGTAGAGCATTAAAAGAGCACCTAGACATGCTAGAATTACCAGTGGGTTGTGTACTCTTGCAATACAGAGACAATCTATTGTTAGCTGCAGACACAGAGGAGATTTGTAAAGAAAGCACTGTATTACTACTGTCACACCTAGCGGCACATGGCCATAAAGCTAGTTTGAAGAAATTTCAATATAATCGAAAGGAGGTGGCCTATTTGGGCTACCTACTTTCAAAAGAAGGGAGAAGGCTAACGGCAGAACGCATAGAAAGTATTTCTTGTATGCCTATTCCAAAGACACAAAAAGGAGTCAGAGCCATAATAGGCATGGCTTCATATTGCCAACAATGGGTTGGTAATTTTGCGTTAATTGTGAAACCGATGGTGAATTTGACTAAAAAAGATGCAGTTATGCGGTTACAGTGGGATGAGGAATGTCAGAAAGCATTTGATCAATTGAAAACTGCATTATGCTCGGCTCCAGTTTTGGGCACGCCGAATTATGAGAAGATTTTTAGACTGTTTGTGTGTGAAAGTGAAGGATGTGCATTGGCGGTTTTGACACAGGAACAAGGTGGAAGAAATAGGCCGTGCAGCTATTTTTCTTCTGCGCTGGACCCTGCAGCGCGCGAGCTACCACGATGTTTGCGATCTGTCGCGGCGGCTGCTGCGTCAGTGAAACAAACGGAAGGGATGGTATTGGGGCACACTTTAATTCTGATGGTTCCACATGCCATAGACGTTCTATTAAATAGGACACAGACGCAACACCTCACCTCTGCTAGATTAACAAGATCTGACATTATCTTGTTCGCGCCCCATATCCAAATTATGAGGTGTAGCGCTTTGAATCCTGCAGAATTAATGCCATTACCCATAAAAGAAATTGGGGAGGATGAATCACCCCCCACGATTGCTTAATGGTCACTGAGGAAGAAACCAAGGGGAGAGTTGATTTAAGTGATACCCCACAGAAAGAGCCAGATGGAGAGTTATTTTGTGACGGCTCATGTTTTAAATTACCAGATGGCACGACAACTGCCGCATATGCTATCACTACCCTAGAGAGCATTGTAGAAAGCAAAAGAATCCCCTATAATTCGGCACAAGCCGCAGAGATAATAGGATTAACCAGAGCCTGCGAGATTTCTGAAAATTTGAATGTGAATATATATACTGATAGCCAGTATGCTTTTGGGGTGGTTCATAACTTTGGTCGACTCTGTGCTGAGAGAGGTTTCTTGACATCACATGGTGCCAGAATTCAACATGGCCCTTTGATTGTACGATTGCTGTCTGCACTCAGGCTTCCAAAATGCCTGGCAATAGTGAAATGCGAGGCACATAAAAAGCTAACATGCAAAGTAGGAGAGGGAAACGCGTTTGCAGACAGAATTGCAAAACAAACTGCCACTGATTTAAATACCAAAATGATGACGGTTCAGACTGAGGAAGTACCCTGTATGATAGAAAATGGAGTTGCCACTGTCAAACAAATGCAGGCCGAAGCTACGCCCGATGAAATACAAGGGTGGGCAGAGGGCTCTGCTGAGTTAGATCTGGAAGGTTGTTGGGTGGACAAGGGAACTAGAAACTGGATGTTGCCAAATTCCTATGTGACTGCAATGGTCACAATGGCCCACAGCCCATCTGTGCGAAAAAGATAATACAGCACCTATCAACAGTATAGCAAAATGAAAACATAAAAAAGAATGCAGAGAGGTTGGCGCAGAACTGTATCATGTGTTTGCAACACAACGTAGGAAAAGGAAAAGTGACTCCAATAGGCAGTTTTGGCCCACCTTCTATGCCATTTGAGGTGTTCCATTTTGATTTCATGGAGATGGAGAGATGCCAAAACTTAAAATACATCTTAGTGGTGATCTGTGCATTCAGTAAGTGGGTGGAGGCATATCCCTTGAAGGACTGCACAGCAATGCGCACGGCAAAAGTAATGCTTAAGGAATACCTATCCAGATTTGGCTTGCCCCGTGTCTTATGGTCGGATAATGGACCACATTTTGTGGGCGCAGTTGTGTTACAGATATGTGCGGGTCTTCAGATCGATAAGAGATTCCATAGTTCAAGGCATCCGAGTTCAGCCAGTCTTGTGGAGAGGCACAATGCGATTCTCAAATCAAAAATCAGTAAAATATGCGCGGGACGCAAGTTGAGTTGGGTGGATGCATTACCAATAGCACTATTATGCATGCTTACGTCTGTACAGGCTAAAACGGGGCTCTCCCCGTACGAGATCGTAATGGGGAGGCCGGCAAATGTATGGTGCGCACCACAGCCAAAAAGACTTAGTGAGGTAGAACATCCTGTGCTTAGTACTTATTGTGACCTTTTAATGCAGAAATTGCGTTTGATTCATCAGCAGGTGCAGGAGGCATTACCAGTGAGATACACTGGTCCGGGGCACGCGCTGGAGCCAGGAGACTGGGTGCTGCTAAAGAATTTTGAAAGAAAGTCATCGTTAGCACCCAGGTGGCGCGGCCCCTATCAAGTACTCTTGGCAACGCAGACGGCGATACGGGTGGATGGACGGAAGTCGTGGATCCATGCCACTCATGCCAAAAAGATTCCAACTTCACTGAAAGACTTGCCTGACCCAGATGACCGGAAGGAGACAGCGGTCCCAGAAACGGAAGAAACTGTTGCCAGTAAGCAGCCACCAAATCTGCCAAAACGAGAAGTGAAACTCGAAACAAAGCCTGAGATGATTGCCAAAAAGGGGGGAGGGAAAGAGTGCCCCAACGTTGCCCAGCAGAATCGACATCACTGTTGGCCGACACGAAATCTGCCTTGCAAATACCAGCAGAAACAAACCGTGTACCCCTTTGGCGTCCACCAGCACTTGCCAGCATGCCAAAGACCGAATCTGCATCACTGGCGCGGCGCACACCAGCATGTGCAGTAGCGCCACAGGCTGACTTTGAGCCTGAATCTGGAAGTGCACCGGCACTGTTCACGGATCACACGATACCAGGAGTGAGGCGATACAACTTGCGGCCTCGAAAGACAAAGTGATCCACAGTTCTTTTTGGTTTTTCTGTCAACCTCTGGTTCTGCTCATGGACGGAGAAGGAACTAGAGGTGTAGAGGAGAGAAGCATGGGAATTGTGCAAGTCGGACAATTCAAGACTCGCGGCTCCTCGGTGCGATCATAAAAAGTACATGTGTCAGGAACCAGAGCGGACAAGCTGGGCGCAAATGGTACTAAGGCAAAAGATAACTGATCAAGAGTCCTCTGAGCAGTATGAGAAAGGAAAGGTGATCTTGCCTAAAAATAAATAAGCAAATCCAACTATAAAGGACTGGCAGAACTGAACTGTGACAATTCCGTTGAACTTATTGATATCAGAGCAAGCGCGACGAAGAGAGATATCCACGACGAACTGTAATAAGGAAGAAGAAGGATGATGATAAACATGTCGGGACCGGCTCCAACCTCCTCCTGCACCGCTGCTGAGAATGAGTCAATTATAAAGACTGTAAGCTTCAGAAAAACGCATGGTAAAATGAATTGTATGCTGGCACTGACAATAATTATGTGCGTTATGAGCATGGTAGCACCAATAACGACAGCCCTAATATTATGGTATGTGGAATCGATACGCCCATTAGAAATGTTTTTACCCATAGTTAATATATCTACTA
The DNA here is from genome assembly GCF_040938575.1 of Ambystoma mexicanum. Taxonomy (NCBI): domain Eukaryota; kingdom Metazoa; phylum Chordata; class Amphibia; order Caudata; family Ambystomatidae; genus Ambystoma; species Ambystoma mexicanum. The sequence continues at coordinate 812,044,877 of NC_090931.1, forward strand.
CTGAAAGCCTTGTTCCGGTGATTACATTTACTCTGCCCCCAGTGGAAGAAAGACACAGGGAAGGTTTCGGGAATAACACGTTGTTATTAATTATGAACATGACACATGCAATTCTGAAGAAAACAAATTGCTGGGTATGTGCCCATTTACCACAGCATGCTGGGAAAGGAATAGGGTGGTATGTACAGCCATTACCATTAAGTTCTGCAAGTAGTGCATCTTTGGGTAGACAGAACCAACATGAATGAGTTTGAGGAAATAATAATGAAGCCTGTGGGTTGTTCCATATTCCATGAAGCACAAGTAATGGCCCCAGAGCCCACGAGGAAAAGTATGTGAAAGATAACACGACAAAATAGATGAGATAGATTGTCCACACCAGAAAAAACATCTGCAATGATGTTTCGTGTAAGAACAGAGGGGGACAAAGATGCAATCCCCCCATTTTACGCAGTGTATTATAGCCCAAGAACTGTCCCCTTTTGTCTGAAAAAGAAAGTCTCTTTTTTAGTCGGAACATATACTGGGTGCATGAATACAATGGTATTAAAATGGGAAATAGAACCAGTATATGTGGGAGATCCAGTTTATTTTATATGTGGAGAGAAAGCATATCCTTGGTTGCCCAGAAACTGGGGATTTACATGTTACCTAGGTCTACTGTTCCCAGGAGTATTCCTCTTAGAAACAGCAGACATGGCCAGACTATCCAGAATTAGAGTCAAAAGGACTGACAAGGGTGTTTTGATAGCAACTGATGTAGCAAAATCATTCATTCCATTCTTAGGGCAGATAGTGAACTCCTATAATATAAGGCAGCTGTCCAGAATACTAAAAAATACCATATACACAACGACAGAAATACTATTTAACATGACGTTGGAAGAAAGAGGAATCAGGTTAATGACGCTGCAAAATAGAATGGCTCTCGATGTAATCCTGGTTGATCGTGGGGGAATTTGCAAAATAGTGGGATCAGCGTGCTGTGTATATGTCGATGACTATTCCCCTACGATCTTCGAAGCGATAAAGAAAATGCATGTCCTAAGTTCCGAACTCCCTACTGAAGAAGGAAAAGAAGGAAGCTGGGGAATAGGGTCTTGGTTTTGGGGAATACTGCATTCTTGGGGATGGAAGTTGATTTCGATATTAGTAGTGGTGTTTGGAATATTCCTAACGTGCTGTTGTTGCATACATTGCCTATCAATAGTTTGCGCTGAGGTAAGTGAGGGATGTACGGATGGATGTATGCATATGATGACAAAGAAAAAACAACCTTATGGTCGAGTTGACCAAGACACAAATGAGATGAAAACAGTAAAAGAATTGATGGCTATAGATATTGATGAAGACGATGATGTTTACGATAGCATGCAAAATTCAGATATAAGTACTTCAGACTCATCATTACTAGAGGAGGTTTCAATAAATAGATGAGACATTTGGCATACGGCCAAAGGAGGGTTTGTCAGTCGTGAAAAATGGATACCTGTACTGTGTGACCGCAAACGTATTTTGGTGGCCGTGGGCCAACCGTCTTATGCACGATATGACAGGAAATAGGTTTTTTAGAGTTTGCCAATGAACGACCATTTTGTTGTAGCAAGAATCGCCATTTTGTTTTCTAACCATTGCGCATTGCTTTCTGTTCTTATTGCTTCACAGTACATTTTCCGCTTACACTGTTCGACTGTAAAACATTGTTGTCTGCACGTAAAAGGACAAGGCTGCAGGGCCGCGAGGATAACAAGAGTTTGTTGAAACACAACGTAGGCAGCGCCAGGACGAATGCCCGGCTCCCTCCCTAATGTAGCCTTGAAGTAGAGCTGCAGGGCATTTAATCATTTCGCAGCTGCCAGCCAGTCTCGTTATATGGTAGAATATGTTAGAATAAAGCAGCTAAAGGCTTGAATTATGCTCTTCTTACAGCCTCCCTTTGCTGAGCCCTGTTAGAGCGTTTCGGCTCCCAGGACACGAATAGCACCTCATAGATAGCAAGGTCTGGAATGCAACTCTCCCCCCGTATGTAGCTCGCTTCCAAGAACAGAAGTTCTGTGTTCTGTTCAACAACTGAAAGATGCTTCTGCACTCACAAATTGCAAATTGTTACTAGAATAGATGTTTGAAGGTGTCATAGTTGTCGAAAATGTCCATCATCACACCAAGTTCAAAGAAACCCAATAAAGGGGGGTGTTAAACATTGTTTGATATGCATTTTGTATATATGTAACTGATGTACGTAATTCACTCTCTTGCTTCCCTCGAGGTCTAGAGATACATGAGTTGGCCAACTGAGACGTTTGCTTTGCAATAAACCCTAGCTTTGGGAATACAACCTCGTGTCTGGCGTATCTATCGTGTGTGGTGACTCGCCTTGTTTCCATAGACGTTAGGGACCCTTAGGGGCCCCTTTCAAGTACTCCTGAATCTGCTACTGATGTACTCGTACTGCAGTAGAAGCATCCCCTTCCTCTCTGCCTGTAAGGACAGTACCTGTTGCAAAACCAGTTAAAAGTTCTCCTATTAAGGCTACCACTCCAGTTGTACCTGCTGGTGCCTCTGCAGCACCTAAACTACCAGACTCTACTCCATCAGCCTCAGTTGCGTCCCTGCCCGCTGGTACTCCTGTGGCACTTATACTTCCGCTGCTACAGAACCTGAACTTCCTACTGCTATTCCTGATCTCCCTGCTGCTGTGGCTTCTGAACTCCCTGCAACTCATGGTGTCTCTGCAACATTTGTGACTCCTGAAGTCCCTGCTGCAAATCTTGATCTTGCCATTGCTGCTTCTAAAGAACCTACCGCTGTGTTTGGCTCTCAATGCCCTGAATTCTGTGTCCTCTGCAGCTATGCTCGCTGCGGCTGAATCCTCTGCTTCTGCTACACAACCTGATCCCACAGCACCTTCTCTTCCTGATCTACATCCCTCAAACTATCCTGTAGTGGTGATAGTTTCTATCATATCTAATGAGACAACCGACTGCTTAGAGGATACCGTTCCTTTCAAGAATCAGTCCAGGTATCTGAATACCGTTGAAGATGCATTTGTGAACAAAGAGAGACCCCTGTTTACACTTTGCAATGAAATTCCTGTCTTGCCTGATTTGTCTTCAAATATAAAGATCACGCCGACTACCAATACATCTGAAGATTTGGAAGACCTTCCTAGAGCAACCAATTCAGCTGTATCTCTGGTTCCACCTTTCAGCACTGTACCGTTGCCAGCCCTAATGAAGACCAATACTTTCAAAGCAATATATGCAATGGATCCTGCAGCAGATCTTCACAGTTCCTCAGTTCATGAACGCACTGTTGTGTTTTGTGCCCCTAAGTCTTTGTCTTTTCTGGATTCAATCTCAAAGGTTCTGAACATTGGTAAAGTCTCCTCCTTTAAAACTCTCACCTTGCAGCCTTACACAGTTTTTGGATCTTCATGAAGTGCCTTTTTAGTATAAGACTCTCTCACGGTGTGACAGGCCTTGGACTTGCTCTTCTTGTTGGTCAGTCTTCAGGGGGCCTGGAGAGTGGCATGGGGAGGGGCATACTGTCATGCCTGTGCCACTGGCGCACACATTGGCAACCATCATGGACTATTTGGAACTCATTTATCTTCATAATACTCTTTGAACAACCCCTATTCACACTTTGGTCCTTAATTTCCATTTGCACGACTTTGGTACTTTCTTATTTAATTCAGCTAACTACATGTACCATAATGCACCTTGCTACAGTTATCATTTCCTGGCTATTCCCATTCATCGGTATTGGAACCACAATCCCCAGAAGCCCTAGTGATCAGTGCTGCTTCCATCTTCTCAGGACCAGAGAGGGAGGAGGCAGATTACCTTCAGGTGTGTTGCTCCAGGTGCTGGTAATTAGCCTGCCTCAGTACAGGGCAGGGCTGTATTTAAGCAGCTGCCTGCAGGAGCACAGTCTCTTGCATCAAGAGTTCTCACAGCCCTTTTTTGCCTTGAGCCACGATTTGTATGCTGTTCCTGTTGCCGTATTATCCTGCTTCTGATCCAGTGCCCTTTGCCGGCTCCTCTGGGCTCCCTGTCTCGCTGCCCTGCTCCTTTGGGCTCACTCCTTGTTGCCCTGTGCCTCTGGGCTCCCTGCCCTGCAGCCTGCTACACTCCTCTGCCTTCAGCCCTGGTCCTCTGGTCTCCCTGCCTCGTTGCCCTGCTCCTTTGGGCTCGCTCCTTGCTGTCCTGCTCCTCTGGACTCCCTGCCTTGCAGCCTACTACAGTCCTCTGCAGTCCACAACAGTTTGCCTGCACCTTGTGCCATCTGTTGCTGCAGCCCTGCTTCCTTGTTTACAGCCCCCCTGTTTCCTGGCTACTGCTCCCTTGCTCTCTTCCTTGTTTGCAACCCCTGTTCTTGATCCCTGTCCTTCTCTTCCTTGAGTCTTCGATCCTCCCCTTAGGTCATCCATTTCAGTTATACTCTTTAATTGTTTCCCTTCTGATAGCTTTCTCTTGTCTTTCCAGCCCTGTGTTACTGTTCTACTATTCTGTGTACAGTTTCCGGTCACCATTCCCTACAGTTAGATGCTAGGTTTCTGCCCTTCCTTTCTTCCGGATTCTGTTCTTAACCTTGTTCTCTTTGACTTCCTTTTCCCTGGATATTTCTGTTCTTGTCTTCACTTGTGTCTTATGTAAATCCTTTGTACAGAGCTTGACTGTTGGTTTCCGGCAGGCAACCTCTGCCCCTTCCCTTGTCGTGTTTTCAGTGTTGTACTTCATGTCATTGTTTGGTTCCTGCTGGACCCGTACAGGCTTCAGTCTTGTGAAGTACTGTTACCTTGTTTGTGCCTTAGGGTTCAGGTACAGACACCCACTGCTGTTGTTCCCAGCCATGAGCATACTGAGTGGGCCCCTGTAATAGCAATCTGTGCAGAAGGCTGGAGTTTCCAAAGGTCAGTGGGACACTCTTTCCCATTTCTGCATACACCCCAAGGGGGAATCCAGTTTGTTTGTACCTTTGTATTCCCTGCCCCTTCTTGTTCACAGCTACTGTCGCCTATTCTTCTTTCTTGTTGAGCTTCCTGCTGTGTGTGCTTATCTGTCACCTTACATCAGCACACCAATCCAAAACCTACCGGGGTGCCCTGTGCCATCCTTGACATAATTAGATTAATTACAACCTATTTGTGAATTAATGAGACTTTTTTTTACTTTTTCCAAATTTTGGGAAGGGATAGATGGGAGTAGAGGAGGAGGTGGCCATAATAATGCTGATTTAATGTTATCTTGTATTTTTTTTTTTTTTTTAATTCAATTTTTATTGATTTTGTGAACAACAAAGCGCTCTGGCAAAACATTACATTAGGGTACATGCCCGTATCAACTTCATTTAAAGAACCATAAATCTCTGCTGTATTCACCCTCCCTCCCTCCTATCCCCCAAAGCCCCATTCTTGGGGCACAAGATCCACGTTTCCGTAGATAACCTCTTCGGGCAGCGCCGACCGGGCATATAAACAGACACAATAAATGAGCTTTCCTTAGAAACATACAATGAGTTCTATCCTGAAACTAGTTTCGGGCCGGGTGGAGTGGCCATATCACCCTTCTGGATCCCCGTCTGTGCTAGCAAACACCTCCATGAATTGTAACCAGTCGGCCTCGAGCTGTGAGCTGGAGCCGTGAAGTGCTGCAGTTATTCTATCCATAAAATAAATGTCTTTGGCCACTGTCACCCACTCTCTCCTTGAGGGGGGTTCTGCTCTCTTCCATGTCCTGGCCCGTGCAGCCCTAGCTGCTAACAGTAAGGAATGTGTCAAAACCAGGAGCTTCTCCCAGTGCTCATCCCTTTGCTGTAGCCCAAATAATAGTGTGAGTGGCTCCAACAGATAGACCCCCTCTCCCGCATCCTTGAGCCAGCTGAGCACCTCCGACCAATAAACTTGGACCTTCTCGCAAGACCACCACATGTGCTAATAGTTAGCCCTATCTCCGCAACCGTGCCAACACAACGGGGCAACATCTGGGAACATCCTGGAGAGGGTGATGGGTCATACTGCCACCCATGAAGAAGTTTGATGGCATGAGTCTTCTACTGGCAGGGAATGGATGTCTTGAATGCCCTGCTACATAGTTTCCACCAGAGCCCATCCCCAATGTCCCTGCCCAGGTCCCTTTCCCATTTTCCTCTAAGGCTTTTAATCGATCCCTCGCAGGGGATTAAGAGAGCTCCAAACAGGAGAGAGATGAGGCCTTTCATTTCCGTGTGGGAGTCTAGGATTTTCTCGACCGGGGTGAGCTTTCTTTGTATGCAAGGCTTTAGCTTTGGTTTCATTAAAATTCCTTTAAGGCGAAGGTATAGAAGTGGGGAGATCCTGCCAATTCCCAGAGCCTCCTCGAGCTCCTGGATGCTTATGAAGGTGTGCTCCCTCACCAGTTGGCCGACCATGCAGAGGCCCACGTCGAACCATGACTGGTAGTGTTTGTGGCCTGGGATTTCCTCTAGCACTGGAGTGGACCAGATGTGGCTCAGGGGCGAGGGCCATGTAGTGACTTTCTCTTTGTTTCCCTTCCCCGCTAACGCTTTCCACATTGTACCCAGTATCGGGTGGTCCCTGATTCTTTTGGGAAGCTTATTTAAAGGGACCCATAACCATTCACCTACGATGACTGGGCGCAGGTAGACATTTTCAATGTATACCCATTGTTTATTGGGGTCCTCTCTAAGATGCGGGCCAGGGCCCTACGTTGAGCTGCTCTATGGTAGACTGTCAAGTCCGGCAAAGCGACCCCCCCTCTATCTTTGGGGAGGGTGAGGGTCTCATAACCTATTCTGTGTCTCTGGCCCTGCCATATGAACTTCATTATGCGCCTCTTGGCTTCTCTGCGGTATGTGTCTGGAGATTCCAAGGGGAGCATCTGGAAGACATACAGCACTCTGGGGAGCAGGTTCATTTTTATGGCATGTATTCTTCCCATCCAGGAGATCTGCCCCTTCCCCCAGCTCTCCATCTCTCTGAACAGTTTATCAAATAGCGGGGGGTAGTTGGCCTGGCTCAGATCCTCTTCAGGACGCACTATGTTGATCCCCAGGTATTTTATCCCTTCCGTACAAATCTGCAGGTGCAGTGGGGTAAGTTCAGCAACATTTCTGTCTGTATCAGATGCAAATGGAAAAATCATGGACTTGCTAATCTTCACCGTAAAGCCTGAGAATCGACCGAACCGTTCAATTTCCTGCATGGCGGCCCGGGACTGACCTTGTCGGCTCCTGGAGGTGAAGCAAGATATCATCTGCGTAAAGACCCAGATTAAAGGTACGTTCCCCCACCTCGATTCCCTGAACCCCCGGCGAGCCCCTGATATATTCTGCTAATATTTCCATTGTCATGGCGAAGAGGAGCGGGGAAAGGGGGCAGCCCTGCCTCGTCCCTCTTTGGAGGTGGAAAACTCGTGACAGACACCCATTGACTATGACTCTGGCAGTTGGTGACACATATAAGGCCTTGATCGCTTGTTTAATCCCATTTCCAAACCCCAGTTTCTTGAGTACCCCCTGGAGGAATCCCCAGTCGACTCGGTCGAACGCCTTCTCTGCGTCGATCGAGACCAAATCCGGGTTTCCATCCCTCGGTGCTGCCTCCCTCATCAGATGTAGAGTCTTTCGCACTGTGTCAGCCCCCTGCCTTCCCCATATAAAACCCACCCGATTGGGATGGATTAGCCTCGGCATATGACCGTCCAGCCTAGTAGCAATGATCCTGGTGAATAGCTTTGCATCCACATTTAGGAGGGAAATTGGTCTATAGGAGCGGCTATCCGCCGGGTCCTTCCCCTCCTTCCGGATTACTGTAATTAGCGCTTTGCCAAAGGATGTGAGCGCTCTGCCTGTCTCCATTATGTTCGAGAAGAGGCCTGCCAGGAACCCTGCCAAGAGGCCCGAAAAGGCCTTGTAAAAGCCTGCCGTGAACCCATCCTCCCCTGGGGCCCTACCCCTCTACAGGCCCGCTATGGCTCTTAGTACCTCCTCCTCCATTATCGGGGCGTCTAGGGTTGATGCTTCTAGGGGTCCAAGAGCCGGGAGGGTGAACCCACTGAGATATTCGTCGCAAGCTTCCTTTTCCGTCTCCCCTTCTCTCCCATACAGGGCCTCGTAAAAAGACGCAAATTTCTCTGCAATCTCTTCCGCGTCGGATACGTCCCCTTCTTCCCACTCTTTAATCTTGCCACCCATCTGTCCGCCCTCTGGCCTCAGAGTTTTGCTGCCAGCATGGCATCAGCCTTGTCCCCTTTTTCATAGTATTTTTGACGTAAATGTTGGAGTCCCGCTACAATCTTGCCCATCTCCATTTCCCGCAATTCTTGTCTCTTCTCCCTCGCGATGCCCAGGTCCCTCTCTCTCTCTGTCTCCATCTTCCCCTCCGACCTTTCTAACGAAATTATCTCCGATCTTGATCTGTGGGTCAGGAGAGTCCCAACTCTTTTTTTGGAAGCCCCTTCACTAATTAGCCTACCCCTCCAGGTTGCCTTTGCCGCCTCCCACACAATCTCCCGGTTGACTTCCCCTGTATCGTTTATCTCAAAGAATTCTCTGATCGCTGTTGTCATTTCTTCCTTAAAGACCACATCTCTCAACAGGAAATCATTGCATTTCCATAGAGATTCCCTGGGTTTCAGGCCTGCTATACAGACGTCCGACCAGACCATATCGTGGTCTGACCAGCTAACGGGCCGAATCTCACAAGCCTCTATTCTGCTCATGTGCTGGTTTCCAGTAAAAAGATAATCTATTCTAGTTCTGGTACCATGGGCTGCAGAGTAAAAGGTGTATCCCGTACGCCTCGGGTGCAGCTCCCGCCATATGTCCACCAGCCCCTGCTCCCACATTAGTTCCCGCAACTCACCGTGAGGTGTCCCCCCACTGCTTTTCGGAGGGCCTGCCTTCCCACTATGGTCCAGCTCTCGGTCCGCCCACATATTAAAGTCCCCCCCAGGAGCAGAAGGCCGTCCGCTTTAGCCATCACCTCCCCCAGGGCCTCTTGGACGAATTCCCTCTGACCCATGTTGGGTCAATATATTGCTGCTAAGGTGACTCTGGTATTATGTAAGTTACCGGACACTACCAGGGCCCTCCCATCCACCCTCTCCCAAGTGGACACCTCCGTTAATTTCTGATTCCTATGAAGCTTGATACCGACTCCTCCTCTCTTTATGTGGCCGGATGCCCAGAAGGTCTGAGACACGTACGATCCAGGGATAGCCCTCTCCTCCCCCCTCACCGTCCTGGTTTCTTGTACAACCATAATATCCACTCTCCTGTTTCTCATTTCCCTTCCCAGAAGGGAGCGCTTCGTTGGGGAGTTGAGTACCTTGGCATTGAGGGAGCCCATCCTAAGCGACTCGACAAGGCCCCTTTCTTCATTGTCTGCCATTGCTTCTCCCTGTTGGATTCATTGTTTTCCCGGTCCTGTGGGAGCTGCCCCGCTTCTTTACCAAGCTGGATGTGTCCTGTGCCCCAAGGTCTTTGTCCCCCATTCCCTCGCATCCCACCTCCCTTTTCTCTCCCTCCTTCATGACGCCTGCCAAAGGGCAAGCCACCAGGGTGTGAGCATGTTCCTGCACTGCAGTTCTCTTGATGAAACTTGCGTCCCCGGCCGGGGTTGCTAACAAACTAATCTTGATCTTCCAGTTTATTTGTCTTAATTCAGCTAGTCCCCTTCGGCCTCAGGTGTCGGGGTGTTTGGTTTCCTGAATTTCCTTCTGCCCTTTGTCTTCTTTGTGGACCAAGGGCCAGCCGGTTCTCTCATGATGTCACCTGATGCTTGGGTGACCACCCCATTTTCCTCGCCCGGGGCATCCCCCTTGATCACTTGCAGCACTTGAGAGGCCTCCTTGCCACTGGTCACTCTATAGTCCACCCCAGCGCGTTCAAAGGACAGGGCGAAGGGGAAGGACCATCTGTATCTTATATCTTCACTAGTAAGCCAATGGGTGAGCGGACGACATTCTCTTCTGCGGGTGAGCGTAAGAGATGATAAGTCCTGGTAGATCTTAATTGTGTCGCCTTCAGAAATAAAGCTCCCCAGCCTCTTTGCCTTCTCCAGGACCTCCATTTTCTCCCTGTAGTGGAGGAACCGCACCACGATAGACCTTGGGCCTCCACCCGTGCCCCCTCCACTCCGATGTGCTCTTTCCAACTGGACCTCTTTGCCCCCCTCCAACGTGAAGAGCTGGTTTATCAGGCCCTGGACCTTCCTTCCCACATCCGCCTCTCTCTCATCTCTCTCCTGCGACACTCCCATGATACGCAGGTTGTTCCGGCGCTCTCCGTTTTCTATGTCGTCCATCTTCAAGGTTATGTCCTCATCTCTTATGTCTAGGTCCGTTAGCCTCGCCTCGTATTTCATGTCCAGGAGGTCCGTCTGGAGGTGGTTGTTTTCCATCCCCTCCATTTTCTCCTCTAAGGTGTCCACCCTTCCCTTGAGATCCACCATGGACGCTTGTATATCTGTTTGAATTGCCTTGATCTCGTGGAAGATGTCCTTGAGATCCTCCTTTGTGAGTGCTGCAGGGGGTTTCGCCGCCTGAGGGCATGGTGTCTCTGGGGGCCTCACTCGTGGCTGAGTGGGGCCGTCGGAAGCACTGGAGAGATGAGATCGCCCCCCAATACTGGAGTGCTCTCCAGGGTCTGGGTGTCTTGGCGCACCCTGGGTTGGTGCCTCTGTCCGGGGTTCTCTTGTGGAGGACCCTGTGGCGTAGACCATGGCCCAAGGCCTTCCCCGTACCTGGTGTGCTGAGGTCTTGAGTAGAGCGCCTCGTGTTGGATAGCAGCTCTATGGGGGGGCTATGCCGTATAATCAGATGGGGCCTTCAGGGTGGGGGCCGGAGGTAGGGTAGCAGATCTCCGACACCTTTGGTCCCTCTGGCCTACTCCCCGGCTGGGTGGGATGCTGGGGCACCGCACGGGGAAGGTTATGTGGGAGGGAAGCCCACTTTCACTGCATCCAGTCTATTCCCCCCCCACGCTCTGCTCACCTCCTCACTTCACAGTCACTGTGGGGGGCCCAGTAGGGCGGCCTCCATGGCCTGGAGTGCCTCCATGGTACCAGCGGGGCTGGCAGTTTGACACTGGTGTTTCGTACGACACTGGTGTTTCGTACCACGCGGGCTGCGGTAGATGGGGCTCTGGGTGGGCCTCCGAGTATGCTGAAGGTGGACCGAGAGGGTCCCTGATCTTCCCGGAAGAGAGGCTCACTCTGGCATGCTGACTGGCGCTCAACTGCTCCTCTCTGTCGCAATTTGTGAGTCACAAGTGGGGGCCCGGGCAGCATCCCCCAGAGTCCGAAACACCTTCCCGGTTGCCCGTGTTAGCAGGGATCACGTGTGGAGGGTCCTCGCCCGTGCCTCCCATGGCGATGCTCTGGGCCAGTGTCCTGTGTTGGGCGTTTCCTCCCACGAGGGCGGCCGTCCGCGGATCTCTGTGTGGGCCTCTGCATTCCTGCGGTAACCCGGGAGGGGCCCTGGGCCTCCCAGGAGCGAGGCTCCCCTTGGTGTGCTGGTGGGCGCTCTTCCGTTCCTCACCGTCCTCCGTATGTTGGTCAAGGGCGGGGGCCCGGGAAGCGCTCTCCTCTGTCTCGATGAGGGACCGTAGCCCCGTGCCTCTTATGGTGCCACGCCTCCCCCGAGACCCGACCGTCAGGCACAGGTCATGAACACAGGGGGGGGCGTGCGGCTCCACTAGTCCATTTCACGGTGCCGCAGAGTCGGCCGCCCTCGGTGTCTGGGGCCTCCAGCGTCTCCGGTGCACACCAGCCTCCGTTGCTGGGGTGTGCTCTGTGGACCTTTCTTGGGGCTCCGCTTCAGGTTGCGCCACATAAGGTCTTCACTACGGGTCTCCCCGACACCCACTCAGGGTGGGGCCCGCTGCATGCAGAGGGGATCTCCACTGGCTGGGCTCAGTAATCCAGGCCAGGAACTGGCAACGTCCACTAGGCCCTGTGGTGCATTCAGGAGCGCGGGACTTACACGTCCAGCATGTTCCGCGCCCCCTGGTGGCCTCTAATCTTGTTTTTTTAATGTAAGATTTGGTTGTGGCTTAACATTTGTAGTTCACAGCATGACGGGGAAGGCATAGGGAGAGGTGAAATTCCAGACTAGGCTGGGGGAGCTGAGGGGATGGGGCAAATGGTGAATTCTGCTGTAACTGGAAGCCATTTTGATTGTTCCGGCATTTCTTTGTTCAGTGTGCTGATGAGCTAGCCACTGCAGTAGCAACCATTTACTTTTTATTTTCATTGTGCAAGTTTCTAAAATGAGTCACTGAAATATAAAAAAGTTGATATTACATTTTTCATGTATTATTAATTAATTATGTATTCTTTATCAGTTTATTATTTAAAATAATAGTAGATATTGTCACATTTACTCTGCCGTACTAATATTTTTTTACCGTTATTATTTTTAAAATAATTGTAATTACCTTGATTATTATTGTCTCTGATCAATATCAATGTACATCGCTGCATGGGGATCAGCAAGATTGTCCTCAGCTGGTTCAAATCCTACCTTGCTAAACGCCAACCGTTCGTACAAATGGATTCCTCCAGATCACCAACCCTACCAATCATCTGTGGAGGCCCACAAGGATCTCTCCTGTCCCCCATGACCTTAAATCTTTACATGGAAACGCTCAGTACTCTCCTCACTACACACAACATCCACATCCACCAATACGCAGATGACACCCAGATCTACCTCAAGATATCCTCCATCAAATACTTCCACAGGCTCAAGGCCTGCCTCACATTGATCCAGTTCTGGATGTCCAGTGCTTACCTGAAGCTCACCCCTCCAAGAATGAATTCCTACTGCTGACTAGCAACACTGAACACCTCGACATCCAGACCTGACTCTCTGCTATGAACCTCATTGGCTTCACACCCCAGCTGGCTACCTGTGCCAAGTCCCTTGGTTTTAACATTGACAGACACCTCCCGTTCAAACAGCACATCGCAAGGAAGACACAAACTGCTTGGTATCAACTCTCTCTCCTTTGGAAAATCAAGCCCTTTATCCCATAAAACAACTTCAGATCTGCTGTCCAAGAATTGGTCCTCTTCCACCTGGATGGTGAAAATGCACTTTTGGAAGGACATCAGGTGACTACCCTGACAACCCTGAGGTGTGTCCTGCATGTAAAGGACACCGCAAATTCGACCACAACACCCGACACTCATTGAACTGAAATGGCTCCCTCTGCATGCCTGTATCATCTTCAAATCCTGTTGCGTCATCTAGAATGCTACCACCCTGAAGTCCCCAAGCTACCTCACTGAGAAACTCAGCATCTACAGAGGCCTGCGGTCCACAAGAAATAAGGAAATGTGCAGACTTGAACTCTGATGGTGCAGGAAGGAAAGAACCAGAAGACGGGTCTTCTCTGTCTATGCTCCCAGACTCTGGATCCTCCTCCCCGTCAACATCATACTTGCCCCATCGCTTCTACAGTTCAGGAAGGAGCTCAGGACCTTCCTCTTCAAGGATTGCCTACTCACTAGCACCTAGGTCCACACACCCTGCATTCTGCACCCTACCTGTGACTCTGTGATTTGCTCCCCACTTTCTCCCCCCTGGATGCTTATAAATCCCTTGCAGCCAATTGCCCACCTTAGCCCTCCCTGTTACGCTCCCTGCTCCCTTTTTCTCTCCTTCCTCACTGTGTTCTTCCCCTATGATTGAATGCAAAGTGCTCCGTTGCTTGCCGTAGCTAGGTCTGTGCTCAATAAATACTGTATTAATAATAATAATAATAATAATAATAATAATAATGAAGATAAAAATCATAATAAAAATAATAAGAGAATTATTGTGCATCATGGACATTTGTTCTTTACTGTGATTTCTCTTTTTTCAATGCACTATTTTTCATTAATTATACAATATTTGTGTTCAACCTGATTATCATTATTTCTCATCAATTTTGCAAATTTGTCACTTTGGTATTCTTCATGAATTACTACACTTTTTCACCACGGTTCTTATTATTTCAGATTAACATTCTTTACTACACTTTTTTTTATTCACCTTGATTATTATCATGTCTCCACAGCATTATTATTTTGCTACTTTGGTAATTTTCATGAACAACTACACTTTTTATGTTTGCCTTTATTATTATTTCTGATCAATATTAATTGCCACTGTGATATTTTACGTGTCTCACTACAGTTTTTTATTCACATTGATTATTCTTATTGCCAATCAATATTATTTGTTTTCATTGTGGTATTTCTCATGAATGAAAACACTTTTAATTCACCTTGATTTTCTATGTAAAGAATCACAAGGCAGAATGGCGTATGCAGGGGGAGGGAGGGACAGCGGGAAAGCAAACTGGCCCAAGACATCAAAAACCATACAGAAGAAAAAATCCGGAAACTATACCAATACATGTCAAATGGAAATTGGCAGTAATTGTGGACACTCTTTTATGAAAAATGTGTTGATTTCGGCTTTCACACGTCCCTTGCTCTAGTCAGGTTTAGCAGATTGGTCTGATTCACAGCCATAGTATGTTTATTAAAATGAGCTTTGTTTACCAGACCCTGAATACTGTAAATTCAATCAAGTGCATGCATACTTACATATTTGTTTTTTTGTCATGCAGGAAGAACCACTCAATCCGTCAAGCAACTCCCTTTCCTCAGAGTCTGCACCATCTACAAACAAAATGTCTTCAAAGAAGCAAGCTGAAGCAAGAAAGGGAACACCGTCCCAAGAAAACCAGCATTGTGGCTCATTCTGGGATCAAACAATCTAATTCTTCAAAGAAAAACAGCAGCTACTTCCGTGTGTACCTGGTGCATCCACCAGGACTGGAAGCGGTAGCGAATGAGGAAGTGCTGTTTTCTCTGAGCCCAAGGCCTCGTTTGATTTGAATAATGAGGAAAGCTCGGTAGCTGGAGGTAAAGGTACTCTTCGGTTGTGACTACAATCACAGAAGGAGGTGCAACAAGACCCAGCTGTGTTTGTAGACAAGGCAAATCTTCAGAAGACGGTGGGAATTGTGCTGAAAATAAGGAGAGGGCCCTAGGAAACCAATCCTCACCATTACCACTTTCAGGTGAGGATGATTATACCAGTGACCTATTCTGGACCCTTGCAGGCTCCAGTAAAAGGAAGATGCAAGCACCACCAACATACTTTAGTGATGACAACAATGCTGTTGTTAGCTGTGTAAGTAATGGAGCTCCTGAGGTCTGCTGAAGCAAAGCACCAGTCAAACAGTATCCGTTCCTTCCATCAGTGCCATTCTGCGCCAAAGAAAAAGAAATGAAGCCAGAGCTGGGCAAGTGGTCCAAGTATGATTAGACACCACTAGCAGCAGACATCAGTCTAACAGTCTTAGGAGTCTGGGGTGCTTCTAGGTTGTGCACTACCGAATTTACCATGACTACCTTGAAAATAGTAACCTCTGCCACTGACTTGCCAGTATGAAAAACTTCACATCAAGAGTTTGTTTTCCCCCACTATTGCTAAGGACATTGACGCATTGCAATTGGCAGGGAACTGTAGACTCACTTGGTTGTCTCCATGGCCATCAGTCTGGCTTCCGAGCAGCCAAAGGCACATGAATTGCTCTCCTGAACACCTGTGAAGATCTCATCTCTAATCTTGACTCCAGCTTCCTTCTGTCCTCATCCTTCTTGATCTTTCCTCTGCTTTTGACCTGGTCAATCATGCCATCCAGATGAATCGACTCTTTGAGAACCTGGGCATCACAGATCATGCCCTGGATCGGTTGACAGCCTTCCTCCTGGACGGACACTTCCAGGTCCAACTTGGGTCCATTCTCTCCACCACCTATCTCTCCACATGTGTTGTTCCCCTGGGCTCTATCCTCACACCCTGGCTCTTCAATGTCTACTTGGCCCTTTGACCCACCTGATCTCTACCTTCTCCTCTAACTTTCAGTGTTATCTGGATGACACTCTGCTCTCTTTCAGGCTCCCCTCAGCTGCCTCTCCTACCTCACTCATTCCTGACTATCCGTGAATCAGGTTTCGTATGCCTCCAATGATCTCTGCCTTAATGCCAGTGAGACAGAGATCCTTCCCATTGGTAGCCCTGCTCCTGCTTTCCCTCTCTCACTCTGGCCAACCCTCTTTGGGCCCTCTGCCTTCACCTTCCTGTGAGGCAAAAAACCCTGGAATCATCTTTGACTCCATTCTCCCCTTTTCTTCTCACATCAGGGACCTTGCCAAGAAGGCCCATTACCAGCTGCACCTCCTCAGAGGTATTCTTTCTTTTCTCACTTTCCCCCAGAAGCTCAAATTCTCCAGAGGCCTGGTTCTCTCTAGGCTGCACTACTGCAACAGTCTCTTTCTCAATTTGCCTTCCTCTACTCACTTCTCTCTGACTCTAATCCAGAACAGGACTGCAAGATTTATCCTTGGCCTCAAATCCAGGGACCGTATCTCTCCAGCCCTGAAATCTCTCTACTGGCTCCCGGTGGCTGCAAGGATCAAGTTCAAGGCCCTCTGCATTGTCCATAAGGCTGTCTGGGGCCAGGGCCCGCACTACATCCAACTCTCTCTTCCAAAATACCTTCCTTCTCGGACCCTTTGCTCAGATACCTCCAGCTCTCAGAGGGTCAGACGCTTCACCAGGTAGAGAGTGGGGGTAGATTTCTCTTCTCTGCAGGTGCCTCCTTCTGATATGGCCTCTCTGCCCCTCCAAACTTGAGCTGGTCCACCTGAAGTTCCAGAAGCAGCTAAAGACCTTCCTTTTCACCTCTGCTTTCTCTCTCTCCCTCCCCTGTTGACCTATGTGTCTGCTGTGCTGACTGGTTGCTTGGCTACCCTCAGAGTCTCTCTGGGTACCAGGCTTCCTCATGGTCAGTCTCCCCTGCACTGTCTCCGGGCCTACTGCGCACTTAGGGGATGTAACTTTAACCGCTACAGTCCTCTGCCTCCTTGCACTTACCTAGTGCTGCGCTGCCCTGACTGGACTTACTGAGAGCCTTGCTGCCCTGATTGCACTTCCCACTTTCCATTCCCTGGCACTTCTCCCTCTCCCTTCCCCCTGCACTTTGCAGTGTTGCACTTTCATGATCGGAATGACACAAGACCTAGAAGCATTGTTTGTTTTGTCCTCCCTCTGTCTTCCCTCCCTTGTCTTGTCGCGCTTAGAAACACTTGTGAACAAGTGTGTTATAAATTACATATTATATTATATCATATCATATCGTATTATATAATTGGAAAAATCATCATGGGGAACTGCGTGCTGATCAGAAAAAGAGCAAAAGTGAATTTGCTGTTGCAATGTCTTCTGAAGCAACAGTGATTATGGCCAGGGACACATATTATGATGGTGAAGGAGCTGTTAAAACACCTCATGAAAGAAGCATAACCTCAAGCCCAATGCCTCCTGTGTTTTCCACCAGGTACACAGCATTGTCTCCCCAGTCAATTCATTCCCAACATTTAGTGAGCCCAATGTCCCTGATGGCAATGCTGGCAGCTCACTTCCACAATCTAGTAGTCTTAAACAAAGACTAGATTGAGACCACAGAGCAGGAAATTGGGGAAGAAGAGGATTTTTAATCTCTGGGTATGGCCACCGGCATACACCAGCAGTTAAATATGAATGGAAGGATCAACATAGAAGTGCTGCTTGGCCCTAATAAGACCATATTTGGAAAAATTGGAAACACATTCTACAGATTTGATTGTCTGCTGTTTTTTTCAAGAAGAAATTGATCCTGGACCAAACTACTGTACATGGATGGAGATTACTCCCTTGCACCTTCCCAGGAAAAAGACTGCAGAAATGTCCCTATTTGTCAACCTCCAAACAGTTCAATTACAGTGGGATCAACACCCCACCACCACTTACATCACACTCCTAGAACAGTAAAAATCACCAGCCTTTGCCATGTCTTCTCCATATGTTACCAGTAAGTCCACAGCAGACATTCAAGTGTGTCTTCTTCTTGTACAGTAGCTTCCCAAGCTCAGCCCAAAGCAGAGAAGAGAACCCTAATCGGAAAGGCTCAATAACCTTTGGATTCAAGACATAGCTTCAAGAACATTTATCCAGATCAAGAAGGACAAATGCTTGAGTGATATCTTGGAGGTAATGAGCTGTTAACAATACACACTTCTGCTTGATTGGCTCTGTAGAATATAGCAGGGGCAAAGACTAAGCAGGCTGGCAATCATATATCTTGTGTGCCCTGCAGCCAGTGTAATCTCTGAACTTGTTTTTAATACTTCAAGGGCTATCATTGCAGACAGAAAGACAGGTTTGTCAGCAGATGTTGCTGAAGATGAAGCAGCACATCATCCTCTGGACATACACAGTTCTGGCACATGAGGTTTGAGAGCAAGCACATCTGGGAGACTTGAACATGTTGCAGCTGCTTCTGATTCAGATGATGACAATGCAGCGGACAGTGCCATCATCCACTAGTGCTGCTTGGATCTGCTGCAGCACTGTGCATGCAGGCCGGCTGCCTGTGGACAAGAATATGCCTTACTTCAACAAGAATCTTGCCTTCCACCAAAACACATGCATGCACTTCTACTGTTGATGTCATCGAGATGTGTCTTTTCGGTAGATATTTCATAGCCACTTTGATCCTGAAGGCGACGCCTTGAATCGGCAAATGGCCTCAAAGCGACTTCTTTCTTTTTTTCTGTTGCCCATAGGCTTTTGGCAAAAGTGTGTGCACCTCTCCACTATCTCCACAATGTAGTGCCTGAAGCCACAGAGATGTGCTATGCATTTTGTTTCCACTAAAGGGTACTGGTCCCAGTTCTTTCTCTGCATTCAGTCTACAGTACAGAATACAGTTTATACCTTGTTTCATTTTCATTTTAGCAATCACTGTCCAAACACTATGCTACAGTACAAGAGGCATCCTTAGGGGTGAAGGGTGCATTGAATAGCAGCCAATACTACACATCTTGATGACACAAACTCATCATTTATTGCCACTTCTTTAGGATGAAGTAGGAAATGTAAAATTCAACAGTTATCGTCCCCATAAAATGAAAATATTACCTTCCCCTTGTGTTCTTGGGAGCCTTAGAAGTGGAGTTTTGTTATTTATAGAACTTTACCCTGCAGTGTTTTTTGCCCTGGACAGGCCTTGTCATGGACATCATAAGCTGTACACCACCAGGGACATCTCCAGAGACAGTCCCTGGACATATTCAGTGTAGTATGAACAAGTGATAAAAAAAATAAGTGAGGCTGTCTCAAACTCAGGGAGAAAGGATTACATGTAAATGCAGCAGTTAATGGCGGTGCCACACGCATATAGCTTGCCCATATACAAATCTCAATCATTGTTTCCGCATTGGGTACACTCCTCTTTACACTCTACACCTCTGGTCTTGGAGCACTAATCTCCTCCTTTGGGTTCTCGTACCAACTCTTCGCGGGCCACACACAAATCTTCTTCTCTTTTCCTGAGCACTCCTCTCCTTTCCTCTATCAAAATTTCCAACTGTCTGTCTGCCATTAAATTTTGGATGGCTTTTCACTCTATGCTGTTAAACTCTACCAAAACAGTGGTGCTCTTCTTCTCTGCCAAAAGCTCTTACTCATCTCTTCCTCTGCCTATCCAGTGCGCACCTGACACTCTCCTCTGTTCTTCTTCAGCTAGAAACCTCAGCATCCTCTATGAGCCTTCTCACACCTTCTCTACTTTCATCTCCAAAACTGGAACAGCACCTAACCTCAACCTCCTAAATATTAGGAAAATCAGGTACTTTCTTCCTTTCAACATTGGAAAGCATCTCTTAAACACTCTTGTCTTCTCTAAACTGGACTACTGTGCTCTTTGGTCTCCCCAACTACGCTTTCTGTACTCTCAACAAGATAATTAAAGTATCTTTGAACTCCCTCACTTCACACCTAATTCATCGTACCGTCACCAAGCTGGATGGCTGATATTGCAAAACAGGGCCAGATTGAAATGTCTTTCCCTTGTAAACAAATGTATCCATGGCAAGTCAACACGGTATCTATCCTCCTCTATCCAACTCTACAACCTTTCTCGTAATGTCTGCCCTGCCTTCTCGACTAGCATTGTGGCTCCTCACCCTTCCCGTGCTTCCTCTTGCTTCCCCTCCTTCTCTCTTCTTGCTCCACTTGCATGGAACTCTCTTCCCTGGACATTGGAGAAACATTTCACACAGATTTATTAAAAACCAAACTAAAACCTACCTCCTCGCCTCAGAGTTAACCTCTTAACCTACTTCTCATCTTCCTTACAGCTAACATTTTTCACCTCACCTCTAACCTGCCTCTGTCGCTCACTTCCTTTGCCTCCACTCTAGCACTTCACCCATCATGGTCACATCCCACGCACAGCTTGCTGTACCACCTACCTGCACTTATACCTGTCCAATGTTCATTTCCCTTAATCTATGTATGTCTACTTATGTATTGTCACTGTTGACTGTTCCATTTACTCCCTTTCACAACCTGGTCAGAATGTTTCTCAAACTCACTGCACTGTAAGAAGCTTGCTGCTTCCCATCACAAATGATTTCTTAGCTATTGTACGTTCTTTTGTGATCAACAGATCATTGTTCCTCATGTATATATACATATATATATAAATAAATAAAGCAATGATCCAGCTGATTCATTCCCTCTCATTGACCAGGTTGCCCTTCCTTTGTAGCATGTAAATCCCTTTAAAGGCCACTTTGTTGAAACAATTGTATACTTATTCATTGTGAATTACATTTGTATTCCTGTATAATTATGTCCTTTCCTGCCCTTATTGCTTTCATGGCAATGGCTAGGGCCATCACCCCAGCAATGAACAAAAAGCAAAAGCTTCTTTAGGGCACTGGGTGCACCATTCAGCAGATCCATCAATGGCTACTATCTCTTGGGATTTCTATAATGACGTCCACAATCTACTACTAATTGTGGAAAAGCTTACCCAGAAAAGTGTTTTGTCGAGCATTTGGGGGAGTAGGTATTGTGGTAAAATGGGGAGAGCTGCAGTTCTTTTCTCTCCTTCCCTAAGGCATTCATGCACCCTTACAGATCACCTCTTTCAACAAGATAACGAGAGGACAGTTTGGCAGCTCAAGGCAATCTTATTGCAGGAGCACGAAATGAAGCTAAACACAGGAGTAATCTACCATTTATGCTGTCCATTGCTGTGGGAATGAAAAACAGCTAGGGGAGGCTTCCTCTTAATGTAGAGTACAATATGGATGAGTGGGCCTTCTCTGGTTCAGGGCACAGGGAGAGAGTGTACTAAGTTGTGTTCTTTTAATGCAATGCACACTCGGACGGGTAGTCTCTGCCAGGTAGGTGCTGTAAGTGATTTTAATCCGGCACGCACCCTTGTGTAATGCGCAACTGAAATCCTTATTAATTTATGTGTCTAAAAGTTCTTTTATTCTGAACGATATACCACTCATATCATGCCCCCCCTCTCCTGTACCCCCTGGCCCCCAGTCAAACTGAACCAGGAATCAGGCTGGTTTGCAAAGTTAAAATATTTATTTATGCATTCACAATTTATGTTTTAATGGGTACACAATAATCACCAATGGGGTGATGTAACACAGAATAATCTCTTTAATACACAAGGAGTAATAGTAAAACAATTCAGCACGGAAATAACACTTGTGTGTGTTCAGATCAAATAGGATAGCACTGTGGTTAAAGGTTCCCCCTGCACACTCCTCAACCCCGCAATAGACAATGTAAAGAGATAGGAGGAGAGAGAGCAGGTTTCAGGAATGGCAAATTCAAACAAAATATCAATCCCACTTCCACCCCTTTAAACACAAGAGAAAACGGAATTGACTGTCAAGCTGTCAGATTTGGTTTTAAAGTTATCTCAGAAATGACTGGGCAAAAACACTAAATATGGTTTAAATTGCTGGAATTGTTATAATTCTTATGGGAGCCGCTTTGTCTAGTTGCACACAAACACTAGCAATGATTCAATACCAAGAAAACATTTGCAATCTTAAAATTAAGGTCGGGAGCAATCAAAAGCTGTTTTACACGTGTCAGGATTTCCCTAAAACGAAATTTGCGGCAAACTTTTCAGTGTGCGATAATCGTGATAACAGGAGAACTATATGGATTTGGAATGCGGTTTTAGATGCGAATTAAAGCTGTGGATGTAAGCTACAAGTTGTTTCTAGCATAAAAACTGAGGGAGTTATGGACGTTTTAGTGGAGGTCGTTTTTTCGAGATAGGCGCAAGAATGGAAAGCAGGAATGCACTTTTAAAATGACAAAAAGATTTTGTATACTAGAGGATGACTATGAATAAACGATACCACACAGGAACACAGCCACTTGATCATGGCGACTGCCTGTTGTGGTCCGCCTTCTTCAGATGAGAAGGATCAGCGCAGAGATAGTTTTAACAATACTAGCACAGGAGAAGGATAGGAGGGATAGGATAGAGGGTTCTGACAATTCAAAAATACTCTTAAGAATATCAGGTTCTGAAGAAAGGATAGAATGGGTTTAGATAGAGAATACCTAAGCAAGGTACATAGGCTAGTGACACAGTTCTATCTATAGATACTCACTAGGTATGTTTTAAACGGAACCGTCAACTCTGGTCAGGGAATTGGAATCTGGTTCTGGGACAGACAGGTGGGCACCTCGGACTGGATCTGCAAGGCACTCTGGTCACAGCATGGCACATGACTGGACTGGATCTGTTATGGCTCTGGTCAAAGCACGGCACAGAACTGGATTGGGTCTGCCCTTTTTGGTTCTGAAGATAATTGTGTCAGCAGGCATGCAGTACAGTGTAGCCCGTCTGTATTTCATTCCCTTAGGTTGTGGGATTCTGGTTCTGGAATTTAAGGCGTAGCTGAAAATGGCTCAGCTATGCAATGGGCCTTTCTGCTTTGTAAGTTTCTGGACTCTGGAGCAAGGAAGATGGAGAGTTCTGCAGCAGGGTGCTCCGCCAGGATCAGGATAGTGGGTGAATCTGTGTGTCTTTCTGAGTGCTGAGCTGTCTCTATTTATGCTATGGTGAAGGGTGTGTGTGTGTTGGCTTAGCCTAAGCTTACACTTTGACAGGCCATTGGTCAGAGTCTCCTCTTTGCCTTGATAGGAGGAGATAAACAGGGTGTCACCTTTATGGTGTGGGTTTATGAGGCTTAGAACCCACCCCTTGCCTCTTGAACACAAAATCTACTTTTCGCACAATCCATATTTGCACATTTGCAACCTCTATAACAACCACATGTACAGATTACATATTTTGGGAAGCAGCTACTCCTCAAAACCCTGTAGCTGTGAGATCTTGTGTCTACTTTTCATAGAATTTTGCACTTTTCATCAGGAACACAATGTTCAATTTATCAGCACATTTCTACAAGTGTGCGCATATAACATGGACATAAGTGTATAAAGTTTCATACTTGTAGCATAAATACATTTGGTGTATAAACTTGCCGAACTTTGAGCTTTATTATCTGGCGGCGCAGCTGTTGTTTGTGGCCAGGTGGTTGTCGTCAGAGGACTCGGCAGAAGCTAGACTTTTGCAGAGCGACTTGGCTCCATACTTTCTGAGAGAGACGGTGTGGCTACAAAAGAGTAAACTGGTGGGAAGAGAGAGACTATTGGAGCTGGGTTGGGAGGTCTGGCGCAGGATGTGGAGAATGGTGGGTGATCCGGATCCGCTCTCCCAGCAGGTTCCGCTGGTGGCGCTGTGTGGAAACAACTCCCAATTGCTTGAGGTTGTCCGTAGATACTGGGAGCCGATGGGCTTGGCCACCCTCAGGGATATATGGCAGGAAGGGGAGGTATTGGAATTCCAGAGTTTGCAGGAGGAGACAAGGGTGCATAGAGGCCAATATATAACTTACACCAGACTCAAGAAATGGGTGAGGGAGAGGTGGCCAGAGACGGTGTTGGCGGAAGAACCTGATGCCGCCCTGGAAACTATGTACGATGTTTCAGAGGGCGGGGACGAAATATCCAGGGTATATGAGCTCCTGAGAGCTAAGGCTGGGAAGGAACTGCTTCAACTGAGGCAGGACTGGGAGGAGGAGGTAGGAGGACCCATGACAGGAGGGCAATGGGAGAGAGCTCAAAGGTACCATAAAAAGGTGTCCCGAAATGCGAGATTCCAACAGATCAAGTTGTATGTCACCCATAGGGCTTATCTGACCCCCGGGAAAATAGCCAGGTTTGGAGGCTCGGCCACACAGAAATGCCCCAGGTGTGGGGAGGGGGAGGCGGGATTGCTACACATGTTCTGGGCCTGTCCTGAGGTGCACAGATTCTGGGACGAAATAAAGACTAAGACGGCCGGTGGGGGAGTGGTGCTGGATGTGGTGTCGGCTTGGGCATGCATGCTCGGGATTTTTCCCAGGCCACACAATCTAAAGCACATAAGCAAGATGAAGGACCTGGCTTACATCCTGGCCAAGCGTAGGATCGCAATTGGCTGGAAGGCGGCCCAGAGACCCAGGGTGGAGACATGGTGGGCAGACCTCCTGAGATGGGCGGAATCAGTAGTATGGTTTGAAGCCGTTACCAGGGGGGGTGAGGAGGAAGTGGGCCCCCTGATAGCCTGGTGACATTTGGTGACTTCCATGGTAAACCCCCACCAGGTTAACCATGAAATAGAAGACTCAGACGAGTCTTCAAGCACTGTGATTCCCGAAAACGCTCCCAAAGATGACATGGATGAGCCGGCTCAAGTTTATGGGGTGGGTGGGGAGAGGACGGTGAATAACACTGTATAATGTGACGGTTTGATATTGAATGTGTACGTCCCGAAAAGCTGTATTGTTTGTTTAAAATAATAAAAATAAATAAAAAAAATAAAAAAAATACATTTGGTGTAAAATTACATCTTCTACCGTTTCCTTCCAGAACATGTCACAGAGTTTTGGCGCCTTTTCAAATGTGCATCCAAAATTTACATTAACAATGCTGTTATTTCTATATTTTGCGCAATTTTACATAGTAAGTTATCAGTCTTTTAAAATGTGTCCTTTGTCTTTGTTAAGCAACAAATTGCTGTTTAGCTCTGCCTCTTGGTCTCTCCCTGGAAGTCCAGGATCCCTTTAGTGAACAATCTGCAGGTAGGGTCTTGAACTATAGGCAGGTCAGGCCTGCTGGTAGTTCACTGCCTCTGCCGGCAAACCTGAAGTTTACCACTCTGGAAAAGTTGCCAGTAACTGTTGATACCGGCACATTCTTCTGGACCGGCAAACTTATACTGAGGGCCAAAGTCATTGCAGTCAGAGGTAGCAATTAAACTTCTGCATCTCTGAAGTAAAATAATGTCTACCTTATCAGTCTGGTAGCAGGGTAATCTCTAAGAATACATACAAGGTCATGGAATTGTGACTGATTAGAGAACACAACTATTAAAGCCACACCAATTTGATATCATACAACTGTAAATCCTGTGAGCTTTGAGGTGATTTATATTCAAAGCTATTATGGCTGTATCCAATGCTACAAATGAGACAATAGGAAGGAATTACTTGTATTTTTTTATTTATTTATTACATTTGTGTAGCGCCCAGACCCGTGGGTATCACATCGCTTGAACCAGAGTAGGTAAGAAGGATTAAATGAAAGTATACGTGAAGATAGCAAGCGAAAAATGATTTGTGTTTGTGAAACAACCAGGTTTTTATAAATTTTCTAAACATGCAGTACAACGTTTCATTTTTGATGTTAGGGGGTAGTGAGTTCCAGAGGGAGAATGCAGTGACACAAAAGCTAGAGTCTCCTGCGTGTTTGTTTTTGAATCTGGGAGTTTGCAGAATAAGGCTGCAGGATGATCGTAGGATGCATTGATTCCCCGGGAAGAAGGGTAACACCTCCCTCCAGGCCACAGAGGTTCTCACCAAAAGATCTCCTGGGAAATGTGCTTAATATGGGCACTCATATAACAAAGGCCACCCTCACACCAGGGTGCTGCGCGATGGAGGGCATTTGAAGTCAGCAACCATGGGAAAGAGGTAGTGTTAGAGTAGCAAGACAGGGGGAAAAGGTGGACCTGAGAAGGGCTTTCAACAGTGTGCTTTTCTATTAGGGCTCTCATCCTTCCTGTCTACTCCATTTCTTTCAGGACAAGGCACTCTAGGTATGATGCAATAGGGCAAAGATAATGTGTTACAGGAACAGGGAATAAACACCACTACAGCAGGATGGCTTTTGTCGAATCCTTAGTGACAAATTGCATATGTAAGGACACCCGCTTCTTGCTTGATTTTTTGCGTCTTTCAAGAAGACAAGGCGAATAATTTGGACCTCTATTGGGAGTGCATTCCATTTCAAAGTCCTTCAACTGTAAGGTAAAGATAGAAGGCATTGAAGGCAGAGGAGAGCTCTGTCACCGACCCATCCCCTGGGAACAGCAGGGCAAGCCGCAGCAGACCTAGAAGTTCATCTGTCACGTTTTAAAAGCCTTTTGAAAACCCATCTCTTCACTTAGTCTCCTTAGACCCCCTCAGGTCTCTGTGATGTCCTGTTGTTTCCACTGCCCTGCATGTTTTTGTGCTGCCCGGATGCCTACTTATTTTGGGTGATTGAGGAAAAAAAAAAAAAGACCAAGGCCTGCCACTCTGCAAGATACACTGAAACCAGGCTCCTTATTGCAGGTGAAGGAGAGCCTGCAGGTTCCAGCCTAACTGGGAGAGCAAGAAGAACTTGCCTTGCCCTGGAGCCCAATGAGTGTGACTTCCAGCAACCAGAAAGCCCAAGTGCAGCTGGAATCCTGTTTGCACAGCTTCAACAGTTAAACCGCCCATGGTGCTACTTTTGGCAAAATCTGCACCTTCAAACCGGCTTGATGCCGCTTCGTACCAGTAGCACTTATCGCCACCTCAACTCAAACACAGGCCGACTGTTGTGAAAACCTTCACCTCACTATATCTTCAGGCAGAGCAAGGCATCAAACCAATATTACTTCACCTCAACCTGACTCAAACACTGACTTGAGCTTCTGGAAGCCGTGTCACACACTGACTCAACCCAGTGTTAATATCATCTCGAACTGACTTGTCTGCCAATCCCAACCTGTTGGACCCTTTGAATCAAATCATATTGAATGCTGACTCGATCCTGGGAGAGCTCTATCTCAAAACCAACTCGATGTCAGCTCACCACCTGATCAATGTGACCTGATACATCTCAAACCCAGTTAGACTGCATGGAAATCATGGAGAAGTCCAGTTTTACATGGTCGAATCACCTAAGACCAAAAATATGGTCCTGTCAAGACACACAGTGTCCCTGGTCTTCTTTTGGGGTCATGATAATTTATAATCCCTTTCTTGAAAGACATATCCATCCAACAGTGCGATTTCTGCAATGACTTTACTTGCCTGATCACCATTGCTCAAGTACCTAGAGTGCTTTTCTATACCCGTTCTGCATTTTCTGTGTTCTCCTACAGGGGTGGGTTTTGCTTGTATCTTCTAGTTGATTGTTTGCATTTTTGAATGTTACATTTAAGTACACACATATATTTATTTACCGTGGCTAGCCGTTCTTTTACTCTGCACTGATGAACTATTGTTTGGGTTTCTACTGTTATCTTTCTACCCCCCTCCAGAGGGTATAGTCTGTACTCGGCCCATCTTACCACAAAGATGAAGGATGTATACCCATTGAGCTGTGTCTATTTGACCTTTATGATTGGGATCACTGCTGGTTTGGTAGAAGTGTGGGGCTGAGTGGGCGCTTTAGCCACTACTCATCCCTGTACTCGTGCAGAGCAGAAGTCATTTTGTCAAAGCCAGAGATCTGCTGTTCTTTCCCCTGCGCCTGGTCTGCCCTGCCCTGCCCTGGTCTTTTAACACTATTGGCAGCATTGATCTACCCAAAATAGAAGCACTCGCCACTCATATGTAACATGAACGTTTCTGTTTTTATTTACGTTTCCATCTTCCAAACAATTTGCAGTGACGGCGCTTTTAATATTCATTACTGCAAATACAGTGATCACAGTCCCCCACCCATGAAGCTTTTGCTCCAATGTGCTGCAAATGTTCAAGTATAGGGCTCATGCCCAACACTTGAACATGCAGGGAGAGGCAGGCTGCATCCCATGTTAGACTTTTTAGAGTATGGGTTTATGAATATCATTTTTGTGAAGACCTTTCAGTTTCTTGTTTATTGCAATGTTTAAACTGCTAGATTCGGAACTAACGACTTTTTTTGCTGCCACTATCAGGATTTAATCCATCTTCGAATTCATTTCGAAACCATCCTGACTATATTCGGTTGACTAGGATTTTTTCCACCCGAGGGATTCCCTTCTCTCGAGTGGACTTTATCCTTCGACATTGACTTGGACTTATTTTGGACGATGGTGATTATTACCCAGTTTGTAATTGGGCAGCAAGTTCCCAGCAGCTCTATCGTGATATTAGCATTTTTCTTCACATTTTGCACTTTATTCATGTTGTATAACTGTATGTCCTGTATTTATACTTACTCTTATATGAGCTCTGATCTATTTAATAATCATTTTAATGTTTCTAATTAAATAAAGAAAAATAAATACATTTTTCCAAAAAACTTGCTTATGCATTATGTGTAGTGATCTGAGGGGTTGATTGAGGGACCGCCCCTAATACTGGTGGGATTGTGTTGTTTATAGTGGACTTGTTTATATCCGCTGGCTTGATTTCTGTGCCTTGTTTCTGGTTGTTTCCCCTCTTGCCAGCGATGTAGGGGGTACCCATCTTTTGTATTGCTGCAATTCCCTTTTACCCATCTAACTTTCCTTCACATCACAATTTTCCTTCTTGAATCAGAGTCCTGCTCATTATGGGGCGCAAGTGCAAGATGCCCACAAAACATTAAAATTCTGACCCAGCATTTATAAACAAGGTCCAAGCCTTGGTCTGCCACAAATGGAGTTGACCAAGGAGCTGGGTTATTCAGCTATGGGCGTTTATCAATCTATCATTCCCGAAAATGTCATTTTTCTGGACTTTGTCTATTTCCTAAATATGTATATAGGGGAGTATAATGGGTAAAAGGTGGGCAGTGTGGTAAAAGAAAACATTGTCTACATAGATTTAGACACTGTGCCAATGGAAAGAAAAGCCCTATCAAGAAGTGAGCCCAGTATAAATAGGTCCCTGTTGTCAAAATCCACCGAAGGCTCTAGGGCCAACAGTGTGCTCAGGATGGGTTTAATGTGGTCTAGAATCTCATACCAAAGTAAGTGTGCTTTGGAGCAGGTGCACCGGCTATGTGTCATGTAAATTAGCCAGTGCTGCAGGCTAGTCTCAGAAAGCAGTCAATCACAGCCTTGCAAGCAGTGATGCAGTGGGGTGTGTTACATTGCAGTTGTGGGGTGTGCAAGTCTAGCCTCTTAGAGTTTGTCTTGTACTTACATTGTCTTAGTTGTCAAAGATTGTTCCAGCAGTTACAGGACTGATGGAAATGCACTGACATGGTTGGGGTTGCTGTTTGGAGATGAACGCAACTCCACAGTCTGAGCAGCAGCTTGCACGCTTAGCTCCCTGGCCCCAGATTGATCGTAAGTACGGCAATCAGTGGTCGATGTGCACGAAAATAAGCAGTGGAACTATGTTCCTTGTTGGCCTGCCCCCGCTTCCCACAAACCCCATGACAACGCCCCTCCCACACGCAATCCAAACCCGCAAAAAATCACGCCTGCTGTTTAAGAGAATGTTCAGTGAAGTGCACTCAAGTGCAAGTTTCAAGTTCTTCCTATGCTTTTATTTTAAAACAAAACCATTCTGGAACAATTATTTGTTCAAATAAAAGTATAGGAACAGTAAAACTTTAATAAAATAGTAGAGGAGCAGCACTCCCAACTCTGCCGCCCACTTCGACCTCTGACGTCAAGGGGCTTCACAACTTTGGTGCATGCATTACACCGCTGTGTCACCTTTTATTCGGGACTATGTGCCATCATGTGACTCGGCTTGTCGACTGACCATTTCCCGCTCTAGCTAGGAATCAGAGCAAAGTGCGCTGCGTGATAGGGAGGATGCTGTGGTTTCCCCTTAAACATGAACAGCTGTGCAATGGATCTGTGCACCTGTAGCATTCAGGATCTGTTGGTGGATAGCAATAACCAAACCACAATGCAAGGGTAATGTCGGCTGCAGAAATCACTCCAGCACAGTGATGCCTTCAGACCTTTGGTACATGGCCTCCCCTTGTTTTCAAGTGACTTGGCAGGGCAATTAGAACAGGGTTGGAAAAAGAGGGTAGCTGGGAGCTATTTAGCGCCTGCTTTTAGCCTGGGAGAGTGTGGTAACCTCGATACCAACAACTACCAGGAGCTACTTTTAGCTTCCTAGGTCAACTAGTGTCATACAAACATAGCTATGTCACATTAACGTTGTGCATGTGGGAAGGTTTTTTTTAAAGAAGCATTAGACACGTCTAGAGCACATTTACTTCACAATAGATCATTCATAAAGGCCGAAACGTTTACGTTTGCATCTCATGTGACACTTAGATTTGCGGTGCGCTATGTACTAGCTCCTAGTACCCCAGAGAAAGCACCTTCCTACTGGGTGATGCCTGATACCCAGGAGCTGTTCTAGCTCCTGCTCATCAAATCTCAATTTCGATCCCTGCAGAGGATGTACAGACAGCATTCAACTAGCCGATGGGGGTGCAGCGCATGACTCAACCACTGCCGATGGGGGTGCAGCGCATGACTCAACCACTTTGGTGCATTCCCATGGCATGACCCGATGGCCTTTCATGATGGAGTGCGGTCGGATCCTTAGCTCACTGCATAGCCACATGTCCAGAAAATACAAAGAAACCTCAGCATTGTTCATCAAATGTGGTTTATTTCAACAAACAAAACGCAAAAGAAAGCGTCCTATCCTCAGCCTAACACAATGTACATAAATAAAAAAATAACTTATCACTTGGTGATAACGAATGTAATGTCGATTTACAATGGGGAAAACACATGAACATTTTACAAAATGGCAATCCTTATTCACATTGCTGATACTGCAATAAAACACATTTTGATTTAATTTCACCACAAAGAAACCAAAAACAAAAAAGGGCGGGAAATTAAATTGTGCTTTATGAAGAGGCACTGAAAGATAAGATTCCTTTTTCATGTCCCCAAAGGAGTTCATGGTGAATAATGAATAAATACACATAGACACATTGCTGGTGGCAATAGTCTGGCAAGGCCACAGGCTAAAGTGCCAGAGCTGCTTCAAACCCACTGCTAAGCAGGCAGTGGGGCCTGCAAAGGAAAAGAGGCAAGCACTTTTGGTTTCAGTTTTAGAGCTATTTATTATAATAATAATAATGATTGTTTGTTTCATTCAGCAGCTGAACACAGAAGCCATGTTAGTCGCAACTGAGTGTTTAAAAGAAATGTAAAGAAACAGGAAACAGTTATCATTGTTTCCACCTAAGAAAGAAGACAGTAAGCAGCTACACAGGCAGGGGGGAGGTTTTGCAACTAATACGAACAAGAAGTAGAGACTACTGATAGGGGGAATGGGGTCTCTTTGGGTCTGCTTCAGTAAGGTCCAGCTCCTCTGTCAGGTGCATCCCTGGCGAGGAAGGGAACGAGGAGGTGAGCGTTGTGGGCAGTGGTGCCGCTCTGAGAGATCTGACTGCGGCTCAACGGTGGGTTTTGCTGGGACGCTTGGCGTAGTCTGCGCGCTATACTGCTTTGCATAGCTCGCACATTGGCCGATCTCCATAGCACATGCCACCGGGGGCTTTACTAATGATAAATATTGCTATCTGTTCGATACACATGGTTACAAAGTTGCACGTTAAAGAGGCATCAATAAATATTGGCCAAATAGTGGCTACCAGTATTTTCTTCAAAGGTCTTAGATCTCTGTTCATATTATTCCCATTCCCTAATTGTATACTTTTCTCTGGTTCTTGTTTATTTTATTTTTCATTTGTTGAAAAGTGACTGCTTTTTTGTAGAGAAAATATTTCACTCAAAATGACATTAAAATAAATGGGGATGCCAATGTCTTCACACTGCAGAGATTTGAATGTTAGGGTGACATGTGAACATTCGGTCCTGACTGTTCCAGGTCTGGTGGGATGCCTCAATCAATGGCCCATGGTGAGGAAATGCACTGGACAACATCCGAGCATTCAGTCCAGACTGAGATAACTCGATGAGGAGACAAGGGTCATGATTCGTGTTGATGTCACACTCTGACTAATCTCTAAGGATCCCGTCTCTCCTTTGATTATGATTTTTGAAAATATATTGTATTGCTTTTGTTAAATGTACAGCTGGTCAGTTTGAAACACACATGTGCAGTCACAGGGATCTCTCAGCCTATGGATTTTAGCTTTGTTCAAAAAAGGAGAAAATAGAATAAAGAAAATGGGGAAGTTAGCTGGGGACCAACATATCTACAGTTGAGTCCCATCAAGGCTTTTTGGCTGCTACTTTGCTATCTGGAGAACAACCTCAGCTCTCATAGCGATGTCATAATATGGTCAATCAGTACAGACTTTGACACGTCTATGGACAGGACAAGATTAGACCTCATTGTCATAGTCTTAGGAACATCAATCCTTTCATTCTACTTTGTCAACCCTCGGGGTGGACAACCTTCACATCCCACAGTCACAGTCTGAAGAACCTCTGACCATGTAGTCCAGACTTTGACTTCTCTCATAATGGACAAAGTTCAGATCCCATGGCCACAGTTTGGAGAACATCTGTCCATTCAGTCCATGCCTTGACATCTCTATGGAGAGACCAATGTCAAATCCTTTAGTCACAGTATGGAAAACATCTGTCCATTCAGTCCATGCCTTGACATCTCTCAAGATGGACAAAGGTCAAATCCTGTAGTCATCATGTGAGATTTTGACATCTTTCTGGTTGGACACATTTCAGATCCTGTATCACACAGTTTGGAGAGCATCCCCCATTCAGTCTACACTTTAATATCTTAATACACAGACCTAGGTCAGACCCCATAGTCACAGTATGGAGAACATCTGAGCTTTCATCTAAGAAGATGAAATTCCAAGTTGCAGATATTCACCTTCTTTAATAAAGGTATGACAGCCCCGACTGTGACATGAGTTTGGGGTGAGCTATTTTAGCTTTCAGGAGGGGGAAGGTGCAGTCTGGACAGCACTGGGGATTCAGTACAGAAGGTGACGCAGCACAAAGTCTAACTGCAAAGGTGAGATCAAATTCAACTCCCACAGTGAGTTTAAGTCTGGATAACTACTGGCATGGAACCATGTTTTATGTAACTATGTTGATAGATTGTAATCTCCACATGTGATGTCACAGTCAGGCTAGCCTCAAATTATTAAATCCAGGTTGTGAAGGTGGCTCAGTTAAGGATGCCTGCATGTGCTAGACATCACTTATTTTATGTGAGTGAATAGAAAAATCGCAGCTTCTCCTCAAAAACTAAAACAAACAATGAAATGCTCATTGAAGGAAATTTGCTAAGTATGGGCAACAAAACATTATAAACTGTAAATTGATCTTGGCTGACCCTTAGACCTACAAATAATTGAGAAAACAGGCGCCAATCCATGTGGACATTTTCTAGAAGTGTCAAAATGATATTGTTTTCATCCAGGTTCTGAAAGCATTTTAAGGCTGAACTATTCTGGAAGTTATTTTTCTTCTACCTTTGATCGATATTAATACTCAAAACGTAAACAGGGCACTTCTTCACAATAATATGCCTCCTGCAGCCATGTTTCACACACATATCTATGGGGCTTCCTGAAGCTAAATACACGTCTAATCATTGTTTCTGTTGGCGTTTTCCATGTTTCCTCCTGTTTGTTAGTTGGTTTATGCTCCCAATTAACAATTTACACATATCAAATGCAGTGTCCTTTCTCCTAAGGGTTGCACTCCCCGCCTGATCCTCTTGACCTCTGCCTGGCAGGTGCCAAGGTTTGGAGTGATATGAGATGTGTGGTAGCTCTGTGGTCTGATAAATGGGTTCTTACCACACAGGGCTGTTCTTTGAGAATTTCGCTCTGAATGTAATATTGTTTCCACTGCTAAATGGTGCAGCAAATACGCACTGTTTCAATGCATTCCTTGCACTTTGCGCAAATGTTGCGCAACACCAATGCACAGTTAACGTAATATAGAACTAAGGTCGTTTGAACTAGCTGTTTTCACAACGTTACTGTGATTCAGTCATTTGATTGTCTTAAGCCCAATTCAATGCTGAGACAAGCCTCCATGCCTTCCAGGAATCAGACCTCTGATCTGCTGATTTGCAGAAAATCAGCCACTTTAACACAAGAAAGTGCTTGCTTCCTTCCCTGGTGGAATCTGTTATGAGGCTGGATCCCTTGTTTTTGTCTTTCGAAGATCTAATCGTTTTATGCCATGAGAGGCCTGAAATCTGTGGCTCCCAAGTCATTTTGGACTATGACTCCCATGACCTCTCACCATTAACTATGCCGGGAGGGGCTAATGGGAACTGTAGTCCAAAACACCTGGAGAGCAAAAGGTTGCAGAACACTGTTTTAGGTGAATCACTTTCAAGACAGTAGAACAAAGTTGTGATACATTTTTGTGATTGAATTTTGTGTTTTTATCATTGTTGTCAAATAAATTTAAAAATAGCCCCAACCATCAGCAGCAAGGTCAATTGTGATATACAGTCAAAGTCATTTAAAACATTACACTCGGCCATTTTATCTTTGGGGAACACACGGGAAGTGTTTCTCTCATTAAACAAAACACATTTTTGCGGGGACTCACAGCTCGGAGTAAAAACCTTGGTTGAACACTCTTTTTAGAAAATAAACCTGCTAACTACTTTTGGTTTGGCGGACATGTTGAATCTGGCCTCCGCTAGAATGTTGACTCGTAGGAGGGAGCCAGGCTGTAAATAACCTTGGTGGGAATCGAAACAGTTTGCAAGATTTATGTGCCCGCAAGGGCTGCCCAGCTTATCCTTTAATGTACCTGGAGATTATGGGCCTGAGCTCCAATGCGTTTTTCAATGAGCTTGTGCCATTGCAAAATCAGGCCCTATGTCTCTGCGGCAACCCCATGTTCCCTGTGAAGTTATGTATATTCAACACAACGTGGCTCTCCTATCATAAATCTGATTTAATAAGATTTGAATCCAGATAGTCCTCAGTGCACAAGTCAGAGTTTCAAGTGATTTTTCAAAGTTTCCAGAAAAACTTTAACAACAGACTCAGTTTTTAAGAGCAAGTATGTGCGTCCTAAATTCCCATAGGGAATCATTATAGGCGCCGCCCACTCCTGCTCTTAAGTGGTTAAGCCTGAGGTGAGTGGTTACGCAGAGATCTCTGCGGAAGTTGCATCCACTGAGCAGCCTGCTCAGCTAAGGGTCTGGACTCCCTTAAATGCAAAACCCTTGTGGGGATCCATGCATTTCCCCATTCTCCACTACGACGCCTCAGGCCTGAAGACGATGATGGCAATTGCTTGATCGTCAGTCGTTCACTGATGGGGTCACCTGCTCAGAGCGACCTCTCTTCAGTTTCAAATATGGCGACGATGATCTCTCATCTGGATGAATACGTAATGGTGCTACAGGTTAGTGGCAGTGCCTCCGTCTTACACCCCAAATGGGCTGCATCTGTTATCATCAATTGCCTCATTTCCCTGAGAACCTCGTAGCAGTTCAGACGACATATACGTGCTTGCCTCTGCAGCAAAGAGTTTGCGACTCACACATCACATCAATGCAGGTATAGTTACAAAATTGCCACAAGGCACTGAGTTGTCCAATAGACCTTGAACGGCCTCCAGCTAGCAAATATTGATAAATGAAAAAATCAAAGATCACCCGAAGGGAAACCTTGGACTAGTAAGAAGAATTATAATTCTCGAGGGTGTTAGAGACCAGCAATTATCATTCTCTAGGGGGAAGGGGAACAGCAATAACCTTTCTCCAGGGTGTTGAAACCAGCAATTATAATTCTCCAGGGGGCTGGAGAC
Source organism: Ambystoma mexicanum (assembly GCF_040938575.1). Taxonomy (NCBI): domain Eukaryota; kingdom Metazoa; phylum Chordata; class Amphibia; order Caudata; family Ambystomatidae; genus Ambystoma; species Ambystoma mexicanum. Next base: position 812,080,811 of record NC_090931.1, read on the forward strand.
CAGCAATTACCAATATCCAGGGAGTTGGAGACAAGAATGAACTTATGACCCAATTGTAATATCCAGTATAAAATCAGCAAGTAAATGAATGTCATGAGTATCCATATAAATACTGCTCAAGACAATGTCTATATTTGTTATTTAAGTAATAGAAGTAATGTAATGTGATTGTCATTTGTATAGCACCTTTCACCATTGGTATGGTCCCATCGCTCTGTAGGTTGAACGTCCATGGGGAACAGAAGTCCAGGTATGGGAAATTTGTCATAGAATTATAGAATGCATGAGTGCATTTTAGCTGATACCAAGGTAGGTAGGGGTGACTAAGTCCCTGCTAGTCACTCATGTTCACCAGGCATGTGGATGTGTGTAGAGAGGTGGTCTGGAGAGTATGCGAGGGCAGGAGAATCATTACGTGTGCAGCTAGACCGAATTTGTATCGTTGGGGGAAAGGTGATAGCGAGGTTTCATTCAATATTGATTTACCCCACTGCACAGATGCTGTTGGCTGGTGATCCTCCAGCAGTCTGAATTAGGTGAAGGTCATCACTATATGGCACCAAGTTGGGTGACTCTAGTTACTGAAGTGAGAGCTTGGTGGGCAAAGATGTTGGCTTCCTTCTTCAGAGCTTTGGCTTTCCATGGGGCAGCCTACACGGGCCAGCCAAGTCTTCCTTGACCATTTAGTTCTCTTCTATAATCAAACAGGCCCTTCCAGGGCTCCTCAAACTTCAACCCACGGGACGGCTCAGACTGGCCTGTTGGGCAGTAGGGCAATGCCAATGTGCAGGTCCAACATGCTGTCGTGGGAAAGGGTTTTGGGTCATAGTGATCCAGTTTTTCAGCACATACGGGCTGGTTTGATGAGTTTCTTCCCTCTGCAGCTGATAGTTTAGGCCAGTGTTACTGAACAAATATTCTTTAAATTGCACTTATTGCAACACATTTTAGCAAAAAAACTCACCCTGGGGCTGTACTCAAACAGTCTGCCATGAAAGGAATGATTTACCCTTTGTGACTGTGGGCCACTTTTTGATTGGCGACCGACCCAATGTTATGCCCAGTCTCACCCTGCAAGTACTGGCCAATATGGGTCGTTGGCGTTTGAACCAGATGCAAGAGTTTACTTTGTTTTCTGACACCCATGTAACCCACACCCATGAACCCTACAAAGAACATGAAATGTCTGTACTTCCATAAAAACAATGCACAGTTCCTGCCCATCTCCCACAGGTCAAATGAACTAAGAATTCCTAATAGGAGCTATAAATGATGTTTATTAACTAATCAAGATTAGTGCTGAACAAGGCTGGGAGAGTCATCAGGAAGAGTACTGATCTACATAAAAGGAGGTGGCATGAAGCGGTCTCATTTGAAATTGCCTCTTTGCCATGCCCGTTTGCTAGTTCCCAAATTCCCGTACTCTAACACCCAAAACCAATCTATGCTCCTCTGTGACGATGTTGAAAAGTGTTAAGAAGTGGCAGATATCTGAAGCGAGGGGTCTAGAAGGTGAGCATGGAGTAGGGTTGCCTGACATCCCGGTTTTACCATGACCGTCCCGGTATTTACCTCTCCATCCCAGTGTCTCAACACTTTTTAAAGTTTAAAAACCCTGTCCGGGAATCAGGGGGTTGGGCAGATACCATCTTGTTTTTCTGCCAAACTGAAAAAATCCTGACATCCCCACTCACTTTGAACCCGCTCCCCTCTACCTTCCCACCTTCCTCTAGGTCTTCTCGCCTCCAAACAGTGCTCTGTGCTTCCAACATTCGCTGGGACAGGCCACGACATAGAAGCAGGACTACAGTTTAATTACTGGCCCCTTTGTGTGTTAGTCCTTCTTTTGTTTTTGTTGGCCCCGTAACTGTAGTCCTACTTCTATGTCAGTGGCTGTCCTGGTTTTTTATTTTTAAGATCTGTTCATCCTAGCATAGAAAGCCACACAAGGAGGCGGGATGGATCACAAGTCCAGTGTGCAAATCGTCAATCATTGCCCACAAAGCATAGCTGCCAATTGGACCTGTGTCATACTGTGGGCCAGTCCCGGCATTTGCCAACACCACCGACAACGGGAGATCTTGAGTGTCATAAAGGGAGGTCCCGGGTTCTCACAGATGTTTGACCATGGGGGTGGGCGGTGATGGGGAGGGGACATGTAGAACCCAAGGCTCGAGCTGGCTGGAGCAGGATGTCAGCAGTGACTTCATTTCAGCTTAATAGAAAGTTAAGTGCCATTTAGGGCGCCGAGATTTGGAATAAGGATCGAGAGGAGCAATCGGGCTTGAGTTTTAGGTATTTGGCCACACCTACTATTTATTGCTAAAAGACAGCATTTAATCGTTTGGATACTGAGCCCCGCGGGAATGTGACCTTGCAGGGTCAGCGTCCCCATACCTGGCCATTGTAGCGGCCCTGAACGAACACCGCCAGCTCTCTGCTGACAATCGTGATCAGATAAACACAGGCTGGCCACATACAGTGCAATGGCACTAGATCCCAGCTGCAGAAGGCATATTCATTAAAGCATTATTTTCCGCACAGATCTAACGCTAGGGTGCCCAGACTACTTCGCAGAGGTGAACCACGCCTACGATGCCCAGATGTTATCATGAGGTGAAAGAAAAGCGCAGGACTGGCAACCCTGGCTCTCCAGTGACATGGAGTGATCTGATGAACCCAGCGATCACCCTCTGCAGGAAAACGAGGGGCAATCCTGCCAGCCAGGGCGCCCACACACCCACCCCATAGCCTGTGTGCCAGTTTGAGACAATCCAGGCTTGTTAGCAAACATCACTTTGCAATCTGACATTAGAGTTCCACTTTTGTAATTATAAGCCGTAAAGCGAAGCATTTAGATGAAATGTCGGGACTGGCTGAGGCTGTGTGCATACTAGTATGCAAAGCAACCGTGAATTTTCAGCACAAAATGTGCAAAACCATTTTTCCAAAGGTAAAAAAACAAAAACGCCAGTGTTGTAGTCCGAACACGACACCCTATGTCCGATGCCGAACTGTGCAGTTTTTGGTTTAAAAAAATAAAGTTCTAACGTTCTGCGAGAAGCCGTTGCACAGGTGTGTGTAACTGTGCAACACTTGCACATGTGCACATATTCAGTGCGCACCTGGTGTAATCAGAAAGAACGCTTCGTGGTTGAGCCCGCTCGGAAGCCTACTTTAGAATCTAGTCCTCCTAGACTAGAGGTTGAAATGTGGAGCGCATTCACCCTAAATCTAAAGGGAACTCGAAGGCGCCAGGTTCACGCAGCAAACATCACAGGCGAGGATGGCGGTCGAAATCCAAGGTGAACGTTTCCCTTTTTCTAAAAAGAAAAGAAACTTAGAGCGCTAGATAACGCACCACTTTGCACTGCGACATTTCTTGCTTTCCCTGCATGTGGTACATTCTTGCGAGTACAGATTCACGCGGTTTTGCAAACGTGGTTTCCTTGAATACACCTTTAACACATAAATAGTAATTACACCGTGTGTGTGGCAGGCCACCATTTAAAACAGACACAAGGCGACTGTGTCGCTAAACGGCTGAAACAAGCACAAGCCGGAGCACTTTTGGCGGGCGCGGGCTTTCACGGCGCGTGCCGGGTGCCACGCGCCAGAAAAACATACTGAAATAATTGTGTGACTTAACACAAAAGCACATTAATATTCAAAGCAAATGCGCGTGATGGTGACGGGACCTTGCCTCACACCGCGGAGTGCGTGGGCCGAGAGACTGCCGCAATTGGGACGTGTGGTAATATTCTTCAGTGAACACCTTGAATTGTGAGGACAGGCTTCTTTGTATATGCACCGAATGCCACATTGATTGGCGAGAAGACCCTCCCCGGAGACCCTTCCTGCGACAGAGGGTGCGGAAAACCCAGAGTGTGGCATTTATGGCGTGTTCTGCCATAGTCCCCCCACGCATCGGACTTCCTAACACTGCCCCCATCTATCAGCGCGTACCTTGGAGTGACTTTCTCTGCATACGGCTGTTGCGCAGTGAGATTTCACGCTGTGCGTCACACTGTTTTTAAGGCTACAGAGAAGCTCTTTATTTGGCGCCCCTTTTCACCTCATCTTCACCACCCACATCTTGGGCTGAGTCCTTCCCCCGCCTGTGAGTAGGCCACGCATGGACACTCTCTCTCCGTCCAGGAAGAGTAAAGATTCACAGATGCCGGCATTAAAGATCGAGGATTGGAGCTGCTGTACGTATCGGCAATAATATACAGGACCTCCAGGTGGCGCTGTGGATCATTGGTCTGGGGACAGAGGCTGGCTAGCCGACCAACAGTAACGTTTTTGGTTTTAAGTGAGTTTTACGAGCGACCACCAACGTGCACATAATCTGTGGTGAACATCCGTGCTTGTGCATTTGGTTCACGCGATTTCATTGCGGGTAGAGGAACATCCGGCCGGGATGTTTGGTAGGTGCCCCAGTGCTGCCTGTGGTCTTGGTAATGTATTGCGTGTCTCGGAGCACAGAGGCTAGCGCGTGTATGAAACAGGCACACGGCAACAAGTCTTGAAAAGTGAGCACACGTTTCTTGACCTTAAAACAATACCTTTTGGTGGGAACTGCAACAACACCCTCGATGACCTGTCGTTTTTTGATGTCCTTGTTGTGGAAGTTAAAGTCTGTGCATTTTGAAACCCATACCTTTTTAAATGACAGAGGCTTTCTCTACGCTAGTCGTTAAGTGCATTTCACACAAGTGCAATTATTTAAGTGCGTTACGATGTCATGGTACTTTAATTGTGGTTTTTTTCTGGCATACTTCCTAAATATGTCAGGGGCTTGTTTGCAACACGTTTCTACACGGTTTTTTCTCAAACGACAAAGTAGGCCCAGCAATAGGGACGTACGCCTTCGGAGCACACCAATGACGTACGCCTTAAGAGTGTTCCACATTCTTTACATTGTCAGGGTTGGACGTGAGCTGGACACGCTTGTCATTATTGACGGAGTGACAACTTTCCCTTAAGAAAAATCTATTCATGTTTCTATTGACAGCAGCTTTCCATGAAATGTGTTTTTTTTAAACATCTTTGCAGATACCTGAGCTTTAGGACAGGGCCTGGCGGGGCAGCTAGCTGTCTGGTTGGCTGCCAGCTCTCCCTCTCTGTTGACAGTCGCATCTTTTCTGAGGAGAGGCTGTTTTGCGGCCTACCGCAGGCACACGTTTTCAGATAACATTTTTCCAAAATATGATTTGTGTTGGTAAAAATAAACATTAATGAAAATGCTATATAAATAGCTGTATGAAGTCATCTTTGATGTTGAAATATTTTCTCAAAATGCAAGATGGCCGATGTCTCTCGCTGCTCAAGTTTAAGTGACCAAATGTTCCGTACGTTCATGGAACCTGGCTCTGATACAATGGGGTTAATTCATTTGTGGTGTTTGCTGAGCACAAACTAGGACCATTCCAGAATTTCTTTAGTGATTAAAAGATCACCAGGCAGCATGTTCAGGTGTGGTCGCATGGCTAAATTGGTGACAAAGGAATCAGGACACCCGAGTTCTGACCTTCGATTCTGCACTTGACCGAATGTGTGAGCTGCATAACCTCCTTTTGGTCTTAGTACCAGGCCTCAGTTGTCTTGTCTGCTAAAACTGGATCTCTTAGGAAAAAGCGATATTCAGTAATAGGCTGGAAGGGCGATGACTGCAAAATAGGTGTTCTTCAGTAACGATGTGACTGCCAACACAGAGGTAGGACTGGCTGCCAAACATGACGCCACGCCGCCAATCAAATCATGTCCTAAAGCTGAGATATTTTCTATTTCAAAAACAAATGTGCCCATTTCCACCCTTCCCATGTTGGTCCAAGTTTTGGGATTTTCTCTGTTTTTTCACCCCATCATAGCCTTTTCGTAAATGACCAGTTTTCAGAAAAAAAGCCAAGGGCATGGATAACAGCAAAGCAACAGGTGCAGCTCAAAAGGAAAACACAACCATTTTGAACAGCGCTGTTTGATGCAAATTATGTGAGAACTCTGGGGATGTTCTTTTTTTCTTTTAAACTATTCTTTGGAAATTGCCACACTCGAAAGGCCCATTCCTCCCTTTACCTGCCATTCAAGTGTTCAGGACCAATTTGCAGTGTTTTAAGTTGGAAAAAACAGCAACTTTGCCCACACACACTTTGTTCTAGACCAGAAGTCTGCGACAGGCTCTCTGTATGTTTTGGTCTATGACTCCCCCGATACTTCACCATACGCTATGCTGGCTAGAGATGATTTGAGCTGTAGTCCACAAGATTGCAGGCCCTGTTGTAAACACACATTGCGGTTGCAAATGCATCACAGAGCACATTACATGTTATGTATATTTCTAAGCACTTGCTTAATGCATACATACACGCAAAGATGCACTCAGAAAACGCTCTCCTCTTCCTGTCAAGCAATTCCCTCTGACACCGTTCTGTCAATTTCAGCTTGTCTTTGTCTGCCTGTGACATCATCAGGCAGAGACGAATCGATCAGGAAATGGTATCATCAGGCTGAGCCATATTCACGGGACAGCAGTTTGCATGCAAGTTACAGCTGTGCTACCTTCAAAGGCCTCACTCAGGAGTGAGACGAGTCGGTTCATCTCTATCCTTGTTGCCAGGACACCCAATGCTTTCAGGGCTCAACAACAGGCAGTTTTTTTTCCTATTGTTCCCATAACCACCCAATTCTAAGTCACAAGTATTGATTTTCAGAAATGCGAACAGAGGCAGGTCCAAACCTAGCTTCACGTTAGAGGGAGAAGCAATAGAAGTAGTAGTTCCTATCTGGGGTTGTATTTACCTGGAATCGCTGCAGGAAAGATCACATAGAGCTGGCTTCTAGAAAAGCCACCTCCGCAGGCAGAGCCATTCCCAAACATAGGGATGACTTTGCTGCTGAAATTGAGAAGCTTCACTGTGCAAAGTTTGGAGGAACAATTTGACTTCCCAAATAGTTACGTGTGAACGGCTCTTCTTGAGGACTCTCCTGTATCTACCGAAACATTTTCCATTGGCGGCCCTCTATGCAGATGTTGATTTCCAGAAGCAAGAGAAAAGGGTAATGGACCGTCCAGCCAGATATGCGCTCAAAAGGGCGGCCTCCGATGCAACAGAATTGGTGGACCTGGCATGGCACAAACACTTTTCACAACCCTCTGTCTCCCCGTACAGGAAGAAACAGTCGAAGCACCTCATTGAACTGGGCTTCAGGCATTCATTGGAGAAAGCTTTCAATGCAAACGACAGCTACCGGCCATTAATACACAAACGTAAAGAAGCTCAAGGCAAAGACAAGGAAGGCGATTGGAGAACAAGTTATTTCCCCTGGCACACATACCTTGGGCTGATATTTTAAGGCCAGGGGGAGGCCACCAACCGTACCTGTAGACACTGCCAACCCACAGATGAGACCTCTCTTGGCCCTTGCCCAAGCAAATACCTTACCTTTAGCTGCCATTACTAACAAATGTAAGGGCGAGTGAAACCCAAAATGTTTGATGTGTACTGTGGAGAGAGCGGCTCTCCTTCATTGTTTACTAGAATGCCCTGCATACTGCTCTTTCAGGGCCCAAAGCATCTCACCCCACTTAAGAAGCGAATGCCTTTTGGACAATCTAGACAATGTTTTGATTTTTCTTTTGGGGGACCTAGATATCAACATCACTAAAGCTACATAACATTTTATTTAGGGAGCTTGGTGGCACAGGGCGAAGAAGGCCAGCAGTAAAGGTGCTTAGATGAGGTCCGGGGCTGCCAGCATGGACATGAACTTTAATAGACTTTTACCAGCTCTCCCCAATGATGTTGACAAGGCTCTTTGAGTCCTGGCCCAACAAAAGCATTCGCGCTTAAACTTTTGAAATATTTATTATGTTATATTTTAAACTTTTTACTAAATGAATTGTACTATTTGAACTGTTTTTAAATCGTGTTTTTTCTACTGTCTGTAGTATCTTGTCATGAAAGACTCATGAGTCGAAAGTGTAAATACAATCTAAATCTAGAGAGCAGTAACCACATCATAAAACAGAAGGTTGCTGTTGGTGGAAATCATTGCAGTTTGCCTTAGGGTGTATAGTCAGTTTCTATGTTCAGCCTGTTCATGTCTGAGGGCATAATGTGACAGGGTGACTGCCAAGTGCCCCCCTCCCCACTCGCCATGGGTGGCACTATTTTACCACCTGGATTTTTAGCTTAGCGTGTGAAAGCTCAGGTTGGTAAACAGGTTGGACAGGCAGAAAATGTCAGACATGACATCTGGCCACTTGTCTTTATTGTAATGTTCCTCCAGGAAGGAAATGGTGTAACACTGTCCATTTTGGACCGGTCCTCTACTTCCATATATTTTATGGGGAGAATTATGTTACATGTCAAAAAATGGTCAACCATGTCCACAGCATCGACAGCGGTGCTTTGTGAATGTGTATAAGCCAGGAGCTTTCTAGATAATACATTTTACATCAGAAACAAAAAAGATTTATGTCCAGCTTTAAATGTTGCAGCTGTTTCCGGTGGGGGGTGATCAATTGGGGGTGTGTTCTTTTCTTTCAAATTCCCAGAATGCTGCTGGACTGCACATACAACATATTAAAACATGTCAAAAGGAGTCTGTAGCAAGTATTGGTAGAGAAAGTTAGGAAAACTGTCGATTTCGTTATTGAAACTAGGGCAAAAAGGGTTTCCATGGTGCAACCCAAGATAACACAGCATGTCACGAGGATCAGCTAAGGGCTACATAACCGTGGTCAGAACCCAGCATTTTGGCTAGCAGCCAATGCCACTACCATGTCTCACTTTGGTTGCCCTGGGGTTTCAGCAGACCCACGGGTGGAACTTTTCAGTGGTGCATCTGTGGAGTCTGCTGCTGTCTGCTGGAGTCTGCTGGAGTACATGAGGTCTGTTCTGCATTCTAGACTAAAGGCCTGATTCACAGAGCTTGTTTCAATGGGATTGTGCCATTATAACATGCTTCTGAAAACTAGGCCCACGTGTTTTAAAAATACAACAAGCTCATGGTACCTAAAGATACACAAAACCAACAAAAAGAAAACAACTGCAGAACAAGATGAAAAAAGTAAACACGCATTTAAGCACATTCATGGTTTGCATCTCTGGGTTCAATTCAGTGGTCAAATGCTCAAGTTGCAAAGGTAGAAGTGAAGTCTTGGTACACCACGTGCTGCTACAGTCTTGAAGTGTCATGGTGCTGTAAATCCAGGCACGCCTATTCCACATCTCATAATTACAGATATTAGCATCCTCTCAAGAAGTAAATGTGGAATTAACTCACTCACTATGATTGAAATCGCGGACCACCACTCCCACTGAGCCACGGGTTTATGCAACCGTTGACTCTGCAGATGCCTTGCACTACAAATCCCATCAGCCCTAGCCAGCATGGTCAATAGTGAGGGATCAAAGGAGGCATTGCAACCTTTGGCTCCCCAGATGCCTTGCACTATAAATCCCATCAGCCCTAGCTAGCATGGTCAATAGTGAGGGATCATGGGGGCCATAGTCCCTAGCACCTGGAGAGTAGCAGGTTGCAGACCTCTTGAATAGGTTATTTATTGGTTTAGAAAGGCTGCATTTCTTTCATGCACTTGCCACTTATTTTTTTGTGTCGGCAGAAGAGGAGGATATTTAAATCGACTCACTATTTTGTCCTGTTAATGGTTATAAAATGAAGAGCATTTTCACCCAAGGATATTTGTATGTTAAAAATAAAAGAGAAAGGGCCCGATTTACAAAGCGTTTTTCATTGGTATTTTCCGATTAAAGAACCCTTTTGGAAATCACGGCTAGTGTGTGTTGCCCAAAAGCGGTCTGTAACATACATTAATGCTTAGTGCAAATCTAGGTGTCCCACAAATGTTATGGGCACGTCTTATAAGAACTGTGGCCAAAGCTCTGTACTAGGCGACTTCAAGCATGACATTGTAGACCGTTCATATTTGTATTCAAAGTGGTACACAGTAAAAAAAGAAAAGCCTTACTTACAAAGATAGCAAAATAAAAGAGTAGGGCAAGCTCAAATCCGCAGACAAGAGGTGGATGAGGGGAAACAGGCCTTCCCCGCTGAGGTAAATATGAAATAATGGTAGTGTTGCGAGGCGTACAAACAATGAAAACAACCTCCACATGGGTGTGCAGTAGAAGGCACCCCTTTCCTCTCAACACTTAGGAACTCCCAACAAAGGGCTGGCCGAAGAAGTGGGTATGCACATTTTGACTGGGGAACCCCCAACCTTCAGCTTCAAAGAATTAGAGTGGTTGGACGTCAGTCTGTGGCCCAAGAAGGGCACCCCTAGAGTTCAGAAGTGAATGGGCAGCCTAAAATATCCAGCTCTGTCACACAATGGGCCTTATTCGTGGACCCTTCCGCGCGGTGCAAAGCGACTTTGCACTGCCAACAAACACCCCGATCCACAGAGCGGTGACACCCCGATCCACAGAGCGGTGTAAAGCATAAGTCACTTTGCACTGCAAAAATACGCTTTGCACCGCTCTGTGAATCAGGGTGGTACTTTGCACCGCACTAAAAGTTCTATGAATCAGGCCCAATGTGTTTGGCATTCTGCGACGCCGCTCTATGTAGCATTTTTGACGCATTGTCGGTTTGCGTCAAAATTGTTGTTCCCTGTGTAGGAAGCTAAAGCTGTTTCCATACAATTACATGTGCAATCACAACACTTTCTTTTGAAAACGCTAGGAGCCTTGAATTCTTTTCTTGATAATAATTGCGCAATTCCAAAACAGGTACAATTGTACAATATTTCTTTCATGATTTTGCACCATACTTTTGAATTGTGCGTGGAAAATGTTACTAAATGCACACAATGTGCGCCTCAATTCCACAAGACAAGGATGGCAAGGTTGAAGGTCTCCCACATTTCACCAGCTTCTTGATTTTTTTTTTTCTCTAGTGAGTTTGGTGTTTACTTTATTTCTTTTTTGGCAGTGTTGATTTTGCTTTTAAATACATACCTCAAAAATATATATATACTCATCAAGCCGCCAGACAGGAAGCCATATAATACAAAAAAAAGGATAAAAACTGTGGCTAAACATGGAAAATAAATAGGAATTCAAAAATAAGTCACCACACCCTGAGAGTGCAGACCGCCCAGCGGGGCAGGAAAACGCCAAGAGAGCATCTCACCCTGAAGTGGTTTTTTAATACATTTGCACGAGTCCGTATTTCGTTTGTTTTTAATGAACTCATTTCACAGTCTGTACTCTGAGATGGCAAAAGGTCTCTGCTCCATGCAAGTGTAATTACATATTTATATATAGTATATGTACCATATACGAGTTTATATATACATATTTTACTATATATATATATATATATATACATATATATATATATATATATATATATATAGCTAGTGTCCTTCATTGATTCCCACGAGTCTCTGCGGCCTCTGACCTTTGCTCAATGGCCGCTCCGTAAGTGCAAGATGAAGAGTAAAGAGCGGCATGTTCAGGGGGGAGTATGTCTTCCCCATTGAAAGAGTAACACGTTGGTGTGTTTGCTGGGGCATTTTTTTCCAGAGTCGCTGAGTCGAGCAACTTGGGTTTGCTGACCTTTTGTGTGCCAGGAAACAACCTTTCAACTCCTGTGACTCCAAAGCGACCTCTTTGTTTACAAAATGCAACCCAGAGAAAAATAATAACAATAAAAATGTTGGTAGGCCGCCCGGGTATTGCTTTTGTGTTATCTCTGGTCAATTTCAGAGGGTGGGGCCTGTGATTTGGTGGCGTGCTCCTCGGCAGGGGCCACCGAGTACATTTCCTCAGAGCCCTCTTCGCTCTCGTTCTCCTCGGACTCCATCAGTAGTTCGTCGTCCTTGTACTCGGCCACGTCCACGGCAGCGCCCTGGTGTTCCTTCAGCTTGCCGTGGTGCTTGACGTGGTAGCGCTGGTTCTGGAAGAATTTGATGATGGTGTGTTTGGGAAGGTCCAGCTGGGCAGAGAGCGTGTGGATGGCCTCTTGGTCAGGGTAGAGGCCCACGTCATGTATGAAGCTCTGGAGAATGGCCAGAGCCTCCAGCGAGATCTTGGTCCGTGAGCGGGGCTTTTTGGCGAGGCTGTCATCCGCAGGCACAGGTGGAGGTGGGGGCTCTTCCCTTTGTGGAGAGTTCTCCTTAGCCGGCTGGGACTGTTGAGGGTGGTGAACCTTGAGGCGAGAGAGGAAAGAGTTTGAGTCAACCAACAGCCCATCTGTGAACAGCAAGCAATGCATTTTGCAAAATACAGTTATGCAAAAGGTCACCCCAACAAAAGCCCACTTTCATGATAGATACAGCACAAGATTCATTTAAGGATCAAGAAAGCTCAACATATGTTCCATAAATGAGACAATATAAAGACAGTCTTCTTTAGAGAGAAACCATTTTCATTAGAGGGAACCTGCAGCTAGAAACCGTTTTCATTAGAGGGGAGCTGCAGCTAGAAACCGTTTTCATTAGAGGGGAGCTGCAGCTGAAACCCTCTTTCATTAGCGTGAAGCTACAGCTAGAAAGCACAGTCACAAGAGCAATAAACTCTTTTGTTAGAGGGAAGCTGCAGCTAGAAACCACTTTCATTTGAGGGAAGGTAAAGGTAAGGACTTATTCTACTGCAGAATTGCCTCGTCTGACGATGAATTTCCTTAGTGATAGACTCCGGCCATAAAACTGGTTTTACTCAAAGGGCCTCCAACTAGAGGCCACTTCCAATGACTGGAGGCTCCAGCAAATGATGAGGGAGCCTCAAACTAAGAGCTCATTCAATTAAAGTAAGTCTACATGTGAATACGAAACCATTAAGGGGGATCCAACTATCCACATCTTCAATAAAAAAGAGGATCTAGCTGAAGACAAGTTCTATCAGGGAGGGGGATCCCCAGCTAATAACCAGATTCATGAAGCAATTCACCAACCTAACTGCACTTATGCGGGTCTAGAGAGGACATGGAGCTGGTACGGCACTTCCTTGCCTACGTTCCTTCTTGAACATCTGCCAGGAGCATGGAATGTAATTCACCCTGGATGAAAACCGCAGCCCCTGGCACCATTTTTGAGCCCATCAAGTACCATGCGATAAAAGGTAACCAATGTTTGCATCCCACCTGCATTAATGTAAGCTAGTGATCCTTTCTGCCATCAATTTCCTTCAAGTTAATTTAAGGTGGTGGAGGGCTATTGAGGACAGGAGCATGCGAAGATGAATACAAGGATACTAGTGTGAGGGTAAGATTTATTCTTCTGCTTGTCATCCTTCATATGGGAAGAACTTCCTTTAAGCCAGCCTAGTACATTTTGATGGGGAATACATCCTAAAGACTAAAATGTATCCTGAGATGGGAGGAGGCAGGCCTACATAAAAAGGTACTCTCGTTATATCGACGTCAATGTGTGGATATAGAACATAGAGCAGAATTTGAATTAAACAACAATTCTGAGCCAGAACAAGACCTACAGAGAGATAACTAAATTCAAGCAAGTGATATGCCATTATTTTGTAAAGACATTGGGTAGTACTGTCTCTTCGTTACTAACCCAATAGCCGCAGAAGTGCCAATTCCCAGCATACTTCTCTGCTGTATCCGCGGCACCGTTATTTATCTGAGAAACACGCATGAATTATTAACAAATCAAAAAAGGTGTCAGCGCTATCGGAAGAAATACAAAACAGTTTGAAGATACTTAGTAGGCGGCCTTTTGATTTCAAAATTGAGGGCTTGTCACCGTCCGGAGTTGTCACTTCTGAAGCGTTCGAGGATCCGCAGCTGCCAAGGAAAATTGTCACACGATCAGACAGGTAGTCAGTCTTTCTGGCGCTCGGAATATAATGATAGCGGGCACCGCTCTTCGCCGCTCTGGCTGAATACAATATTTATGAAGGCTGATAAAAAAGGCTTCTGCTGGAAGAATGAAGGGGTGCAGATCTGCATCGACGAGGGGGCGGCGGACTATGAGCATCACACCCTAAAACCAAACAAGCCCTGTTCTTACAGGCTTGTCCTGCTGTACAGACCACCAAGGGCTTTTTAGTTGCCAGGAAGGGGCTGTTCATGTCTTGTCCATTGGTTGCCCCAGACAACATCACTTCAGCTCCGCTGCTATGGCCTTGCCGGCTGATGCGTCACAGTAGGAGGCACATCTCAAGTCTTGGGTCAGGTTAAGAGGCCGCGTTGGTTTGCTTGTGGATCAATTCCCCACTGCCTTAAGGTCACCGTTGGCCAAATGGTCCAACTGCAGTTTTGGGTTCCTAGGAAGAGATACTCAAAGGCACTTTTCCCCCGCAGACATGCACTGCAGTTGAAGGTTGTCAGTTTCACCCGCATAGACTCGCGAGGATGCCAGCACAATGGGCCTCATCACGAGTTGGGCGCTAACCCCGGCGGTATTACCGCCGGGGCTATTAGCCCTACCCCCAAACCCCCCAGTGCTATTAGTGCTGGATCACGGGTTTGGCAGAACAGTAAGTTCCCATTCTTCATTGGGCCCATTCGGGAATTCCCCATTCCCCATTGGGGAATTTTCGCAATATTACTGCCGGCAGTTTTCCCACCGACTGTAATAGCGCCGATCAGCAAAATTGCGGTGGATTTGCCCCCAGCTTTGCCAAACTCGTGATGAGGCCCAATGTCTTGAACAGTGTTTTCCAGCATGAGCAATTTAGACAACGCGTCATAGGGGGAGGCGGTTGCACCCCTTGCCAGGATCAGGATAATTTGGGGAAGTCTACTGAGGGGTATTGGTATATGGTGGTATATACTTAATGCTGGCAGCAAAAAAAACAGTGACACTGGTTAGATTGATGCAGCCTCCTTCTTCACGCCAAGGCCTGCGTTTCAATTACACACTGTACATGTACCGGCATTTTCGCCATCCTTATAGTTATTTTTAGAGGGATCCCCTGACCCTCCCATTCTTCACCACTCCCAGCTCTCTTTGTTTGCCCCCATGGCGGTGTCTACCTGTGGCTAGGCTGCTGACTGGGTCCATGTTGTTGACAGCTAGATTTAACTGGTCTCACCCGCTTGAGTCGGTGGTTGTCTGATGGCGGTGCATTCATTCTTGAGTGCAGGTATCAAGTCGAGGGTACACACGGGTGGACGGAGTCCCCCCACTTTTTTCAGGTATTTTAGAGGTGTGTCTAAAACAAGAAACATTGACAGTCTTTTTTTACACAGACCTAAGGACTCGAACAACGGGACTGGAACCCCAGTTACCAGGTTCACAGGCCAGGCACTCCACCAGTGCACCATATAACCTGATGATGCACAGCACACAACTATAGGGGAAATGATGTCACATTTCGGGACTGCATTTTCCACGGAAAACAATAGTATTGGTTTTTGGAGTTTAAAACATGCACACCTTTTAACATTTTCAAAACACCATTAGACGAAAACATCCTCCCTTGATTTTTTTGTGTGTGTTGATTTTATGAAAGGCAAATGCCATTGGTCCTGTGCAGTTTGTATGGTTATACAAAATTAATTGAATGAAATTTGCATTTTTCACCTTGATATGCTAATGTCTGGTGCAGTCACATTCCAATGGTATGTTAATGAGCCCCCCCCCACTTTTTATTTTAGGACTTGTCCCCTGTTTGAGTGAATTCGCCATCGAAACTAGAGGCCAACATTTCCCACCAGCATTTTCACCCAGTACAAAATGACCAAATCTTTCCCCTCTCTATGGGCTCCTGCATGTTCCATCCAGAGTTGCTGGAAGATGGGGGTAAACTAGGTTATGTGATATCCTTTTTATAGTGCTTAAAACTCAAGGGTTTCTGAGTACTAGTATGTCACCAAAGAGGAACAATGGAGAGGCTCAGTTACTGAGGTTGGGGATAGAAATGTATGTGAAATGAGTGAGTTTTAAGGCATTTTCTAAAAGGGACCCAAGGTGGATTGCAATCGGAGGAAATCAGAGAGTTGGTTCCAAATCCTTGTGCCCTGCTCAGGGAAGCGCCTTCCTCAGCCAGAAGACATTGAATCTCAGGGCGTGCAAAACGGAGTGAATTTGCAGAGCATAGATTTTGTGTGGAGATATATTTTTAGTGTGTTGCCTACATGTTGGGGGTCCTTGCCATATATACATTTTTGGGCTAGATCAGCCAGTTAAAACCTTATGTATAGTTATAAAAGTGAACATTTGTGTGTGGCTGGTTTGTGGCAAAGAGTTGGTCCACACTGTTTCACTATTCTGCACCAAATTGTGCATAGTTACCTGTAAGGACGCGCCGGACAATACTGGCTACATGACATTTGGACACCCCACCCCTTCCCCTGGATTTCAGCACAAGACAAAGGGCCTCATCACGAGTTTGGTGGTAGCCCTTAAATGCAGTGGTAGCGCTGTTACCGCTGCATTTAAGGGTCCGCCAAATCATGGCTTCGGCTGATTTCCCCCAGCTCTGAGATGAGGGGAAATCTGCCGAAAATGTGCCGATTTTCGACGCATTTGCCGCCGCCGGGAAATCCGCTGGCGGTAAAAGCGCAAAATTTCCCCATTGAGCCCAATGGGGAATGGGGAATTCCCGAATGGACTCAATGGGGAATGGGCAATACCCGTTCCGCCAAACACGTGATCCAGCGCTAATAGCGCTGGTGGGTTTGGCGGTAGGGTAATAACGCCAGCGCTATTAGCACCTGCGTTACCGCCCAACTCGTGATGAGGCCCAAAATCTGTTTGTGGGTTTGTGGCTTGGCAAAGCATTGTTCCTTATACAATTCCACACCGTTTCACCAATCTTCACCCAATTTTGCATAGTTAACTGTTAAGACCCTCTGGACATGACTGACTACATAACATTTGGACACGCCACCCCTTTTTCACGGATTTCAGCACCTTCACACATGAGACCATTGCCTGAAATTGGTGAAATGATCAATGTGGTCATACAAGGACCAGACCCAACATGAGGAACACAACTTGCAGCCCCTATGGGACCTTGAGAACCAAGTTTCAAAGCCCAAGGATGCACAGTTTCCAAAATATTTACACCACAATGCACCACAATGAACTGCACCACACCAGGGTGAGGAGACAGGTGGGGAGAGAGCACAGAAGGTCCCAGTAAGCAGTAGCACACCAATTCTTGCCTCCCCCAACGTCTGCTTCGGGATATGTCAGCCAGCCACACGTGCCCATTCTCAATGCAGTTTACTTCAGGGTGAAAAACACATCAAGCAATACGTTAATCGGAACAGCGATCAATGATTTTCAACTATCGGTGAGAGTGTTTTGATATCTGTCTACAGAACCTGTTCGGAGAACGGGTACTTTTGCTAGTACCAGCTAAAACCGGGACCCATTGTATAGATGTAGCATTGGTGATATATGATTTCTAAAGGGAGCAATCCCAATTTTTCTCGCAGGGTTGGTTTGCAGCAGTTGAAGTTTATGTAGTCAGGATTGTTGACTCCTATTATAGCTCTTGTGATATAGGACCATGGTGGTCTAATATAGACAAAGATGATATGAGGTGCTACTGCCAAACCAGTTCCTTTGAGAGGAGGTGTCAAGATGGGAATCAGAGTAGACACCAATATTTTGTCCTTGGGGAGAGTAGGAAGTGAGTGAAAGTTCAGTTGAAAAGAAGATGTAGAATGAGTGTGAGAGCACTTGGTTACTATAGATAACTCTGTTTTTAAGGTGTTTAAGCTGAGACAATATTCCTACATCCAAGATTTTAGTTTAAGAAACATCTCTGTTAGATCCAGTAAGTTTGAAGAGTAATTGGATATCATCTGCGTAGAATTGTTAATCAATATCCAGGTCATAAAGCGGGCCATGTAGGGGCTAAAAATAAACTTTATCAATACAGGAGATTGTTCCTTGGGGTACACCATATTTTGTTTCTGGGCACTGTGTGCGAATGCCATTTAGACGTAAACACTAAAGATGATAAGTAAGGAACGATTCAAACCAACATAGGGCAGAAATTGACACTCTGTCCATGGAACCAAGTCTTTATAGTAAGATACCATGATCAATGTGTAACAATCTGGTAATAGATCAAGCATCATCAAGAGTGAGGATTCCTGTTTTTCTAGGCACCACAGAAGTTCTGCTGTCACATTCAGTAAGGCTGTCTCAGTACCCTGTGATGGTCTGAACCCTGTTTGAAGATCCCTGAGGTTACAAGAGTCTACCAAGTCTTGAAGTTGAATCGTTACAACCTTTTGCAAGGATTTTCATAAACAAAAGGGCTTGTTGCAAATGAGCCTGTAGTTAAATGGCAAGTGAGGATCCAAGGTGTGATCCATGAAAGTTTTAAGGGCAATAAAATAGTATCAGTTGAGTGCAAGCCATTTATCAAATTTAAAAGAAAGGGTAGAATATCATCGATACAGTCCTGTAGAATCTGTGTGGGCAGGGATTACCCAGGCAGGCAGTGGGTGTAAAGAAGATGACTATCTGGTGCTGTTGATTGGAGAATTGTTTTGTTAAAACTCTATGGAGTGAGACTGGAGGTTGCTTTGGTATTTACTATGGAGATCCCACATTCTAGCCCACAATGGACTAGCAAAACATGTCGGTTTCTGTGGAAGTCTGTATTTTCTGGAGTCCATTGGTTGGTTTGAGCATATATGATCCGGAGGCTGCCTTATTTTCGAAAAGTTGAAGAGTTTGAAAGATTGTTTTATGTGAGTCTTTAAACAATTCAATTGTGGACATAAAGTTTCCTTTGCTGCAATAATCTCTGCGTTATGTTAACTATTCTAAGGATGCACGATTGCATTGAGAGTGATCTTAACTCGATTTTTGCAAAAGTTTGCTAAGCTCCTAAAGTCGCTCCCTGTGCATCAGGATGTACCGTGGTTGGCGTAATGATTTAAAACAGCAATTGGAATTGTCCACGGGAGCTACATGATTAGTAATTTCATGCAGTGTTTGATTACAGTTATAAACTATGAGCATTAAGATTACTGTTGGAATGTGGTGAATGAAAAGCAAGGGTAGAATCTAGAGGAGAATCCTTCTGATTGTAAAACATGGGATGGGCGAATCTCTTAAATTCTGGCTGGGAGAATAAGCTGGGAGAATCTTGTTACTGAAAGGTTCTGAAAATATCCCTATGCCCGTAGGCCTGACTCTAATCAGTGAGATCTACTTTTCCACTGCTCCAAGGAACATTTTCTGGGTTGGATTGGAGGGCCTGTTGTTGATTTGCACAATCGCTCCACAGCATTAGAAGGCAATGCAAACCTTTAAATACCTCATTGTGCCAGGGATCCCCTTTCAATTCATTGTCAGGCATTTCAATAATGACCCAAACAGCATGTGTGCTATCACAATCTTCTAAGGTCTCTAAGGTCCAAGTGGATCACCTGGAGGTGCAGAGCAGTAGCCCACCCCACCCAATGCTCAGCAAGACTGTGCAGAAACTCCACCTATAGAAATTCCAATGCACAAGCTACTGAAGTCTCACTGCACGGCTGAGAGGCTTTTTAGAGGTTGGGTCATGCTACTAGATCCACACCCATTTGGAGCAATCATATTTGTGGCCAACCTCTTGTCCCACAACTTAAGGGTAGACCCTCTGGACTAACAGTTTAATTAACCCATTGGTTAATATCATCGTGATTCCTAATTTCCTGCAGATTTAGTTTTAAGAATAACCGTCTGTGATATATAGGTCAAACTAAATCCTGCCCTCTGTAAATTTGCTCTACATTATTGAATGAGTGGTGTGCCACCACACTTTGGGCCTCATTACCAGGTTGGCAGTATGGGAAAAAAAGTAATGGTAATTGCATTACCACCGCTTTCCCCGTACTGACAAATGATGCATTTGGTGGAAGTACCACCTGTGGAATTACTGAGTGATAATTCTGCCGATTTCTGGTGGAAAAGTGGGGGATTTCATGTAAATCACAAGTGGTGGTAAGGTGGTGTTAGTCTCCATTTATGAAGTCCATTGGAGATTTGTGGAAGAATCACCACCAGTGGAATCACTGAGCGGTAATTCTGCAGATTTTTGAAGGAAAAGTGGAGGATGTACCTGTAAATCCTGCACGTTTGCTTTTGAAATCATCAGAATTACCACTCAGTAATTACACTGGTTGTGATTCTGCCAAAAATCCCCAATAAATGTGGATTACACCACCTTAAACACCACTTGTAATCATGTGGTAAACCCACAGGACCAAGTGGTGGTAACAGTAATTCCATTGAGTGATATTCCAGTAGATTTACTACCACTTAGGCACTTTGTTTTTCTCTGCCTCCTCTTTGTCTTTCTCTGTCCCCTCTTGGGGCAGCCCATTACCTCAGTGCCACCTTTTCACACCCTGATTCCCCCATTCTGTATCTAAAAACCATTGCTTGGACCTTTAAAGCACGTGCAGCCGGATGTACAGAGGCGGGGAGAACCAAGCGGGTCCTGCATAAAGGGTTGGGAGAAGACTCGAATACTGAGATGTTTGGGAGCGCACAAACTCGCTGGCCCTCATTCTCTGCTAGGAGGTAAGTACAGGTACTTTCCGGCATGGCGGAAAGTACGACACCGGCCTGGTGTCATGCCGCTACTTGCGGCCCATTCCGACCTCGCGGACACGCGCTTTTCCCATGCCGGAAAAGTACCTAGCGGCATGCCGCTAAATGACCCGCAAAACCCCCTACCGGCATGCTGCGACACATACATAACAACACCGCCTTGGAAGCAGCAGCGTCTGTAAATAACGGTGAATGTATTTCACGGATCCCGTAAATTACGGTCACCACAAAACAACAGAACTGGAAATTTCGTCATCGCACAGGAACGGGAAGGAGCGCGGCGGCCATCTTTAAAATCCCAATCCATTGCCATCCTCTTCAGGCAGCACCCATGGGAGCAATCCAAAGTACCTGAAAGGACCACACACCCCGGACCAATGCCAAAAGCCCCAAAGAAGTCTGAGGACCGGCTCCGCAAGAGGAGATTCAGCCCGGAAGAGCTGCAGGCAATGGTAGACCACCTTGCGGAGCACGCTGATGTTGTTTTCAGCACAAACATGCGGCGAGAGTCAATAATACGTAAAAAAAACATCTGGGCACAAACCGCCCAAAGGGTGAGTGCAGTAGGCACCACCCCCCGCACCCTCAGGGACTGCCGCAAGCGGTGGGATGATCTGCGGGTGCGGAGCCTCCTCTCCACCAACCGGAGTAAGGCAATGCAGACTGGAGGGGGCCCAAGTTCCCCATTGAGACTGGAGCCATGGGAGGAGACATGTGCTTCACTGATCGGGACGGAATCAATCGAGGGCGTCGGCAATATGGAGTGCGGGGCTACGTTGTCTGCCGATGGAGGTGAGTGTCCAAAGTCAACACTGCCAAAGGCATTTACATGATGTATAGTCCCTTAAGGCCCGTCTAAGGCACCCTCTCCTGCTGCCTCCCCCAATCCAAATAATGCTGAGCCAACTGCCACGCATTCAAGGGCCAAGTGCAAGTACATAACGCACATCAATCGTAGTGCTCTGATTTGCACATACCATCATGCAAACTGTGCTGCAGGTTCGGCAGTGTGTGAGCCAGACTGCACATTACCAGGGCAGGATGAGGCACTCTGAAACCTACGTACATATCATACTCATGCACATGTACCACTGCTTACACCCAAAAGGCCACAAACCCCAAATGACTGAAATGTGAATGCAGCCATGTATGCTATTAGGGCATTTTATTTATTTATTTATTTTTTTTTTTTTATTTGTCACACGCCCAAACCCTCAGGTGTCACGGCGTGGTTAAAAGACAGCTTAGCAATTAGTAAAATTCAAAACATTACATTCGTTCCATTACATGATATAAATTACAGAATATTCACAACATTATACAATAGCTTAAGTATTCACAGCAGTATAAGATGGACGGGGTCCTATCTTTGGGTGCTAATATTGGTTGAATAACCAGGTTTTTAACTGTTTCTTAAAGATCGTGAAGGAAGATGCTTTTTTAATGTGGATGGGTAGGGTGTTCCAGTGTTTAGGGGCTAAAGTGGTGAAGCTGCTGCCCCCTGCTCTTGTGTTTTTGAATCGGGGGGGTCCAGGAGGAGTTTGTCATTGGATCTAAGTAGTCTCATGTCGGATTTGGGATGCAGAGTGTTGTTGAGGTAGATAGGTCCTTTTTTGGTAAGGCATTTGTGGGTGATGCATAATGTTTTGAAGATAATTCGGGCTTTGATGGGGAGCCAGTGGGCATTTTTCCTAATCTTGGATATGTGGTCTGATTTTTTTATGCCTAGAGCGGCCCTCGGGACTTTATTTTGCAAAAGTTGCATTTTGGCTAGGTTGGTGTTAGATGTGCCCAGTAGTAATACATTACAGTAATCCAATTTCGATAGGACCAGTGCTCTGGCTAGGGTGAGGCAATTTGCTGGGGTCAGAAATTGTCTGCTGAGCGCAATTAATTTAGAGGTGTAGCCCGTGGAGGAGGAAAGTACATTGATCTGTTTAGTCATGGTCAGGCTGGCATCGATGTACACGCCCAGTGTTTTTACTTGCTTTAACACTGGAATATTGGTACCGTCGATATTGATGATTGAATATTCTGGCTGAAGGGTTGCTATTTTGGCTGGAGATCCTACGATGAGGACTTCTGTCTTCTCATCGTTAAGACATAGGCTGTTTAATGCCATCCAGTTTTGTATGATGACATAGATTTTATTGATTGTTAGTGTGTCCTGGTCATAGTTGCCTGTCAGTGGTATAAGGATCTGGGTGTCGTCCGCAAAGTTTGTGTATATGACATCCATTTCATCAAGTGCTGAGAACAGGAGCTTGGTATATGCATTGTACAGCGTGGGAGAAAGGCAAGAGCCTTGGGGTACTCCTATGGGGACTGGGATGGTGTTGGCTGCTTCTTTGCCTATGGACACTCTGGAGGTGCGGTCGGTTAAGAAGGATTTCACCCAAGCAGTGGCTGCCCTGGAGAAGTTAAACTCGCGGGTAAGTGAGTTGCAGAGTTTGTCGTGGTCCACCAGGTCGAACGCGGCTGAGAGGTCCAACAGCAGAAGAATGCAAAGTTTCCCTGAATCTCTGATGGCATCCATCTGGATTTTGAGGTCCAAGAGAGCTGTTTCAGTGCTGTGGTTAGGCCTGAAACCTGATTGTCTGGTGCCGAGGAGCTGATTGGATTCTAAATGGGTTTGAATTTGGTTGTAGGCTAGTTTGTCGATGATTTTGAGTAAAAATGGGACCGTGGTTATGGGGCGATAATTAGTTGGAATGGTGGGGTCTAGATTTGTTTTTTTTTAGAAGCGGGGTAACCCAGGCTTCTTTAATGCAGGTCGGAACTGTATTGGAGTTGAATGAGGCATTGACAAATTTGGTGATGAGAGGGGTCAGGGTGTGTGCACAGGCTTTGACTAATTTGGCCGGGACAGTGTCTCCTTTGCATTTGCATTCTTTTAGTTTGGAGATTGTGTCGAGTACGAGGTCGTGGGTGACTGGTGTGAATTGGAAGGGGGGGTTTGAGTTGTCACTGGAAAGGGTGCAGGGAATAGGGGAGGGGGAGTTTTTGGTTGCTAGGAGTAGTTTTTTGGATTTGATTTTATTTTGCAGCATAGTGATTTTGGAGGCAAGAGCATCTTGTATGGTGGTACACCATTCTTTACTTGTGTTTGTGGGTGTGTCGGTTGGGAGTGGATTTTCAAGTTCTCTAAGGATAGAGAAGAGCTCTTTGGAGTCTGATGCTGCATTGCTAATGCGAGCATTGTAGGCGTTTGCTTTGTGGGTGATGATAGCTGATTTGTAGAGGGTATTTGCGTCTTTGAATGCTTTGGCTGAGTCCGGGGAGGGATGTTTATTATGGACGTGCTCGAGAGAGCGTTTTTTCCTTCTAAGGACGATTAGTTCCTCGTTGAACCAGAAGTTGGATTTTTTATTGAGGCGTCTTAGTTTGGAGGTGACAGGTGCTATGGTGTCAATCGCTGTGGAGAGGCATTTGTGGTAGTACTCAGCGATGGTAGTTGGGTCATTGCTAGGGTGACCAGACGTCCGGGTTTTCCCGGGACAGTCCGGGGAAATCACCCTCCGTCCCGGGGTCCCGGGAGTTTTTTCATTTTTTAAACCCCGTCCGGGGTTTGCATGTTTGGGGGGCTACAGTAATAAAAACCGTAATTATTTTTCACAACACTTTCAGCATTTTGAAGTTGGAGGTTTGGCTCGAACCCCCAACCTCTCAGGTACAAGTCAGAACACTTACTGACTGTGCCGGAGACTGGCTTGCAAATTGTTTTCCAGCAGGCAATGTAATATCAATTAGAGCAAACGCTCGTCTTGAATTAACATGCCACAATTCACAGACAAAACTGCAAAAATGAGATTATAAACAGTTTATAGAAAGGAGAAGTGCTGGAAATATGTTTGGGGGGTGGTTGTGGGGGCGTGTTGGGGGAGGGGCGGTAATAGGTGGGCTGCGATGGGGTAGTCCCTCTTTTATGTTGTTGGCGTCCCGGTTTTTTGTTTTGAAAATCTGGTCACCCTAGTCATTGCTGAGGATTGAGTGTGTATCTAGCAATTTGTTCAAGGTGAGGTCGAAGTTCTCAGCTGTGAGCTTTTTCGGGTTTCTACTTTCAATGGTGTCCATAGTTATATTCTTGGGTGTGCAGGGGTCGTCACTAGTGATAGTAAATTCTATGCAGTAGTGGTCTGTCCAACTAAGTGGGGTAATCGGGCCTAGAGTGATGTTGGTGTTGAGGGAGAGGATCCAATCAAGGGTTCTGCCCTTGGTGTGAGTGGGGACATTGATGTGTTGACAGAAATTCATGTCATTTAGTGACAGGAGAAGGGCGGTGGCTTTGGTATCTTGGTTGTCATTAAAACCGAGATTCAAGTCACCAATGATGATACATTTCGTTTTGGGTTTAAGCATCATACAATCACTCATGTTGGCCCTCTCTTCTACCCCCACAGGCACTGATCATGACAGCGGTGAGCCCCAGACGAGCCGTCCAAACACCTCCATGGACAGTGGCAGGATCCGGCGCATTCCAGCACCGAAAAAAACACCCACGCCGGCTCCAGAAAGGTCAGTGGAGGCTGCATCACCCCAATCCCTCCCTGCATCGGCGCCTGCCACAATGGCCACCCCAACGTCGGCAGAGTCCAGCATTGCTGGGGAGGTGGCAGCTACGGGCCCCGAGGAGATTGTGGACAGCCCTTCATCCATCTGTGGGGCATCCGAGGAGGAGTTCCATCCCACAGTGTGCACCCCGGAGCCCCGCAATGTCCCCCTGACATCATGCAGTGACTCTGGGGATCCTGCAACACCTGGCCGTAGTGCTCCAACAGACACACAGGGATAAGATGATCGTGGGCCAAGTTCACCAGTTGAGTCCATGCCAGAGCACGTAGGGCCAAGTTACCTCAGTGATGAATTCCCATCATTTGGCACACATCGTGCAACTCAGCTCACTGACCTCATCACTGAGTTCATGGAGGACAACCGCCAGGCCAGGGTGGAATGGCTAAATGAACTCCGTGAAATGCGTCAGACAGTCACTGAGAGCACTACCAGGTTGTGTGACGTCCTAGGACACATAGCTGATGCCCTTGAGGCTGCACATTCAAATCCGCAGCATCAGCAGGAGGACACGGCCACATCCAGTCGTGACACACCGGCAAGTCCTCCGCGATGCAGTCTGCGTTCTATGCGGCGCCGGGACATGCCTCCCCCGGCCCCTGGGAGCATGGAATAATCATCATTGCTGCCACATGTGGCCTTAATGTACTTCATTGGAGTACTGTTGTGGAGTTGGGGGGAGGGTTTGTTGTGGAGTTGGGGGGAGGGGGGGAAGGTTTGTTGTTGAGTTGGGGGGAGGGGGGAAGGGGGTGAGGGTTTGTTGTGGAGTTGGGGGGAGGGGGAGGGGGTGGGCGGGTGGAGGGAATGTTTACACTCATCCATTTAAAAATCAAATACACCCTTGGAGTTGCAAAGTTTAACCTGTGTGGACATTCATCATTCAGCATTTGTATCATGACGTCTGACAGTGCATGGTCTACAAGTATGCACACACCCAGGGCCCTATGTGCCCATATGATGCCGGCGTCTGCTGTTTTGTGTTTTGGATGTTATGTCCAAACGGTGTTAGCCACACAACATGTCCCTCCCATGCACTGACTCCATGATGCTGTCTTGCCCCTTCCTCCTCCTCCTTCACTCAATCTTCATCTGGTGCTAGCAGTCCCATGTCAGGGGACAGAGCCACATTCCAAGGGATGCACAATTTGTTCACCTGTACACATGACATGGGGGTCTTGGACACCACATCGCAGTAGATGGGTCCCCCACCAGTCCAGCTTCGGCAACTCATATGTGCCTTATACAAGCCAGGTGGCTGCTTCATCTCCACGCATGCACGGGTATGGCCATTCTTATAGGGCTCCCTGGGCCTGGTCTGTGGGTTTCTGAGAGGGGTCCGGTATCATGGTGTCAAGGGACAGCCGCTAACACCTGCATGTGCAGCCAATTAAGGTAAGTCTCTGGACTGTCATGTAGGAGAACTGCACTACTATGACATGGCAGCAGGTCATTGATGCCCATACGCACATGTTGATGGATGCATTTAGCCCATTCATGGCCCCGATATGTGTCCAGTGCAATGGAATGCTGCAGGGGGCAGCGTCTACTACATGGTCCATGAACATTGTTACGCACATCTCGTGGTAGGCACTTCATAGATGCATGCAGCAGTCTAGATGGTAGATACATGAAGTGCTGTGTACTGTGTGAATCCGTTGTTGGGTGTGGTGGCTCTAGTCAGTGGCTCATATTCTTCATACTGCTCTGATCTATACTATGGTGATTTCCACCACTCCTATGGGTGTGCCGAAACGGTGATGTGATGTGGTATCCCTGCTGCCCTCAGTTCAATCCACTCCCAGGGATGACTCTCCGGTGTGGTGAAATGCTGCAGGCAGGCATATTCTGCATATGCAGTGCATCTTCTTATATGGCCTTATGGTAGTGGGTTCCGCAAATGAGTGGTGCATGTGCTGTGGGATTTGGCCTTGTCAGATTTTGTTAATGTTGTGATTGTGGTGTGGCTTACACCATCGATCTGGGTATCTGTACTAATGTGCCGTTACACTAGTTCTGTGGCACAGTGTTTGGTGGGGTGCACTTTTTGCAGTGGCTTCATCGTTTCAACCAAGTTTGTTCATGCAGGCACCCACCTCATGCCACAAATGCACTTGCATGGCACAGTCAGACAACTCACCTAGCAGCCTTGAACGTCATCCTGCATGTCGGCCCATGCAGCACGGTAGCGTGGAGGTCAGCTGGCCAATTGAGTCATGAGTTGTTCCGGGATGTCGGGACCACCCTTGTGTGATGTTATATCTTGCCTTGCTTTTCGTCTGCACGTTGGGGGAATGGTATTGCTTGCGGTTGTGATCCGCCACATGCAGGCCATGCAGGTCAACCTAATCCACGTGGGTGCTGTCAGGGGCACCCATATCATTTGGCATGCCTGCCAATGCATGGGGCCCAACCTTTGTGTCGTATATCTCCTGGGTTGTTCTTGTTAGGGATTTGTAGCCCCTTGTGTGCCTAAGGAGGTGCTCCAGCACTTCGTTCTGCGTCCGTGTACTGGACGGTTGTGACATGCCATGCAATGGCCCAACTGTGTGCTGATAGGTGCTTATGGCATGGGTGTGGGGTGTGGGGCACAGGCACCACCTTCAATTGTGCCGGGAGAGCGGTGTGCATTTGTATGATGCTCACTTATCTGGTAATTTCGCCACCAAATTATGGTGGTGAGGCTGTCACATTCTAGCGAGTGGAGGGGGGTGTCTGCTCAGGGGTTTCCATGAGGGACTGGACCTGCTGCATGGGAACTGGGGCTGCTGGGGTGGTGGCGGAGGCTGCACTGGGGCTGCATGCTGGGCCTGTCTCCCCCTCCATCTCCCCCTGTGTCTCCTGGTGTAGTTCTAGTGGTTTTGACCTTGCTGGTTGAGCCTCCTGCCTCATGTGGTGCTACCACTATTTTCTTGGCGTGGGAGGGGGTGTGGTTTGTGGGTGTGATCCTTTTCTGCTGTGGCACACTCCATTGCCTCCACCTGTGCTGATTGTGTGCACCTGTGGCTCTGTGGACCACTGCTCAGGGTTCTTTACTCCTTCTCTGAGATGCCTGTGTGTACTCCATGCCGGTAAGATACTTTACGGCCGTTATTTACTTGTGCTCCATACTTGTGATCAGCTCCGGTTTACGCCATGTCGCTAATTACGGCATGGTGGGGCGCGTGCGCGACCCAAGACCGGTATTTACAGCATCGTAGTTTACGGTGCCGTAAATAGCGGCCTGACAGGTCGGAATGGCCCGTAGCGGTAAGCGATGCCGGTAATCCTTTACTGGCATCGTTTTCACCTAACCTCCAAGCTTGGAATGACCCTGCCTGTCTCTGCGGTGTGCCGTGCCGTTATAAGGGAAGGCGGTGCAGGGTTGTCCAACTCCAGGCCTCGAGGGCCAGAATCTTGGTGGGTTTTCAGGATATCCCTCATTAATATTCATGAGAAAAAATGTGCATACATTTAGAATCATTGAATGCAAATGTATCTCATGAATATTAATGAGGGTATCCTGAAAATCGGACATGTTTACGGCCCTCGCGGCCTGGAGTTGGACAACCTTGCGGTAGTGCTTTCAGAACACTTCAGCGTAGTGATAATGGGGTACATCAATAATAAAACAGTCCATTGCAGAAGATTAAAAGAAGAGAGAGAGAGTGTAGACTAGCTGTATACAATGGTATCAGCATTGTTCAGTATCTGCAGAGTCTGTGGATTCCCTGGGAGGGACAGTGTGACTGTAACGGCATTAATGAAGAAGACCGTAGGCCAATAGGTGTGTCTCCGGTTCACTCTGGCAACGAAGCTCCGGGTGGGGCCTTGTGAGTGGAGAGTTTGTTCCCCGAGCCATATGTGCATGGCCAGAGAAAGGGCTAACAGATTCAGGGAAGTCAACCATGGGCACCTGGCTGCTTGGCAATGGCAACATAGTGGGGAGAGTGATGCTGATGCCCTTCCATGTCCTGGGCAAAGCACAGGCTTGAAGAGGGATTGCTTTCTGATCCAAAGCCAGTGCACAGACTTCACTGCTGAGGGGACGTGGAACGATCGATCCGCATAAGTCGAGAACGAGGCGAGCCGCATTGTTGGGTGCTGTCTGGAGTTTGTAGGTGGTATGCAAACATTGCAAACTATGCATTAATATAGACGACAAACGCAATAAGCAAGGCAATTTCGTGAAGCATTGTCAACAATGTGGTGATTCAGTGTAGATGATGTGGGTGGTGGAAGGTAGACTTTGTGACAGATGATGGGCGAAGATAAAGGCAGGTCAGCATACATGCAAGCATCTGTTCCATTCGGGGACACTAGTACAGTACTGATTTTAAGTTTGTATTCTGGGACTTGTAGTCCAGGAGTTACAATGGGGAAATCCAGAATGGAAAGTTTTACCCAGGACTGTACTGGAGTCCCCCAAATGAAATGGATAATGTTGTCATTTGTGGGCCAAGGCCCATTATTCAAACAGCCTTCATTCCTCCAGTTGGTTTTCTGCTTTCCTGCGCCAAGATGTATATGGACACTGTCTTTTGAATGGGTAGTTTTCGCTCTGTGGAAACATTACAAGAAAAGAGCTGCCAAGGCCAATAAGCCTGGCTTTCTAAATGTAGAGGGTATGATTTTTTTTTATAAGCCCCCATAGGGCTAAAATGTTTACGCTCTGCTTTTGTAAAGCCAGAGTTATTAAATATGCCCATGGTGACTGCAGTAGATGTCCCCTGAAGGAATCCCAATGGATTCCACTGCATAATGGCTGCCAGATTGCCAAGCCCCTCTGTGCTCTGCAGCCTTATTTGTGTTTTCATTTTCTTGGCCGGCACCTACCAAGCCTGAGCCAGAAATCAGCCAGGTCGCATGTGCATACCTGTGAATACCCGCTCTTTGGCGGGGCCACTGCTGCTTTCTTTCTGTACATCACTGCATATTTTCAGAGGATGGGTTCCAAGGGGTTGAGTGGAAGGACAACAATGTGAGAGTAAACCTGGTCAACATAACTTGTTTTTTTCCTATCAGGAGACAGACTGTGAGACACACTCACTCTCTCTCTCTCTCTCTCTCTCTCTCTCTCTCTCTCATTCTCTCTATCTCTCTCGCTCTCGCTCTCTCTCTCTCTCTCTCTCTCTCTCTCATGACTGCTCCAGGCAATACCTCTGACAGGGCCCAGGCAATGGAAGGCATAACTGCTCCAGGCAATACCTCTGACAGGGCCCAGGCAATGGAAGGCATGACTGCTCCAGGCAATACCTCTGACAGGGCCCAGGCAATGGAAGGCATGACTGCTCCAGGCAATACCTCTGACATGACCAGGCAATGGAAGGCATGACTGCTCCAGGCAATACCTCTGACAGGACCCAGGCAATGGAAGGCATGACTGCTCCAGGCAATACCTCGGACAGGGCCCAGGCAATGGAAGACATGACTGCTCCAGGAAATACCTCTGACAGGGCCCAGGCAATGGAAGGCATGACTGATCCAGGCAATACCTCTGACAGGGCCCAGGCAATGGAAGGCATGACTGCTCCAATTCAATACCTCTGAGAGGGCCCAGGCAATGGAAGACATGACTGCTCCAGGCAATACCTCTGAGAGGGCCCAGGCAATGGAAGACATGACTGCTCCAGGCAATACCTCTGACAGTGCCCAGGCAATGGAAGGCATGACTGCTCCAGGCAATACCTCTGACAGGGCCCAGGCATTGGAAGACATGACTGCTCCAGGCAATACCCCTGACGGGGCCCAGGCAATGGAAGACATGACTGCTCCAGGCAATACCTCTGAGAGGGCCCAGGCAATGGAAGACATGACTGCTCCAGGCAATACCTCTGACGGGGCCCAGGCATTGGAAGACATGACTGCTCCATGCAATACCCCTGACGGGGCCCAGGCAACGGAAGGCATGACTGCTCCAGGCAATACCTCTGACAGGGCCCAGGCAATGGAAGACATGACGGGACATTTTTACAGGATGGGTTATTGGGAATGGTGGCTGTGGTCGAGGAAGAAACCCCCACACAGGAGAAAAGGCGTCTGCATCATGTATTATACAGGAGGATAGGAGATCAAACTACACAGTCTGCCCTTCAACCCCTGGTCATTGCATAGACGTGTGGTCCATGTTGCCCATCCACAAACGGTCCTGTTTGTCATGGTGTTTGTGTTCAACTGCCTGGACCACTGTAATGCTGTCTATGCAGGCCGCCCCTCTACGGTGTTACGTAGATTACATTCCTCATGAAAAAATTCACCCCTTATGTGCCAACCAGGGCATATTGATTGGTCTCTCAGGGCCAGGTGTTTAGTCCCCCAATGATAACTGGCACATTGATGTGACATCATTCTCTGTATAGGCGACCCATCTTTGGACTACACTGAGTCTCCAACTCAGGATCATTCCTAATCATGCATTATTCCGTCCCAGCTTAAGTCGTTGCGTCCTCCCTATGAGCACATTCTTTTGGTTCCTTTTATCAGTCCAGGATTAGTTGCTCCCGAGCCATGACGCTGCCTCTTGGGCTGAAAGTTACACTTTCAAAATTCTGTACCATACCATACTATACTATACTATACTATACTATACTATACTATACTATACTATACTATACTAAACTATACTATACTATGGCAGGGCATACCATACAAGTACTCTGAGTGTGCTGTTCTCCACACACCCTCTAACCCCAGTACTAAGTGCTGTGCTGATTGCTTTCTTCTCCAGTGCTGGGCCACAAGAACTCTGAATACACTGTTTGCCAGAGACTACACCGCTGCGCTGAATTGAATACCTTCACCTCCATGTAATGATTGCTTCCTTGTCATGCGCATGGAACACACAAACCCAATATATACGATGTACCAGAAATCACAAGGATGCACTGTGACAGGTGTCTCTATTGCCCTTATCTTCCAAAGTGAAGAATGATATGATATGGCATTTATAGCGCGCCTATACACACATGTCTATGGTGTTTGTCAGAGATCCCACAGCTGCACAGCAGTGAATGCCTCCATCTCCAAGTGCCGGTCGCTACTCTTTGAACCCCATGAATAGAAACGCGTTCAATATGTCAGTTCTACAATATCAAAAAGGTGCTGCTTGCTACCGTGGAGAACCACACAATGCAAGGTCAAAGGAAACTTTTTCCTTTAAAATTCCAGTGTGAAATCTGTGTACTGTTCTCTTGTCTAATTCATCACTTAGTATAACTGGTTGTCCTTGTTCTTGCAAGGTTTAATGAATCACAATGCAATGATGTGGCAGTTTAACATAACCAATACCATCTTTCATTGCAACCTTGTGTTAAGAAGTTTAATAGCTATAACCATTGTATTGTATTGTATGCAGATTTATAGAGCGTGACCAAGACCGGAAGGCATCAAGGCGCTGGAGGCAGTGAACCGCCATAGAGGGAGAAATGAGCGGCCAGCCTCAGAACATACATGTTTTTAGCTGCTTACGGAAGGTAGATAGTGCCTGAATGTTCCTGACATGCAGAGGGAGAACATTCCACAACATCGGAGCAACTAAATCAGGGAACAGTTAGCAGAAGCTGGTTGGTCGAACAAAGGTTTCTCTTAGGATGATAAAGAGGCAACTTCGATTGAAGGAACGTAGCGCCAATAGAATGGACGTCCCGATGGACCACACAGAGGATCTTGAACTTCACCCGAGACCTCACAGGGAGCCAGTGAAAATGCCAGGGAAGGTCCTGAGAATGGGCTAATCTAGGGGCGCAGAGAGCCAGCCTAGCTGCCGCATTCTGGAGGATCTGAAGTCGATGGAGCAGAACCTCTGGCTGGCCCAAATGGATGCCACTGCAGTAATCAATGGCACCCATAATGACAGCGGTAACAATTTTGCTCCTTGCCTTGATGGGAAGAAATGGGAGCACCTTCTTCAATACCCTAAGTTTTACAAAGCCGCTTCGGCAGACCGCACAGATCTGCACCTCTCTGGAACCTGACATCATAATCTTGATTCCAAGACTTTTCACTACAGTAATTTAGTGAACTATAACCTCAGAAATAATATCCATTTAGAATTATTTACATATGTAGGTAAGTGGCTATCATCATTTATGCACTATTTTTGCGTATCATCGTGCATTTAAAGTATTGCCTACTTTCGAAACATTTTTAAATATCTTTTGGTTTGGTGATATAGCTCTTCTTATATTCATGAAAAGAAAAACACACATCATTAAGGTGTGCCAATACGTGTGCATTCTATAGTTTAGAGATGAAACAAGCTGACATAAGCCAATTAAACTCTAAAATAACAGTGACTTGGAAGGACATAACTAATGATCTAAAGTGTCCCATCTGCCCATTGGCCATATGCGGTGTGCAGTGCATTACACTATCTGTCAAAATATCTGAAAATGAAAATGGCACAATAATAGAATGCATAGAATGATTTCCTATAATGTATCATACCATGCTGCTGCTGTTGTCACACCAAGAACCATTATCACAGTAATATTACCATTGCCCGGCTGGCTTACCATTCTAAGATGGCGCTTGTGAAAATAATGTTTTAGTGAAGATGCAATGGCTCAGTGGAGGGCATTCTGCTTCACAAAATAGCGGGTTGTTATGAATTGGGAACCCCATTACTACATTGTTCAACCACACTGTAACGCAGCACAAAAGTTGAAAAACATTAGTGCATCAAGCAGCATGCAAACAAAATTAACTTTTAATCACAGCAATCAATGATTGCCTCCCCCAACTTACACAGCTGCTCTTGATTTTACAAAATGTCTGACAATATAACAGAGCTTTCACAATGATGTACTCTCTATGCACATATGGAGCAGAAATGCAAAGGTTAGCTTTGAGAATAAAATAAGGTGACCTGCGCATTTCTACAGTGAGCCCAAATAAAAAAAGAGCCTCCTCTGTGTTTTTTTTGTTCTTTCATTTGCGCTCATTTTTGTGAATCTGGCCCAATATCTATTTACATTTGGGTCCAAATTCACAGAAGCATTTTATAATGGCAAACCCTATTGGAAAACGCTCTGTGAATTGGGGGTCAAGTGGAATTTCCTCTCAGTTGTGCCTAATGCACATGGCAAAAGTATATTCCTCAACTGCGCAGATTCCCACCTCATATGGAGTCACAGCAAGGTCATCCATCTGACCCCTTGTTGATGGCGTTGTTGTGGTGCACCTGCACAATATGCTGTCTCCTCTCAACTTGGTAATTGCAGGTGCATCAACGACACTCAATTGTACTTTAAATTCATTGTTTACCTATTTACAAATACTAAGGATCTTAACCAGGATATCACGGCAATTTGACAGAAGACGCGTGACCTGATTTACAAAAGGAGTCTATAATGGTGCAATCCCATTGAAAAACACTTTGTAAATTGGGACCATGGACATCCTTTATGGGTAGCGAGATTTGGTAGCTGCTACCCCTGGCACCCACCTGGCTACCTCTGAAGGTGTCTCTGCTAGCCTTCGGCATGCGGGCACTCTCAGGGAGCTAGACTGTGCGGCTCTCGGTGGCGTCCAGTTTAATGTAGAAAGAAAACATGAATAAGGTTTTTTAAGAAAGCAACACTTGCATTGCCTGAACTGCTCAATGCTGTAACACGCCACCTTGTGGAAAATCTGCATGATTTTAAAGGAAACTCATATCCTTAAACTTCTTGAATATGGCGGAGACTAAGGGCCCGATTA
This sequence comes from Ambystoma mexicanum, assembly GCF_040938575.1. Classification (NCBI taxonomy): domain Eukaryota; kingdom Metazoa; phylum Chordata; class Amphibia; order Caudata; family Ambystomatidae; genus Ambystoma; species Ambystoma mexicanum. Next base: position 812,115,561 of record NC_090931.1, read on the forward strand.
ATGGAATATTTGCCCGGTTCAAAGTGAATTTGCACTGCTGAAAAGTGACTTTGCACTGCCGGCACAAACCATGATTCAGGGAACCGTGCAAAGGGTATTTTTGTAGTGTAAAGTCCAGGCAAGGTCATTTTTGCAGTACAAAATGAGTTGGCCCGGACTTTTCATGGCAAAAATATACTTTGCACAGTTCCATGAATCAGGGTTTGTGTCGGCAGTGCAAAGTCACTTTTCAGCAGTGCAAATTCACAATGAACCGGCCAAATATTCCATGAATCGGGGCCACAATCTCCAGGACTCCACATTTAACGGAGAGCATTGTTTCAGTTTTATTGTGGTGGCCCGGCAATCTGTATTTGCATAGATTAGGTTAAAGCAATACAACAATTGAAGGACTTCACTATACAGTTGTGGGAGTTATGAAAATGCATTTAATGGTATTGGTGAAGGCATCTCTTTCGCCCCTTACTTATTTTATTCGTTTTATTCTAGTACTTGTATTCGTACATTTATGATATGCATGAATGAAAAGTAGCACACAAGGACGGGATGAACTATGTACCTCTGGCAGGGAAAAACGTGAGAAATGTAGTCTTTTTTCCTATTGAACTTTGATTTAGTAGGTGCGTATCCACCAGAAAATAAAGATATTTTTTCAGACGGTACAATAACAAAGATAACTTAATGATCTATGCTACGTTTAAAAAAGTCAGTAGACGAGAGTCCAGCTTCCCGTACCAATAAAAGAGAGTTATGCGAGTAAAGCGCGCGACTCAGAGAAATATGCGCGCATCAGCCCATGAACAACATTGAATTTGGGTACCAATGACACCAGTGATTACAACAATTAGACCTAATAGTATTCCCTTATGCAGCACTATATAAAAAGCAGCATTATGTTTTGTTTGATAGACTTGTGACATATGTTAACTATGTCCACCATGATTGGTTAACATTCTCGGCACACACAAGCCTCAAACACCTTCTGGATTTAGGGCACAGCATCAGAAGATAAGGGGTTTGAAGTGCAGGGCAAGCTGCATTTGGCATGTGATGGCAAAACCTGGGCCTGAGTCTCTCTTCATGGCGTGATATAATATGATTAAATAAATATCATCTAAGGTCTTAACCCGCATGAGATGTGAGGCTATAACTGGCATAAGATGACAGTACGCGTCAATATCAGGCTGCATTTGCATATGGAGGCAGTGCCGCTCAGCTATGATGGTTCTGATGTGCATTTTGTTGACATATCCTGGGGATGAGCAACATTTTGGCCCTCAATGGGAATAGTGCGGAATCGCACTGGATTCTGCTTCCGCCTGTTCCACAAAATCAGCATTACTTTTCCGCAGCCTCTGAATTTTCACCCAGTTTCGTGTGGGTTTGCGAGGTGAGTGGTGTTTTGTTTCCATGTGTCATGTGAGGAGAAACTTCCTGCGGCTCTTTTTTTTCTCGATCCGTGCTAGTTTCGTGCAGCGGCACAAGAAACTTAAGCCGTTTTGTTCGATTTGTGATCGGCTCGCACAGTGACACAAGAAATTTCATGCAAGTCTTTTATCGATCTGTGCTAGGTTCGTGACACGAGAAACTACCTGCGGGTCTTTTTCGATCTGTACTAGTTTTGTGCCGCAGCAAGAGAAACTTCGGGTGGATCTTTTTTGGTCTGTGGTAGTTTCTTGCAGTGTCATGAAAAACTTTGCATAGCTTTTTTGTTTCAATTTGTGGTAGGCTCATACAGCTGCACGTTTGCAGGGTTTTTGCACAGCGGCATGGGAAACTTTGCACACTTTGTTATGGGTCTTGAGAGGGCATGAGAAACTTCTCGACACTCTTTTCGAAATGCAGGTGTGGCGCAATAGCAGGTTTCAGCAAAGTGGATCGAATTCTTTCAGATTTCACTACCGTGGCTGGAGGAATGGAATTCCACAATGTCGCCCAGCCCTAGCCATGTCATAACTGCACCCAGGCCTTATCACGCCAGCACTTTGGGTAATACATGCATACTATTTTGCTTACTTTAGAAACTGTTATTTTATTAATGTACGCTTATTGTAGGTTTTTTTACATCAGTTGCATTACTTTCTGTGATGTCTTTGAAGTCAAAGGCAATGTGATTGTTTTTCGTATGAGCAATTGAGGTCAACGTTCACGTGATGCCATTTCCTGTGATGTCATTGACTGAGTGATGTCACCTCTGCTGGTCCTGACATTTAAGTGAAATTATATCCCTGATAGCAAAAGTGGATTTCGTTAAGCTGAGGAAAGACACTATGGCCCTCATTACAACCTTGGCTAATAGCACCATGGTCCATGCCGCTAAGGTTACGATTCCGCCATGGTGGACGGCGGAATTACCGCCCCATTACAAGGTGAGTGGGGCGGTAATTCCCCATTCACCAATGGCCCCTTCCCCATTCCCATTTTTGCCCCATAGGGCATAATGGGAGTGGGGAAGGCGCTAATTACGGCACCGTAAATTACGGTGCTGTAATTAGCACTAAGGTGGCTTAGCGCCTTGCATTTTAACGCCTGCAAAAAGCAGGCATTAAAATGTGAATCAGGCGTTAAGGGTTAACAGCGCGGACGGCTCTTAAAGCTCTTGGCAAAGAACTTGCTCTCTGTGTGGCCCAGGTGGTTTCTGGGCCAGGCAGGGGCGCAGGGCGGTCGATTGCAGTGTGGCCGGGCCATGAAATCACATGATAACCTGGAAGCCACCTCGACGCGCAAGTCACAAGGCACTGGACACACCGGGATTTGGCTACTGTTTGCAGGATTTCATGGAAGAGTTTGCTGGTTCGTTTTAAAAAAAATAAATTGATCGAATGTATGCATGCACTTTTTTGTTCTTATATACAGCACTTTATGCAATAACGGAAGAAATGCATACTAGGAGGAGAGAAAAAGAATGCAGCGGAAGGATGGAAGTTTCAAGAGGCTGTTTTAATGTAACAAAAAAGTGAAAGACCCTGTCACACTAAAATGATTTTTTGAAATGTCAAAATTCAACAGTCTGGCTATTTATTTGTTTATTTATTTGTTTATTTAAATGCATAGAGCGCTCAAACAGCCCCCGTGTCGTTGTTCCACGTGAAAATCTTAGTTACAAGAGGCATGACAACTTTGTTAAGGGCTATTGCATTCCAGCGTGATGTTTATTTTTTGGCAATTTCATTATTGTTTCAAACAGGGGTGAATGTATATTGCAGGCCAGGCAAGCATTTGTATTTTGGGTAGTTGTACCCATCGTGGGTTATTAAGTGACCTTTGTGTGTTTTTTTCCCTCAAGTTCATATTCATTTTTCAGTGGATCGGGCTGGTCAGCACGCATGAGTTCTCCGCGGACCAGCATGGCTCTTCTACATCTTCTCCAGGCCTGGGGTAGTAGGAGTTGCTGAAAATATGCTACATAGCTAGTCCTTCTAGCTAGGCCTTTGCAACCTTAGTGAGGGGTGCTTACTTGCCTCTCGGGTTGGCCATTCTTGAGCCCTAGCAATCTACTCTCTGATCAAAGAGACAGACAGGGTTCCAAAGTTGGGTCCTCCAAATGTAGAAGAGACCGCCTCCTTTGCTCGTATAGTTAAAGGGAAGAGGGGTAGTGATCAAGTAAGGGTTCTGACAGGTGCATAAACAGTGAAATGACTAATCAGGTTACTAGGGAGTTTGAGGGGGACTCTTTTGTGCAGGAAACCAGGGATCTTCAAGTGAGCTCTGCTGGGAATTTGCAGCGATGGACGGGCATGACAATCGGGGAATCACGACCATACGCCATACGTTGGCATTAGTGTGGCTACAAAATACAGTGGCAAGATGTATGCAGCAGTAATAAAACACACTGATTGAAGTATCCCAATAAGCACTGAATGAGAATGTACTATACCACACCCACATCTTTGGTGACCGTGCCCAGCACACCCGCATGGACACAGTGGACCTACTCCTGTGAGACTCTGAACTAAACAGAGGGCCAAAGACTTAAATGCATGTAAAATTCTTCACATTCGGTACAGAACACGCTGTTTGTGACCGAGCAACACCTTTTAAATTGGATTTTTAGGGGAGTGCCATGCAAGAAGCAGCTGCAGCTGAAGACAGGTGACACGTGTGCTCACTTAGCAGGATTTATGCCACTTCGCAGTACAGGCCCACCTTGTGTTGGCGGTGTGGAGGTGGCAGCTCAGCCTTCATTTTGAGAAGCTGACCTTACTGTATGCCCATCCAGTGGGTTATTGTATCTGGTGTTCGAAGGAAAGTACCCGCTAAAGTGTTTTCCGATTAGGGGCTGAGACCCGCCGCTGACAGTGCCTGGTGCATTGGATTTTGTGGAAAAGCTATGCTTCATTTTCTCTGATACCAATCAGTCATTGGATAATTGCCATTGTTAAGGGCCTGAGCATAGACGCACACGCGTGTATGCAGTAGACGTGGAAAGCAAGTCCAGGTGAAAGGAGCCTCTGGTGTTAGCTCATTCATTTCTGACAGCCTAGAGGGTGCTCATATCGGGAATGTATCCTAATCAGGCGCTATTACAGAAACTATGCCCAGAGGCGTAGACAGGGTAGGACCTCTGCGGGCAAGGCCCACCCACAATCTGTTAATGCCCAATCAGCAGCACTGTATGCACATTTACAGATGTTAATGTCACTGTGGTGCGACCAACTACATTATCTTCAGGCCCCACTAGACAATCCTGGCTATGCCCCTGCTATGCACTAGTGCAAATGTAATTAGAGCTAGCGAAAAAGTTGCCCTGGAGCTAAACAAAACATATTCATCCAATGCTTTTCGCACCCGGGTGTCCCAGTTTTTTGCCCCAGGGCACTCTTTGACTTGGTGCTAATTGCACTTGCACTGGTGCAAAGTTTCAAATGTGACAGGCCACACTGTGACATAGCACGCCTCATTAGGAGACAGGAGGTATTAGTAATGGCAATACCGCCAAACAAAATTAGAGTTACCACTGGTGGTAACTGTGAAATTCCTGTCAGTTGTTGTTATTCTCCATTCTGAAGGCCCATTGGACTTCATTGGGGTAATGGAGGTGTTACCACAGGTATTCCACTGATGATAAGAACTCGATATTTTTTGAGGTAATACCTCCATGCTTCGACTTGAGGTTTGGCCCCCGTATAAGCATGAGTGGGGGAGACAGAAGGTCAGACCAATACCACCTGCCTTTGCAATTCCCTCCAAATTGCAATGCAGCCCTATACCTGGAACGTATTCACAGGGCAGCTAGCATGCACCGGCGGTCAGGACGGGCTCGCAGGAAGCTCATGTCAGGGGCATTTACTTTTCAGAGGCCATAGCATTGAGCGGGCGACCTTGCTAAATTCCAGGACCATCGCTGGTGACATGGCCACTCGGTGCCACGGATGGTGATTAGTTCATGGCATGCAAAAGTGATATTTGGTGTGCCTTGTAACTTGTCTTCCAGCCTCGCAGCATCCAGGAGTCCGTTGGTGGGCCTCTCCTCCAGTGTGATTTCTGTTTGATCTTGACATCTTATCTTTGGGTTGCCTGGGTGGGTGTCAGAGAGGTCTTTGAAAACTAACACTTATGCCAGGAGAGAAGCATTCACTGATACATTTGCTGGCAAGAGAACAGTACAATTAGAAAACACTGTAAATGTTGAGCACACGAGGATTGTAATTGAACTCAATTGTGGTCGGAGGGTTCACAACAAAAAGAAAGCTGCCATCAGAGTGGAAAGCTGAGTCACTTTGTGTTTAGTTTGGTGGCTCTCCAATCCCTATATTGGCAAGTGGGAGGAACCCCTCCATTTTACTTAGCTCATGCTGGCACCATTGTCTTTGGCTAAGACCTGGAAAATCAGCCTCAGGGATTTGCTAACTGTATGCCACTATCGCTCCTTCAGTCACCGAGAATAATGGCTCCAATCACCCAAAGAAATGTGAGACTGCACATCAGGTTTACCTTCCCAGAATTAGCTGGTGAGATAGCATAACGAGTAGAGCGCTTGCTTTGACATCCGTGCAGAGCCTGCCAACGCAGGTTTGAATCCCGGCAGGGCCAAACTCAGCCTATCATCCTTCTGAGGTTGATAAATGAGAACCACACACCGTGGGTAATTATAAGCAGCACTCATATAAATGCACATTATTATTATAAAGCAATGTGAGAGTGCACATCAGGCTTATCTTCAGATAACGAAATGTGAGAGTGCACATCAGGCTCACCTTCACCTAATTAGCCGGTCAGATAGCACAGCGAGTACAGCGCTGTCGATCCAGAAAAATAGACACCCCTCGATCATGGGGAAATGTACTATGTTGGCCGAAGACCAACCGTCTCATGCTCTTAGTGTTAGTAATACATAATCATAAGCTTGACCGAAGTGCGGCCATTTTAAGGTGACAGAAATCGTCATCTTGTTTTCTCTGACGTTTGCTTATTGCTTTCTGTTCTAAATGCTTCGCTGACATGATATTCTGCTTTAACAGTGTGCAATGCAAGGCCAAGGGAAATATGCTGAAACATAACGTAGCAACCCTGATAGAAATACCCAGTCTCCTCCAGCGCGCTATCCTTGAAAGAGGGCAGCGAGGCATCCTAATCAGCCCGCAGGTGCCAGTGTGTCTCGAAAACACAGTGAAAATACTCGGAACAAACATTAAATTGCTTGAATTATGTTCTTCTTTGCAGCCCCCACTTCTCAAGCCCTGTAGAGTCCTGGAGAGCGAGTTGACGCCCAGGACCCAAATAGAAACTAGGAGATAGGAAGGCCTGGAATGTGGCTCTCCCCCAACATGCAGCTTGCTAGCGAGAACAGAAGCATTCTGTTCTTTTCAACAAAGACTTATGTCTGCAGCCTTACAAAATTGCAAACTGTTGCTAAAACAAATGTTTGAGGTGACATACTCGTCACGATTGTCAATCATCGTGCTCAGTTCAAAGGAGATGTGCAAGGGGCGGTTTTTGATGTGCCACTACTGATTGTAAAATGTTAGTTTTGTATATATGTAACTGATTTTTGTGTCTCGCTCTCTTGCATCTCCCGACACACGTCGCGGGGCGTGAGACCAGTTGGCCAACTGAGAATATTTACTTTGCAATAAACCCTAGCTTTTGGGAATACAACCTTGTGTCTGGAGTATCAGTTTGTGTGTGGTGACTGTGCCTTGTTTCAACATTCGAGGGTCCCTCAGGGGCCCCTTCAGCGCTTGCTTTGACATCTGTTCAGAGCCCGCTGACGCAGGTTCAGATCCCGGCACGGCCAAACTGAGACTTTCATCCTCCTCAGGTCAATAAATGAGCACCACACACCGTGGGTAATAATAAGAAGCACTTAGATGTCTGAGGGCTCGTAGCGCTATATTTGTTTGTTTATTTTAATATTTGTAATGCGCAGCAGACCCAAGGGTATCAGGGCGCAATAGGCATCAAGAGGGTTGTTCAGCTTCGGTTACATTGCTGTCCAAGATCATACATATTATACAATGAATTGTAGACAGGCAATATGTACAGAATACAGGCATAAGACCGGCAGGTTACACACTATGGCAAAAAGCACCGTGGACAGTATATACAGAGGGTACAAGCGGGACAAATCTATATATATAAATACATTCTATATGTAGTGAGGGGCCAGATGTCATTTTCCTTGATCCACTGGATGAAGTTGCACCTAAAGCGTGGGTAGGGTAAGTCTTCCCTCAAGGGCGGGGGGAGAGAGTTCCAGTATTGGGCAGCTTTGACCGGGAAGCTGCTATATGAATGCGCATTAATATTATTATTATAAAGCAATGTGACGGTGCACATCAGGATTACTTTCACATAAAGAAATGTGTAAGTGCACATCAGGCTTGCCTTCACATAAAGTAATGTGAGAGTGCACATTAGGCTTACCTTCATATAAAGAAATGTGAACGTGCACATCAGGCTTACCTTCAGATAAAGAAATATGAGAGTGCACATCAGGCTTACCTTCACATAAAGAAATGTGAGAGTGCACGTCAGGCTTACCTTCACATAAAGAAATGTGAACGTGCACATCAGGCTTACCTTAACATAATGAAATGTGAGAGTGCACACCAGGCTTTCCTTCCCATAAAGAAATGTGAACGTGCACATCAGGCTTACCTTCAGATAAAGAAATATGAGAGTGCACATCAGGCTTACCTTCACATAATGAAATGTGAGAGTGCACATCAGGCTTACCTTCACATAAAGAAATGTGAGAGTGCACATCAGGCTTACCTTCACATAAAGAAATGTGAGAGTGCACATCAGGCTTACCTTCACATAGAGAAATGTGAAAGAGCACATCAGGCTTACCTTCACGTAAGGAAATGTGAACGTGCACATCAGGCTCTCCTTCACATAAAGAAATGTGAGAGTGTACATCAGGCTTATGGAACGGCTGGCAAAATCAATGTAAAAAAAGAAGACTCTGCTGTTAATAAGGATATCCTCTGGCTTTTTGCATGGAGTATTATTGCACAACCTTCCATTTTGAAAGTTTCCTATAACCGGTGCCACCTGGAAAGAAACCACTGCTACCCATTGTGAAGGCAGCGACTAAATCCCAGACGTCCTCGTTGCTGGGAATTTGCTGAGCCTAAAACCAGTTAAGGAGCATGGGTACTGCGTGTATTTGCAAGGTACTGAGGGGGCTTGCCATGGATGGATGTATGCACTGAGTGGACCCTTTAAACTGTATCCTTGCAGAAACCAGGAGCAGGCAAAGATGATCCTAAATAGGACTTCTATGAGCTCTAAAAGGCGCCTTCAAGATCCTCCAGGCAGTATTATGTCACAGTGGTGGAGGAAGTCTTGCGAGAGAAATGTAGGGCAGTGTAGGACAAGTAGTCCAATAATACACTAATTATACCTCTCGCAACGGTGTTCACGTGATCAGCATTTAAGAAGAGGCAGATTTGCCTAAACAGACGAAGATGGTGTGAGGTGCTGCTGACAATCCAGTTTATATGGGCAGAGAAGGTGAGATGGGAATCCAAATAGACCTGTGCACAGGCTCGCATCGGCCTGCAGGGCTGTGCCCGAACCAAAAACACAACATGGTAGTGTGGGCCAGATTTTTGGGTCAAAGTGGGCCACTTCTTCATGTGGACCAGCTTGATGTTACATCACCATGCGGCACGTCGTTTTGACCAGTGTTTCTGAATACATGTTCTTTACAATTCAAAATGTGCATCAAAAACCTCCCCCTGGGGTAGTACTCAGTCTGCCACAAAAGGAACAAATTGCCATACCCAACTGGGGGCTACTTTTCATTGGTGCCCGAGACAGTTGTATACTCCAGTCCGACCCTGCCTGTGCATTTTAGCTAAAATGGGAAACGCGCGTGAGCTCAATTGAAAAGATGACGGCGGGTGGGGGAGGGATGACCTATGAGGGTGAACGGCAACGCGCTCAGTTTGTGGGGTGCTTATGCAGAGCCTATTTTTCTGAAACCAAGTTTTAATTAGAAGAAGGTTGTGTGAGAGAATTCTGTTGTCTTGATAGAAAATGCCAGAAGGTTTGAAGGCTAATGGGTACCATCTGCATAGGAAAGCTACCCAATATCCAAACTGGCAAGCAGGCCATGAAGAGGCTTGGCATGAAGATTGAACAGCTATGGGCATAATGAAGTGCCCCGTGGCACGCCATGTCCCATTTCCGGGAACGCGGTAGGAATACCATTTAAACTCAAATAGTATCGGCAACAGGGCAAGAAGGAATCGAAGCAGCGCCAAATTCAATACCCTCGCCATGGAGCCCAACCTTTGCAGTAGGATTCTGTGGGCTGGGGGGATCTTAGCCGCGGACAGGGCGAGCGTCATCTGGAGGGGGGGGTTCTTGTTTGCGTCGAGGTGCCATCACGGCTCTTCTCTCACTTTTAGGAGGGCTGCCCCAGTACCTGGTGAAGGTCTAAACCCTGACCGATATTCCCCTAGCCGGTTTGGAGCCCTGCAAGACCTTGAAGGGTTATTGGTACTACTTTGTCCAATACAAGCCTAGTACCTGTGCTATGGGGCACACAGGCCAATGATTTCCCTCTATATGGCCGTGCTGCCGTGCGTTGCAATCGCGTGTAGGAATCGGTTTATGTCTGATCCTTGGTCGTGAAGTTGACAGGGCGAAGGCTGTTGGAAGAAACAGGTTGAGATCTTACTATAGGAGCAATGAAGATGTGTTAACGCAAAGCACATCACCAACGCGGCCTCATATATGGCACAGTTCAGTTCGGAAGGCCTCATGTGGGGTACAGTGCCAAGCTATGGAGGCCAAAGCTCCGTATAGATACATATAGATGAGAGACGGCCCAGAGACAGGCAGCCGAAGTGCTCTTCACATTCTTGACTGTTTCCTCTTTGGACTTGTACACCACAAGTCCAAAGAGGAAACAGTCAAGAATGTGAAGAGCTGTACAGTTGGGGAACGGAGTGTTCCTGGAGGGGCTGTGACACATACTTAAGGGAATGAAGGCAGTATATGAAGTAACACGTATTGTTAATTGTCCTGCACTCCTGAATAAGAGGTCAAAGTAGAAGGGATGTGGATTACCGTGTGGGCAGTGCAAGGTGGTTAGGTATAATAATGGCAGAAAGGGTGGAGCGAATAGAGCCAGGCCAAGGGGACCAGCAGCCCCGAGAAAGCAAGAGTGACGCTGGGGACATGAAGGGGGGTGGGTGTCGAGAGTGAAGGGATTGGAGGACCTGCACTATCTCCATCCTTGGCCAGGCTATGTGCTCCTAACATGACTATCCTTTTCCTAACATCTGCCCACAAGGAAGGGGAAGTCGACAATCACTGCTTTAATGTTCCCCAGCTAAGTTGCAGAGGTAGGCACAGGTACACTAAGAGCTCGGACTCCTCGGTTTAATCTAGCTGGGTGCTAAACCCTGGCGGTAGGCACAGGTACACTCGGAGCTCGGGCTCCTCGGTTTAATCTAGCCGGGTGCTAAGCCCCGGCGGTAGGCACAGGTACACTAGGAGCTTGGGCTCCTCGTTTTAATGGTTCCATGTAATAATGTTGCCACAAAAATCTCGCCATGCAAAAATATTGCCAAAAAATGGCCGTTTTTTGTGGCAACATTATTGCATGGAACATGCGGGGGACACCCCTGCAATCCCCAAACTTTTTTTTTTTTCTTTTTTTTAAAAAAATGTTTTTTTTTTTTTGCCCCTGTCCCCATATATATGGTCACCCAAATAATATCGCCACAACATTTTCCCGGCGATATTATTTACGGCGACAAATATAGGTGATATTATTACCTGATACCGGTTTAATCTAGCTGGGTGTTTCTGAGAGTTTACTCTGGAATTTGGAAATCCAGTCCAAAAGGCACAATGGGATTTGCTAATCAGAAGGAAAAGCAGGGCTGGAGGTTCCATACATCCTCTGAAAGACACCAGTACTCTGTTTGGCCGGTCAAAATGAAATCCCTCAAAAGTGACCATAGACCTGCATACTGATTGCAGAAGTCATTCAGGATCAGTTCCTTGAATACTCTCAGTTGTTCCTATTATTCTGCAGATCGGATTTTTTAAAAATATATTTTGCATACTGTCAATCGCCATGATGCCATGCATCCTGATTTGTGGCTGCAGATACTCAAAAAAGTGGCGAAAGAGGACTTCAGAAATCAAAGCAACTTGTAGTCAGGAACGGCCTCCAGCAACCCTCTTTCTGCGAATGATCTTCATCAGTGGGACAGACATAGATGAAAGACTACACTGTGAACATTACTTCTCTCGTGACGCTTCGGGATTATGTTTTATTGTGTTTAATGGAGCTCCCAGGCTACATGAAATTAAGCTTAACTGCTTATTTGCCTATTGGCATTCGTGACACGTTCCACCAGTCTTGGCCTTTTTTTGTTGTTGCGAATAACACTTTACAAACCTGGATTTGTCGGATCACACATAAAACTGTGTAAGAGCTAGCTAAAGGTGTCAGACGATTCTGGGACACTTGGCAGCTGAACAGGATCTGATTGGTCTGCCTTTCGCCCAATCCTGGTGCTATCTCACATGCTCCGAGGCAGAGGCCCACGCAAACGTGGCCCTGATCACGTGGCCTTGTAAGCCTCGATCGCTTTCCCTTTTGGAGCCCTTGTTAGTGTAAGCCACCCTCTGCAGTATTGATGGTTTAAAGAAACGTCCATGTTGGGGTCCGACCCCCACAGATGGCTCTAGTATCAGTGGTGCATCTTCCACAATAGGATCTGGGGGTGAGGCCCCATCACCCATTGTGAAGGTGCAGAGTGCAGAGAACAGGCTTAACCAATCAGCATTAGAGTAGAGACAGCTTGCGCTCCCCGTCAGCCAGAAGCCTGCCAGTCACAACTCTTCATATTCATCTTCTTTGAAAAAGAGTGATGGAAAATGCTCAATGTTTTCAGTGGGCTTAATCCTCCAAAAACCCTCTATGGATGGAAGGGTGTGTGGTGAAGGTGAGGGCGTCAAGCCTTCCTTCTCGGGATGAAGGGTCTGCAGTGAAGGCGAGGGAGTCACCCCCTCCATCTTGGGTTGGATGTTTTCCAGTGAAGGCGAGGGAGTCACCCCCCTGCATCTCGGGATCGAGGGTTAGTGTTGAAGGTGAGAGCGTCACCCCCTCTATGTATGGATGGAGGGCTTGCAGTGAAGGTGAGGGAGTCACCCCCTCCATCTCGGGATGGAGGTTTTGTGGTGAAGGTGAGGGGGTCGCCCCCTCTTGCTTTGCTCCCTCTGTGTTATTCTGAATCAGGTATTTACACCCAACCTGTTGGGGAGATCACCAGCTTCCACTGAAAGTTATCCTGTGTCATGTGATAGATGCTGAGCACATTTTTACTTGAAACGTCACCTTGGTTTTGCATTTGATCCACCTGATGGCAAAACCAGAACTACCAATTACACAGTGAAACATGACGAGAGCTTTAACGCTGCCAACGGCTGCGAATCTCACACCTGACATGGGCCCGTTCAGTTGTGCCTTTGTTATTGAGTCTCCTTCGTATCTCCCCTGACCCCTCACACTGGCTCCCCCCTCCACCCATTACGTCTAAGAGACCCGCAAGGTTGGCAAAGCCTGTATACTCTAGAGGTTGTACTGTGGCCTGTGAGGGGGCAGCAAAGTGCCTTCACACCTCTTCTTCCTTGTTTGTTCATAATGAGATGCTTTTGTTTTCCATATTATAGACTGAGTGAGGGGTCGTTATGGTGTGATGGGCTTCACCTCGGCCCTTGGGCACTGGGCTCTGTATCTGTACCCAGACACTCCCCCTTTTTTTCCTCTGCACTTATCAGATATACCCTATCTGACTAATCACGCAAATCACGCACTTGCCACTGGCTGGATGCACTACCACATTTCACGGCCTTTATTTATTTATTTAGTGCACTTATTATTTATTCTGCTCTCTCCTCTGTTCTGCATTTTCCACTTCTCCCCCCTCCTCGCGCTTTCCCCCTTTTCCCTTGTCCATGCACTTGCGCATTCTTAATGTCACTGGGCCTAGTAAGATCGTTTGTTTTTGTTCTCCCTCGTTCCCCTCCCTTTGCTTGGTCGCGCTCTGAAACACTTGCGTAAGAGCGCGATATAAATAAAATATCATATCATATCATACATTGTGGAAGGGCCATCATCCCCAGCAATAATAACCCCTCCTTCTGAGGTCTACAGGGTTATTATCACATTGCTGCAGTAGCAATACATGTTTTGGAGCTTTGGTGGTGAAGAAAAAATGTTGTTTTAATATTGAGTAAAATTATTAGAAAAGCTCAGTTACTACATTGAATGTGGTTCTATTGTGTAGTGTTTACATAACAAGGTTGTTTGCATAAATTAAGTATTGTAATAGCAAAACCAGAGTGGGTTTAACATGAGCATGCATTAGGCCTGAGCAGGAATCAAGAGTCTGCAAGTGCACACAGGGGATGCACACTATTGTATAATAGAACATGCTGTGAAAGGAACATGTGCCGGCAAACCAGAAGCTGCTTTCCACTCAGGCGGGACAGCCAATGCCTCCCACCCCGGGGTCAAGGCTGTCCAAATGAGGGCACATGGCTCATAGTTTGCAAACATGTTCATATTAGTGTGTAGTCACAGATGAAATGAGCAACACGGCCAGTGTGCAATGTGTGCTCAAAAGGGTTGCAGGCCTGAATCGCTGTCAAAGACATGTTTGTCAAATATGAGCATTTGGGGTCATTCCTATGTTTCCAAAATGTCCATTGATTTTAAGCAAAGCAGCAAGTACACTTCATTGGTGCTGCTTGTTCCCCTTCTCTTTCTCATCCGTTATTTCAGGGCTGGCTGAGGGGCGTGTGGGCCCATTTCAAAATGAAGTTTGGTGCTCTACCTCCTTTGCCCTCTGAGGCAGCGGTGTGGTGAATAGATTATAATTAGAGGTTTTCAAGGGCAAACTCGCATGGGTAATGTGCTTGGGTTTATCATTGAGGGTGTATAACATGAGACCCTCCTTAAACTTTCAATACTATTCCCTCACCCACACCAAAGACCTGACAGTAGGACAAAACACATCAGTTAACACGTTTTAAGAGGTCTATCTTTGACCACAAAATGTATATTTAAGGTGGCACAGCATTTAATTTGTGAAGTCTGGTGCCTCTTTGGACAATATGCGGCTATCTTAAGCCTCATCTTGGGGCTTCATACTGTGGCAAAATCCTAGCTGCAACCATGGAGGCAGGTGCAAGTGGTGGGTGTATTTGGCCTCTGCACAGCTGAACAAAGCAAGGCAGCCAGCAGTGAGTTGAAACCCTAAATAAGCCCTTAATAAAGTCTTTTGAACTGGAATTAATATCAGGCCTGTGTTATTCATTTACAGAAAGAGGGTGATTTACTTCACTGATTGAATTCTTTATATAGTTAGTGAGAAAACGATTTACTTACAGACAGTGATTTATTTATAAACTCAGCAAGAGTGAGCTTTATTTCTAGTATGGAGACAGGATGCATGACAAAGTTGACTAACCCAAAATACATGTTTCCAGGGTCAAAAGATGTATTGTTTGGGGCAGGTTACCTCTGCCTGCGCCACCTGCCACTAATTTAGGTCACATCCAGCTCTCTTTACTCCAGTGGCGGCTGGCGAATTTTGTAATTGTAGGGGTGTAAATCTTCCCCACAAATCTGCGACAGCGACTAAACTTAGCAGGGAACCCGAAACTACGATGGGGCTTTGGGGTGGGGAGAGAGGGACTCTCTCCCTGAGAAAATGTTTTGAATAATGGGTTAAAATGGTGCACTTTACATTGGATAAAAAGCCAGACTGCTTTCAATCAGTTTTGTTGGGAAATGCATGGAAAATCCAATAGATGAAAATCACCAAGAGTGCATGTGACCATTTCCCAATGCATTTTCATGATTCTTTCCCCCCACAATGTAGGCCAGTATGAAAAACGTGTTCACGCTGGCTGTGCTGTTACATTTCCATGCAGGCTGCACCAATATATTACACTATTCCCATATAACAACATAATTATGTTTACATTTCGCATAATGCCAGTAACCCCTCATAACAACATACTCCTGTTGACTTTGTCATTAAAAAAGCCATGCCAAAATAAAAATTAAAAGTCCAAACTGGGTTCAACAATGCAGGCCAGTTTAGGAACACAAAAACTCTTACCATGCTTGCTTTCTCATTGAAGCCTAGAAAAAATGCTATGCCATAGTAGGAGGTAATAGCTAGAGTGGCTGCTCCAAAATATGACAGTCTAGCCACGTAATAGCCCTTATCATGTATGCTTTATCATAGCTGCAGAGATAAAACTGCCATGCAGCAGTAAACATTATAGCTAGACTGACAGCAGCCAAATATGGCAGTCTAGCCACATAGTAACACTCATCAATCTAACTTTGACATAGATGTCCAGAAAAAAATGAATTGCAATAGTAAGAAAACATGTTCTTGCATGCAGCCAGTAAGAATATGCTTTCTTACCTTGGTATTGCCCTGCACCAATGCCCCTTTACGCCCCAGCCTTCCCACAGTAACACACCAATTCATATGCACATTGTCACAAGCAGTAATGTGCTCCTACAGCTTCTCAATCATTCACACAGCACCCACCATAACACTTCGCTCACACAGATACACCCATTTATATACACATTCACATAAGCAGTCACGCATCCATAAAGCGTCCCTCAATCGTTCATACACACCCACCAGAACACTTACACAGGTACACACATCCATATACACATTTACACAAGCAGTCACACTCCCATACAGCTCCTCTCAAACAAAATGATTCTGGTGGCAACACTCACTCACACAGGCACACACATATCCATACACACATTCAAACAAGTAGTCACATACCCATACAGCTTCTTTCAATCGTTCACTAAAATGTCAAGCTGTTTCACTGTAAACAAGTATTTCTTGTTTTTTCCCAGGGAGGATGAATGGGAATGAGGGACTTTCCTATTATTTAGGAGCAGTTCATTGCTCATGAGCATTGAAACTAAATCAAGAGTAGAGAGCAGCACGCACATAAACTGGGAATGCATCAAAGAATCAGTAATAACTAATCAGCTTTCTTTTGACCATACGTGCACATCAAATACAAATAAGAATCAGTATCAGACTAGGGCATAACATTCTCTTGGACAGCAATGAAAAATCATCTCACAGTTTCAAATGGTAATTTCTTCCTTTCATGAGAGGCTGTTTTAGTGTGTGTGGGATGTTTTAACCCACTAGTCTATGCCCTGCAACATCACTGTGCGCTGCTTCCATCAGAAACAACAGAGTGGACGCCAAAATGATCTTTGCGCCAATCCATTTGTC
This sequence comes from Ambystoma mexicanum, assembly GCF_040938575.1. Classification (NCBI taxonomy): domain Eukaryota; kingdom Metazoa; phylum Chordata; class Amphibia; order Caudata; family Ambystomatidae; genus Ambystoma; species Ambystoma mexicanum. Next base: position 812,132,339 of record NC_090931.1, read on the forward strand.
TATGTCAGTGGTAACACAGGAGACCACTGCCAAAGCCTATAATTTGGCTGCCACCAGAGGAAAATGAAACTACTTGAAAAAGCAGTGATGCATTGCAAAGGAAAACCCAGAACTGCTTTAAAAATCCGTTTTTCCTTGGCTGTGGAAAGTGCAAAAATCATGGTTCCCAAACATCACAAAAGATCCAACATCCTTGTTGGGTGTTAAACATCACTTTATATAAAGAATTCACCTAAGCCCAATGTCAGCATAAGCATATTTTATCAGAAGAAAATCCACATTCAAAGATGCTTGCTTGCAAAAATATGTAAAAATGGGTGCAGTACCGCCGCTCGCCAGTGTCAGAAACCGGCATTTAACCGTGTGCCTTAAAATCAAAGTATGGAGAAGAAGACGCTTCCCATCAAAAGCAATATAGGGTGACAATTCAATCTCTATGTTTTAAAAAGGCTGGAATTATGAGATTTGTGGCTATATTTGTAAAAATGTAAATTGTATTTTAGAGAAAGACTATTTTAAACATTGTTTTAAAAGTAAGTTAAAGCCAGCCACACTGAGCTTCAAAGACATTCCACAGTTTCTACCAAACAAAGGAATCTTCCCCCCTGCCCTCTGCTGAAGAACTGGCAGAGAGGTGTGAAAGGAAGTGGGAGGAGACTTTGGCCTGTTGCTCTGACAAGAAACAAAAGACTCCCTTGAATGAAAGGAAATGCAAATTCGGGTGTGACAGAAAACAACTGCTGGCAGGAAGAAGCCTGGGACTGCTCTGGCCCAGCCTTGGGGGCGGAGACAGACAGTTTTGTTTATTCGGAGAGCACAGAAAATATCTTTTGGAAAAAGACTCATAGAAAACTGAACAAAATTGGTAAAAATCTGTAAATATAGTGTTGTTAAAATGAAAAGGTTGGTCACGTTTTAAAACTACTCTGGAATCTGTGCGATATTCAGAGACTGAACCACGAAAATGTTGACTTTGTAGCAGTTGTGATAATGCTAAAAATATGAAACTTCACAGGAGTATGCCCAGATGTTATGTGCATGTATATGGGAAAATGTGTACAGATCTGACACTGGGTAACCAAACAAAAGAGCGAAAATCTGTCATTTATGAACCGAAACTCTTAGAAAGATGAGACTTGGACAGATACGTGCCTTATTTAATCTGTAATGTAAATATGTATTATTAGCAAGTTGGTGATATTGGAAATATGTTTTATATGAAAAACAGATTTTCTGTGTAGGAACAAAGGGGAGGTTTTTCCCTGTATTGTAAATTGCAGCATCAATATGGCACATTATGACACTGTTTCCTTCTCAAATCAGGAGAGAGGGAAGACTTTAACCAATAGGCTTCTTAGAGGTCTGGGCATAGTATAACCAGCCTACCCACCCCCTTGGGAAATACATAAATAGGGACTGTTGAGGACCTAGAGGGACAGACTGTTGAACGGGAAATCATATTATACCCTCTAGATTGTGTATATATATATTGGCCTAGGCCAAGTCGCTTTGTGAGGAAATCCGCGTTGCAAGGTCCTGACCTTAGATATGTGTAAGCTGCCATTTTAGGTTCATCCGCCATCTTAGATTCTCTCTCCAAAGTCACCCTGTGTTCTAAGATGGTGGACAGTGTCATTCCGCATGTAACATGGCCGTCTTGACCCCTGTGTACAAGTTAATATATAAACTGCCTGCAGCCCAAAAGTTAGGGTCATGTACTGAGACCTTGTCCTTCATTGACCTGTGTATAAAGGATTACCTGTACCAACAAAGCTAATCCATGAACATATATTATGCACAATAATGTTCGAGCATCCAATGTGAACACTTGTTTGACTATATTGTTTAAGATATATGTGAAAGATCAATGTGAAATCCAAAGACACACTGTTGCTATTGTAACTTGTTTTCGAGTATGTTAAGGATAACCCCTAAATGAATAGATTCATAAATTAAGATGCAAACTCAGCACGAACCCTAGATCTTTGATGTAGTAACTTGTAGGTGGGCTGGACATCATGTTTTGGACTGTATAAAAGGTGCGATTATTCTGATGTACAGTCCTACTCACTACGCACACCGATCAGGCTGGTTCTCTCTATGTCGTACTGGGGGGCCTGATAGCTATCTGTTGCTTTGTTCTTTGAAACTGTTCAGTATAGAATAAAGATCTCTGTATCTTTTCTTTGTAACCCGCGTTTGGTGTATTTCCTTTTGGGGTACTCAGCCTCGATATCTTGTTTTTGCTTTCACAACACACACATTCACCCATCAACTGATTTACTGGCGAAGCGCTCTGCAGGAAGAACACAGATCAAGACTCCAGAACCCAGATCAAGACTCCAGAACTCTGAAAGCAGAAGGCCCAATCCAAAGCTGAACCCTTCTCAGCTGGCCTTTAAAATCTTGCTAATCTAATTTTAACCCCAAACTTCCAAGGGGCACAACTAATTCAACAGCCTGGCTGTGCTGTTTTTCTGCTTCTTCCCAAGAACCCAAACCAGGAGAGCAGAGCTGTAACCCAGAACCAACCCATCAGATCCAGTCCAAGAAGCCGTGCAGAGACCAAAGTGCCTTGCTGAGTGCATAACTAAGCACCTGAATCCAGTCCGGTGGCTAGCAGAATTCCAGTCCAAAACCCTTTGACCAGATCTTTGACGGGCCTATTCCAAAACCATAGTTGTGAGTATTTAGCATAGAATTGTCCATAGCCAATCTCTTATCCTTAAGTAATCCTATCCAACCCATTCTATCATATCCAGACTGCATTGTAGAAACTCTTTTGTCTGTCCTGAATCATTCTCTCATCCATATAGTCCTGTGATAATTGTAATGATAATCATCTTTATGCTAATATATAGTTACTGAAGAAAGGCAAGTGTCGCAGCGGGCAAAGATCAGACAGAAGCGCCTTTGGACTGGTGGCTGTACCGTTGGTATCTCGCATCTTCATAGCACCTTAGTGTAAAGCCAATCCTTGTTTGTAATCTTCAAAAGCGTATCTTTCATTTGAAATCTTGACTCTTTTTGAGAAAAATCGACCTTTACTAAAACCTCTGTAACATTTGAACCGTACATGCTAGGAACGAAATCTAAGTGCCAAATTGAAGCTAACATCCTCAGCTTTCAAACGAACCCAGTTTTACCACAATCACGCCTAACACGCATGGAAAGGTTTGCTGTGATTCTGCATTTGGCTCAATTGCACCACATGTAAAATAGCTATTTCTTTGCATTCAATCTCTGAATTCGGTTTCCTAGCTGCTGGTTATCCAATTATCATTGCCAGTGTCTACCTGAACCTATCCAAAGTGGCTCCCACTAGTTCTGAATCCATTTTAGAGAATTAAAGTCATTTTTAGCATTTTTCCCATGCATTTATAATCACATTCAAAAGCATCTGACCTGTTTTAAAATCAGTCCTGTTTCTCTCTGCTTGCTGGGGGAATTGGGATTGAAACTGCATTTAAGAGTGCTTATTCCTGAAACCTGTTTTCTCTTCTTCCATCTCTATATTGCATATTAGGGGGGATTGAGTAGTGTCAGGGGGAAAGAGTGATTAAACTGCATTTGATTGAATTCATACCAAAGTATTATTTCTGTGCTGCATTAATTTCCTATCCAAGTTTTATTTTATGCTACATTATTCTTCTCACCCATACTCCTTTTGATTAAAGAGATTGTTGATTGTAAAATAACCCAATGCTGATCATTGTATAAATATTAATAGTGTGATATTTAGATATTGTTCATATTCATAAAAGTGTGATATATATATATTGTTCAATTCATCAAATAAATATTGTAACTTTGCAAAACAACCTACTTCTTGGTGCAGTGAGACCTGGGGGGGATTCAAAGAGAGGGGCGTGATATAAGGGTACATCATTCAGAAATAAAAGAACTTTAGACATAAAAATATATAATTAAGGGTTCCAGCTGCGCATCTTACGCCAGGCATTGATTTAGGTGGAGTGTTGGGTTGAAACCACTTACAGAGGAGGAGTTGTGTTCCAAACACTGCATTTTCAAGAATATTTGTTCAATAACATTGGTTAAAACAGCCAGCCACGCAGTGAAATAACTGATCAGTCTAGCCCACTTTCGTAAAGATACTAACCAACTTTGACCCAAATTTGGTCCTGCACTTTGAGAATTGCCCTATTGCCCTATAGGTCAGTTGAATCATGGTAAGGAGTGTGATACATATACAGAATCGGCGAAATAGGAAACAACAGCATATTCACTGATGGGTGTACCCAGAGAATACAGGGTTGGTTTGTTATTGAATGTAGAGTGAACCGTGCCTCCGAACCCGAGCCTAAATAGTGAGACTTCACCACAGATCTATGCCTCTGGTGCAGAATCTGTCCAGAATAGCAAGTGCCAGACTCACTGCCCCTTGCAACCTATCAGAGGCACTGGCCAGATGGGGAAATTCCCATATTTCTCCATTGGCAGAGGGTTTGTGTTTGGAGGGCAAGACCTCTGGAACATTCCAAACAATGTTGCGCGCTGAAAGACTTGTGTATGGGCGCGATATAAATAAAATATCATATCATATCATATTAATGCTCTTTATGTTTTGATTTAATATATTAGCCAGCATTCAACAGATCTGTTAAAGCATAACTGCCGCACAACTAAATCCACATGTTTCCACCCTTCCGCCAACAGTAATGCGCTATTGCCCAAAAAAAACATGCCAACACTTGCAACCACACTTTGTAAAGTGCTTGGCTGCTCTAGAGCTAGGGTTGAGCTAGAAACATAAAAATGAAAATAAATTTAAAAAGTGCCCTTGATGTCAGTGATCTGGAAGAAGGGGCCTCTCGTTTCTTCCACAGATAACATCGCCTCTCGTAGAATCAGAGATGTGTTTTGTTATACAATTGCTGTTTTCGACTATGACCAAGATAACTGTTTTGTGTGTGCCATTCAGAGCATGTTAAATGAACATTCTGGACAAGTTTGATGAATGAACTAGGCCTCATCAGAGGGTGGGGCTTGGTGGCAGAAGACGCAAAGGATCGCCTGCACCTGCCATTCTTGCCACCTCCGCCTCGTGCACCCCTCTGCTCTTCCGCAAACCTTTTGCCACCAATCTCTACCGTCTAGAGCAGGGGGGAGCACTACCCCTCCAATTAGGGTGACCAGACGTCCATCTTTTGCCAGGACTGTCCTGGAGTTTGGTACTTTGTCCCCCTTTCTCAAGATTTTGTTCCCATTGGAAACTACAGTGGTCCCGGTTTTTGGTAGTCGGTCTTTATAGCTGACAGGCATGAATGCACAGTCTGCATTTTACAACTTAAGATAGTGTTCGTTTGTGATAAATGAATTATAACATGTGTTTATTTGAACAGTAAAACTTAAACCCCGTTCTCCTTCAACCGCTACTGAAATGTACTGCCTTGACAGCCACTTTCAAGAGTTAGTCTTACTTTTATGTTAGATGCCCTGTCCCGGTTTTTTACTTTTTAAATCTGGTCACCCTACCTCCAACTACTGATAATAGAACATTTAAAACACATGAGGAAAGTTCACTGCAGCAGATAGGACGTGTTGCGCCCTAAATCTGAGAACCGTGCTCTGCAGGCCACAATAGGAAGCAGCTGGGCGCCATATGCAAAATATCACAGCAACGCCCGCGGGGGAGGAAGCCAGATATTGTGTGATTAGGTCTGGGAAAGTGCAGAATGTGGTGTATCATTGCTGAGGGGATCCGGATTACTCGCAATGAGTAAAGGCGCTGCGGCCTGCACCGGTGTACTTCTGGAAGGGCTCGGACATTAAGAGCCCGATTGATGGAATCTTTTGCACGGTTCAAAGTGACTTTGCACTGCCGACAAGACTGTTCCCTGCAGGTGCTGTTTCCTGCTAGGAGCTACATGTAAAATGGACTTTGCAGGCATGAGCCAAGTGCATGGTATGTGAGGGTAGTGGTATGTTAATGGGGGGTGGGGGGTCAGGGGACACAGCAATTCACCAAAAAAAGAGAAAGCAGCCAAAGGTCATTTAATTACCAATCTACAGTAGCACTACTGTGCCAGCACCATCACTCTTTTTGCAGCGGCCTAACTGAATCCCTCCTAAAAAGTGCAATTCTCCCACTGAAAGCTCAAGACACTTCGTTGATGAAAATGGGTGCTAAAAGGGGACGGGTTAAGTAGGGGAGTCAATGGAAGTGATGACGATTCATAGTAGGGTGGGCCAAAAACATTTGTACATGTCATTGAAGTCAGCATGTGGTGGAAATGGGCTGAATACCCAGGACACACATCTACCCGACATCACACACATAACTACCAAGTGCCCCCATGACACAGATAATGCCTTCAGTCAGTAATGGTTTGGTCCGATTCATGCTAAAGAGCGCATTTCTCCCACAGTTGCTACGCACCGAGAAAGACACAATGTGAGCCTGTGCGCTGAATAAAAAATGCGCGCCCGGCATATTCATGGATGTACTGAACAAAGTAACCGCATTCGCAAGTCGCACCCGGAACACCCCGACACGCCCCCATGCAAAGCATAAACAGCCAGAACAACTACCTTTGCCTGCTGCCCCTGGCGCAAATACACACACCCTGCAAACAATGTATGTGGTCCCCCACAAGCAGCCCTGCATCTCGGGAACCCTGTGTAGGGTTTCCCATAACTGTTGCCGGCACCCCGACAACATGCGTATGAAAATTCATAATTTGGGTTAAACTCAGAAAATCTGCTGGCAAACTCCCCTAAACTGTTCCTGCACCCTGCTACGTTGCGTACATGCATCCTATGGGCAAGTGTCTTTACACCTGCCTTCAGGTGGCATAGAGATCGAGGGATGTGCGTGGCCATTTATATGCCAAGAGGCTGCGTGGGTGGTTACATGAATACGTATCTTTTGGCGCAATTGTGAGCGTGTGAGGGACTGCCTACGGGCTGTCCCTCGGAAGGCCCACTTCTTTGCAGGTGTTTAAGAACAGACTAAATCAGTGACTCACCCCCTGAAGTGCACCTGAAATAAACCTTTAATGAGTCTAGCAATTACTGTATAGAATTCCAGAAAGACACATTTTTGGGTATTGCTATTCTTTCTTATTTACGGTCACTGCTGAAAGTGTTAGACTTGTGGAATCCCTGTTATTTTTTATTTTATTTATTCTTTTTAAGAGGCCTTAACAAGAAAGCCAGCCACTCCAGAAGCAAAGACCCACATGCCGCTGGCCACAGCCCAGGAGCTTAAAAAAAGAAAAGAAAAACGTTTTTAATAAAAAGAATTTAGGGGTAGCAAGGGAGACCACAGGGGTGGCAACGGAGACCTCAGGGGTCGCAGTTGTGATCCCTTGTGACCCCTAAATGACATCCCTACTTTACTTTAAGGAATTTATATTGCACAGGCTATGGACCCGTGGGCTTAAGGACGTGACAAACATAAAAACAGGTAACAAACATAAGCAGGAGAATATCAGACCCGGTTATAACATGCATAGGCACATTAGGCAAACAGAAGTGTTTTTAGTTTCTTCCTAAACAAGTCTGTCGACTTTATACACCTTAATTCCAAGGGCAAGTCATTCCATGCCTTGGGGGCTGCATTGTGAAAGGCACCCTTTGAAGCCTTCAGGGTCCTACATCTGGTAAGCATCAAAAGCTCCTGATTACTAGATATAAGCGACCTCCTGTGCATTTTTTCTGTTAATAGATCAATACCCACCAGCAGGCTACAGCAATAGTCAATCTTGGCCCCCACAATTGCTCTGGCAATGGTCTCTGCATTTGCTTGGGTAATAAGAGGGCGAAGGTGGGCCAAAGGTTTAATATAATATGCTGAAGCCGACACCAAACTCCCCACATGAGCATTCATGCTAAGGTGTTGTCTTGGGAGGATAGCTCAGGGGCAACGTGCTCGCCTTGGAAACAAGATGACGCGGAGCAACGCAAGTTCGATCCTCTGGTCCTTGCTTAGAAACCTCTGGGTATTAAGTGTGTTATAAATAATCTATCATAATATAGCACCTAAAGTTTTAACCTTCTTTAAAGGGACTATTTTAGAGTCCCCAATGATAAAGCTCTCATAGTCCGGCCCAGGTTTTTGTATCTACTAGGGAGAACCAACAATCAAAAGCTCTGTTTTATCTCTATTCAAAGCTAAGCTATTTTGGACCATCCAATTCCCTGTTAGAGTGTAAATCTTATTGAACAGTGCTTCATCAATATCGTGAATCCCTGACATAGGGATGACACACTGCGTGTCATCAGCATAGTTTGTGAACACCACCCCCTCTTGTACCAGACGAGCAAAGAAAGGTGCTGTAAAAATATTGTACAAACATGGCGATATACATGAACCCTGCGGCACACCAAATTTTAAGGTTATAGGCATCACCGCGGCCTCACTGAAGTATACTTTGCTATCCTGGTTACAAAGAAATGATGCTATCCACTGAGCTTCTTCCTGTGTGAAATTTGCAACATCCCTCCACCTGGTGACCAAGATGGAGTGATCCACCAGGTCAAAGGCCACCGACAAATCCAACCGCATCAGCATGGATGCCTTCAATTCAATCAGCGCCGTCTCTGTTCCAAACCCCTGCCTGAATCCTGATTGGTGGTCGTTGAGAATTGGAAATGTGTTCAAATGCTCTGCAATTTGCAAGTACGCCACCCAATCGAGAATTTGTAACAGGAGGTGGTATTGGTGATGAGCCTGTAATTAGTCGGGGTCTCTACTGATAATCCTGTTTTTTTTAGGATTGTGGATATCCATGATTTTTTAAAGTTGTTAGGTATCGAGCCCTCCGCAAAAGATAGGTTCACGAACTTGCACATGGCTTCTAACAGGGTGGGAAGGCAAGTCTTAATAATAATGGCCTGTGATGGCAGATGGCAGGCTCTGTGCCTATTATCATTTCCAAAATGTATGTGTGTGTCTGCTACCTCGTGTCCAAGATGGTTGTTGCATTTCACATCCTGTCTTAGTGCTCTGACCAGTTCTAAGATGGCCGCCATGCTTCTCCCAATGAACTGGGCGTATATTTAATGGCCAAGTGTTGATGTGTACACCATCTCTCTGCCCATCACTGCCCCTGGAGTTGGGTGAAGAGAGTTCAGTGAAGCCCAGCAGTGTCTGTCAGGTGCAGAGCTGTCATGAGGGGGTTGCATCTATCTTGTTGTGCTCACAATTACTTGTTCACCCTGTCTGTTTTTAGTTAGGGGCTACCCAGCAAACAACACGTAAAGTGACATTTGTATCTGAAAAGTAATGCCTCTTCGAGTAAAGCACACATGTTCGGGTCTTTAAACGGTTTGGCATATCTGTCTTTTAAAGCGTATTCCACGGTTCGATGTCTTTTCATTGAAAAATGTTTCAGTGAAAGATGTTTCATCGAAAAAAAAAGTATTGAAACATTTTACATCTAATGTAGATTAATGACATTTTTCATTGAACATTTGTACATCGAATTTACCGAATTGTTATTCTTTTTTTTTAATTGGAGGCCCCCCCAAACCACTGTTCTCTGCCCTTTAAAACACCCCAAACATTCCCATATATATATATATGTATATATATACATATTTTTTAGATAAGAAATGTTTTCACTGAAACATTTTTTCGATGAACATAATTATTTTCACTGAAACATTTTTGATGAAACATCTTTTCAATAAAAACATTTTCCATGAAAAGGCTGGACACCGTATTCCACAAGGCCCTCAGGGGATTGATCAATTTCTGTCTGCTGTCAAGGAATATAAAACAAGCATAACGTTTTTAAAGGTTTACAAAGCTGCCGAAAACGATGCAATACTACTGGCAACGCAAAGGGTTTACATTCTTTGTGGAACGGCACATTTTTTTACCGTAATTCATAGCAAAAAAGTGAATATTCGAGTAGTCATACGAGTAGGTGAATTCGTCTTACAAATGCAGCCCAGTGGGGAACTACACTGACGTAGTTTAATTTTCCCTTAGGCCTATTTGTGGCTTTTGATGCAGCAGATTGCTCCATTCCCTGTTCCCCTCATGGTGGAATGGTCTATTCCCATCTCCTCTCGTGGTGGATCGCTCCACTCTCTGTTCCTTTCATGGTGGATCTCTCTATTCCCTGCTCCTTTGATGGGGGATGGCTCTACTCTCTGTTCCTCTCATGGTGGCTCGCTCTATTCTCTGCCCCTTCAGGGTGGATCGATCCAATCTCTGTTCTTCTCACGTGGATCGCTCTATTCCCTGCTCCTCTGATGGGGGATAGCTCCATTTCCTGCTCCTCTTGTGGTGGATTGCTCTACTCTGTGTTCCTTTCACGGTGGATCGCTCTATTCCCTGCACCTCTCAGGGTGAATTGCTCTACTCTCTGTTCCTCACAGGGTGGATCGTTCTATTCCCTGCTCCTCTCCGGGTGGATCGCTCGACTCTCTGTTCCTCTCATGGTGGCTCGCTCTATTCTCTGCTCCTCTCATGGTGGGTCACTCTATTCCCTGCTTCTCTCAGGGTGGATCAATCTACTCTCTGTTACTCTCACGTGGATCTCTCTATACCCTGCTCCTCTGATGGGGGATAGCTCCATTCCTTGTTCCTCTCACGGAGGATCGCCCTATCCTCTGTTCCTCTTTGCTGCTCCTCTCTCACCTCGCTTGGTATTTCTGGCTCAGCTCTCCTTTAGTTGTCGTCCTATGTTTCCGATCACTCCAGTTCTGTTCTCTGGTCTGGCGTGTCCTCCTGCACTCTTCCACTATGATTCAGAGTCCCTCATGTGTCAGTTCTTGGTCCTTTACTATGTTCCTTTAATTCTATTCCTTTTTCTTCTGTTATTCCAGCTTTAGCTTTCGGCTGCCAATTGTATGCTGACTCTTTTGCTCTGATACTTTCCAAATTGTTCTTTCCTTCCCTTCTTTCACTGATCATCTCATCCCTCTGTCTTCACTAGAAGTAATGGCATACTTCTATTCCACCAGTGCAAGAAAGAAAGAAACAGAAGACAGACCTTCTCATTCTTCAGCCCCACACTCTGGAACCTTGCTTCTAAATTTAAGGAAGGAGTTCAAGACCGTTAAGGAATGGCTCTCGCCTAACACCTAGGTTGACACAGCCTCTCTCCCCACCAAGCCTGAGACTGGGTGATCTGCTTCCCCGTTAGCTCCCCTGTGTGTCTGTAGATTCCTTGTTGCCAAACTGCCCTCTCCCTCAACTGGTGTTCACTTGCCAAACTGCCCTCTCCCTGCCCTGTTGTTCGCTCCACGCTCCCTTGTATCAATACTTCCCTCACTGTGTCCTTCCCCAATGACTTGTTAAGAGTTCGGTTGCTTCCCAAATCTAGGTCCACCCTCAATAAACACTGTAATAACAATACTGATCTCTATCTCTCTCTGCTCTTAATGTACACCTTACTCTAACCCAGAAATGCTGTGCATTCCCCTACCCTCCAGGTTCTCACCTCGTCTATTTACCACCCCTACCTCTCACCCCCTCGTAATTTTGTATTATTTGCTTTCTTTGACCAATCACATTTATCTGTTTCAACTTTACAACAGCAATGCAATCCCCACTTTTTTTAACCTTTTCTGCTATTAAGACTTGTTCTTAACCTTTTTTTTTCCCCCCATCCTAACGATTGTTCTTTACTTCTTTGTGGCCGCTACTCCTATTCCTTTTCTTCCCTCTGCCCCATCTTTGATGTTGCTTTTCCTCTTCTCTCGTTTTCTCAATCCCCATGCTCATGTATGTCTCACTCTTGCTGCTCTTCCATGGCTTTCTTTCTGTGTCCTTCTTCAGTTTCGCTAACTTTGTATTGTCTTTAAATGCGTTTGTGAAATGGCACCTACTTATCTCGTTTCTCGTGTTTTCCTTCTGTTTTCTATTTTCCCCTTTGGTCATCATCCTCTGTCCATCAGCCGTTTCCCCACCCCTTTATCACAGTCCCATTTCTACTCTTTCTCTCGCCTAAACTCAGAGATACTTTTATTTGCTCTCTATATCCTGCCACTTGCTTTTATCTGCTCTACTTTCAAAGGTCATCTTCTACCCAACCTTCATCCTTAATAAGGAAGCCTCATGTTGCTTGCCTCCTATTTCTCATATAGTTCTTGTTACCGCCTTTTTGTAAATCTGTTCAGTTCTTTGGCATAACTAAATATATAAATCCTTATGTTAAGCACAAATAGTAACATATTTGCTGTATTTTTCACATTGTATATGGAAAACTACAAATACCAGAATCCAAAGTAACGGCAGCCTGAAATATCTCCACTGATATTACAGTTTCAAGACTCTAAGACAAACAACAAAAAGCAACACTGTATGACAAAGTCACCTGCTTTTAGTTCATGTGTACGTGGCCTTGCAGCCTATGCATGATGGGAAGAAGGCGTGACGCTCCACACAAATCAAACACATGATGTGCATGTGAAACCAGCAGAACTTGTGCAACTAATCTAGATAGTGTAGGAATGGGAGTTTAGGGAGTGCCTCGCTTCCTTGTCTTGGAAAAAGGCACAGCCTGGCTGTGTGGGAGATTGAGGTGCTAGGTGCCCTCCCAGGTCGTATAACCTAACGTTCACCCTTTGCATCCATTTCCAGGTGCCCAAACCTAAAGACAGTCCAATGCAATGGGGGTGCTCAATGAATAGATGATAACCCAAACGGGTTATCATCTATTTGGGTTATCATCTCTTGATTGAGCAGCACCAATGTAGGCAAGCTGGTAAGATAGCTCAGCGGGCTGAGTGATTGCTGCTGCGATCTGAGCGTGATCTGCAGGTCGCAAGTTCGAATACCAGGAAGTCATCCTTCCGAGGTCAATTCATGAGTACCAATTTCAGTTGGGTGATATTGTATGTAAATATGTGCTCTGTTGGATTAAGGCGCTATTTAAATAACCGCATCATTATCACTTACTGCACCCCCGAGGAACATCCGCCCACCTTTAGAGACACTCAATACCATGGATTGAAGTGAAACGAATCTGAAAAACCTGAGGTTGGTTGCTGTTTGCCTCGGGAGGCTCCTTTCTACTGAAGAATCACGATTCCTCACCAGAAAGGAGCCTCCCGAGGCATTGAGGTTTGGTGGGCAGGCAAACGTTGCTCAACCTCAGCGAGGCAAGGGTGTTTCAGCTCTTTTCACTTTGGCGCCAGCAGGCCCGGCTCATAGCCTGTATAGCCTGTGACTTGAAACTTAATTCAAGCTGGAGCCAACCATTTGACCCCAGGCAACTAGAACCCCGCCCTGCTAGAATCGTAGGACGTTCTAACTCACAGGGCACTATTGGTATTTTCCTGAATAATCAGGGCGTCTTTTTGACCAGAAAGTATGCACAGAGTAAACAGTAACACAGGGTGGAAGCGGACCCTCGCTTGGATAGTCCCACAGCAAGCAGAGTTGGTCTGAATTACGACGTCCCGGTGAGGAAGGGCTAATATGGGAACACACACCATGGAAAGGAGGTCAAAACATATATCTTCAAACGTTACTTATCGATTTATTTATAACAGGCCAAATGCCCACAGGCATCAGGGCGCACATAGAACCTCAACACTAAACATGAAGGACGGGGGACGGGAGGTACAACAGCTAGGAGCTAAATGCTTATTGGAACAGGAAAGTGCAAGGGGTGCAGGCCATAGGTGTTCTTGCTTCCACGGTGCAGCATATGCTGTTCCCCAGGACAAAGGTGCTGTACCACAGAACACTGCATCACAAGAAGCAGCTGGTATCTGCCGGTCGCATGTTCAAACCCTGCAAGGTCGGCTCCGCCTTTCACCCTCCAGAGATAGATAAAACGAATACCAATTTCGATTGGGCAGTTGTGATTGTATATACAGATGTATTTAACGTGCTTTGGATAAAAGCGCTACACACAGTGGGCAATAATAAGCAGCGCTCTGAAGCCTGATGGTTCGTAGCGCTATATAAATGTGAATTGTTATATAGACACGGGTATCCTCACTTCAGAGATACAGGGTACACTATTAGCTATGCTTGGTAGGCTTTGCGCATGTGTAGTTGCTTCCTAGACACGCAGCACACTGCAAGGCAGGTAAAGATGTCCTGGCTTCTGGGTTCTATGCCATTTAATGGATTTCCGTCTTTCTGGCTGGTAAGAGACTGTCATGGCACGAGGGCAAGCCCACCATGTAGGCCGTGCCCAATTCATCCCGCGTGTAATGATCCAGCAAGCAGGCTGTGCCTGCTGCGGTCCTGGCTGCTGCTGATTGGAAACAGGGCCCGTGGCTCTGGGGGGCGCTTCATGTCACCACTAACCAACCACAAGTGCTGTTTTCCAATGTGGAAGAAATCGGTTCTTTTGTTTTACAAGGAGCCTTGGGGGTGACAGTGCAGCTTGACGCCAGGCCTCATATGTGCGGACCACCGAACGCTCGGTACCGCCCCCTCCCCTCCAACCCCTTCCTCGCCCGTGCAGTCAGCAGCCCGTGTGAGATCGCTGCCCCCCTCTTCACCATCCAGGAAAGGCCCTCTGCACTGACGAGGACACGCCGCCGTTCTGCATCCTTTGCACGGCGCCTGGAGGAGGGCCGAGGCGCTACAGCACATCTGTGCATTGCGGCCCTGAGTTCAGAAAAGAAATAGCCACTGTTATCTAACCCACAGGCAGGGTGGGGGCAGAGCCAGTCGCTTGTCAGACCTGCCTAACAAAAAACGGACTCTGCCCGATGCCTACAGGGTAGTTTGCCTCTGAAAACCCACAGGTGTGACCATGTGAGAGTGTGATTGAGTGAAGGCACCTGTCTATTAGAAGCACGTGGCCCGCTCTTTAGCTGGTGCCTTGCTTTCCATTCTGCATCCCAGCCATCGCTGGCCGTCCACATGGGCACTGAGTCAGATTGCTATAGAAATGTAGGTTTGCCTCCCAACTAAAACACCTTCTCTTTCAGTGCTTTCCAACGCTGCTGGGTGTCACCCAGGTAAGGTGACCAGGTCACTCGCTGCCAGTAGTGACTCCAGGCCCTAGGCCTGAGGTTTGATTTATCAGCTAATGGCATGCTGGGGTGTGCCCCGTGTCCTCAATTCCAGTGAATAACATTGACTGAAATACAACTTAAGTAAGAGCAAACCCAGGATGGGAGTAGTAGATCCCAGGTCACATGCACTCACCTGGGAACCTTACACCCAGAGATGCTTGGCTTTCCTTAGTCCCGGTCAGTAAAACAAAGTTTGGAAGTATAGCCCTGCCCATTTAGGCGAGAACTCAGAACATCCAATTAAACATCCCTAGAGGTTGCAGCTGTAATGTGATGTATTTAAAGTTCTCCCAGACAAAAACAGAAATATGATTGTGGAAAATTCAGAACGCGGGAGATGCACACGTCCCGTTCTCACTGTCACTGGGCCTAGTAAGATCAATGTTTTTGTTCTCCCTGGTTCCCCTCCCTTGCCTCGTCGTCGCGCTCTGAAACACTTGTGTTCGTGCGCGATACAAATAAAATATCAATATCGATATCAACCTAGTAGGGTTATCCTGCAGTACGTGCTTGCTAACCGCAAAAGAAGTGACACATGAATAATTCTGGCAGCCCTTGATTAGCTAGTGGACGGTTATAGTGCTGTCTTCAGGGAATAGTGTACTATTCACACAGTACATTGGGGCAAAAGTCCAGGGCACCTGATTAATAGATTACAACTTTCACAAGCACCAGGGACACTAAGGCCCAGCAGACATGCAACAGAACCAAGAGAATGAGACCGGCAGGCAGTCCTCCAGCAGCATCAGGATTCCATCTATGCAGCTACTTACTAACAGCACTAAGACAGGAAATGGCTATTCAGAGATATGGAAGAAAGACTGAAAATGCCTCCATCTCAACCGTCATATGAATTCCTGCTGCAGAATCACTGCAGCGCTCTCTATACATGAAGACTAACAGCACTCTCTGTAGAGAAGCAGTCACTTCACTCCAGGAGGGATAGGGTCAGTCCATCTAGACGAGCAGTCACACCATCCCATGCAAAAAAAACGGCACCTATTTCCGTATGCATGACCCATCACATCGCTCACTGTCCATGAAACATCCCAATACTTCCTGAAAATAAAATCACGACGCTCACCCGTCCTATAGTTTACGGAGAAAATACTTGAGATTGCTCTCTGCAATTGACCCCTCACACCACTCTAATTGGTGGGACCATCACCCCCTGTGATATGATATGATAGGTTTTTTATAACACGCTTAATACCCAGAGGCTTCTAACCGCGGACCCGGGGATCAAACCTGTGTTGCTCCGTGTTGTCTTGCTTCCAAGGCGAGCACATTGCCCCTGTGCTATCCTCCCGAGACAATTGCATATTTCCATAGAGAAGAGCCCTCACATCTTCCACAACAGAAGATCCATCAAGTGTCCTTCAAACAAAGGACCATCACATCACTTCCTGTAGAGGATTCGTCATATCCTCTCTACTGAGCACCTGTCAAGGCACTCCATGCACAAGAGCCATCAGGCTTCCCTATACAGGAAGTACATCACGCCATGTAGTATGCATGAAGGAGAGCCATCACACCGCTGCACACTGAAGGGAGAACACACAACCCAATGCAGGAGGACCACAACATCACCCCAAGAATGCTTTGACTCTCAGAGAAGCATCATCACAAACATACCCATGGCTTTCCCGCATTCTTTCACCTCCTACCTTTGTGAACCCAAGATGGGATCGTGGCAGGCATCAAGCGCGCCTGCGCAATAGGCTGCACTTGCCAGAGTGCTTTTTGGATAATACAAAGCCCTGAAGGTTAAAAACCTGGAAACATCCAAGCATTATTAAAGAAAATAAAATAACCCATGTAGGAAGGCAAGACAAATAGCAGGATACCCATGTTCCAATCGTTTTTTATCTCCGGGCTCTTTAATATAGTCTGTTTTGCCATTTCACAATTTTGCCTGCCGGTACCTTGCTCTGGGTTGGCAAAGAGGAAATACGCAGTGTTCAATAAACCCAAAAAAGGACCAGGTAAAAAGAAAAAAAAATCAATAGACGCGCACAAAATGGGAAGCAAATCTAACAAGAAAGTGTGTGTTCAATCACTTTCATGCCAGATCCTCGCTGCCTTTAATATCGGATCTGTATTGCTCGTGGCACATCTGTATTGCATTAATACAGTTTAATATCGGTCTGGCCTGACACCCAGCACAGTCCAGGGAATAAGGGTGATGGGCGGGTGTGTAGCTCTTCTTCCACATCCTTTTATTGTGGGGGTGAGAAAGAGAGCGCGCTCCGCCATGCTGCGGTAGGCCTGGTGAGGGCTAGCGGGAACCACTGAAAGACCAAATTGTAGGTGGGCACACAAGACGAGCTTGTTGTGTAGAGCCTTCATAAGAAGCAATTGGCGACTACTTCAAAAGCCAAATGCTGTTTTCTTCTGCTGTGACGTCATAGCAGAGGATTGTGGGAGTCATAATCAGCTGCTATGACATCACTCCAGACGAGGCGCAGCATTTAATTGGCCAGGAATTTTTGTTCTCCTATTTAGGAGCAGTCGAAGGAAGGGAGAGGGAACTTGAGACCTCATTACAAGTGTCTCTGTATTTTTGGTGAAAATACTGCCAAAAATACAGTTTCTGCAACTCAAAATCACGGTAGTCACCTGTTTACGAGGTGCAGAATGGCGGGGTTGCTCCCCATTCCAACAGTCCATAGGACTCCATGGCGGAATTGTTATGATTACCGCAGACAGTGATTTTTGGTCACAGTACATTTTTTGAGGTAAAGTGCAGGAAATACCTCCAGCATATGCTGGAGGTATTTCCTGTAGTCAATTCCCAAGCTCTTAACTTGGTGGTGCCGGAACTTGCTGGTAAAGTGTAGGTGGTGGCTCCATCGCCACTTTACTGACATTTGTTCCTGCACTCCCTAACTCCTAATTATGATATCGTGTACCATTCCTCACGTCCCTATTCTACACCCGCTACGATGCTGGTTCATAGGGACAATTTAGGAGGTGGAAACGGGGCCAGACACAGCAAAGCACTATAGATGAATAACTTTCAACTTACGGCGAGCAGGGGGACCTGCGCAACATACAATTATAGATGGGGAGCTTTCAGCTACGGGGTGCATTTCCCCTCGGAGTTCTGAGCAACATCTCGGCGATTTCGAGCTTCACTCTCGTTGTCTATCAGATGTCACTCTGAACCCCACGATGAATATATCCCTGTATTTGATTCTATAATTGGGTATATATGTGGCAAGCCCAGCAAAACTTTGAAGACCTCCTGAAAGCCCAACAGTAGCATTTTGCGGCACTCATAGTTGGCTTAGTAGAGTTATTGGAAGCCTTGTGTACTGACTGTAGTAGTCCAGGCAAGCACCTACTGCACCTCTGAGGAACATCCGCCCATCTTTAGAGACCCTCAATGCAATGGATTTGGTGTCTTATACTGAATGAATGGTACCATTAAAACACGCCACCAAATAGGCACTTCAGAGCGCTAGCGAGAACCAAGCAGAAAAAGGAGAAACCAACAAGGGAAGTGATAAATGAGGCGAGTGAGAGCCCACCTGAAGGCGAGGGGGATTCCCCAATCTGGTAATCTGGTAAGTATCACCGCTGGCCCCTTAAAGTCCTCTTCCTGTGTGAATGGTGGAGGGCTTCAGTTGGTTACAATATCATTTGCCGTCTAGGCATCATCTGGTACCTCAAATGTTAAGGTCTTGATTTGCAGTGCTATATTTTTTTTATTTTTTATTTGTTTATTGGGTATTTATAATGCGCCTATACTCAATGTGTTTGGATAAGGGCCCTGGGTGGATTTTCTTGGGTAACAACCGGTCAGTGTATCCTATGGGAGTAAGGGAGGGGGAGGGTCCCGCCACCCTGGATCGGACCGGTGGGATCAGGTTGCTGAAGGAGGCGGGAGATGGAAAATGAAACATCCATAGTGAAGCGACCTGGGAAGCCAGCATTCATCCTGCTCCATCCTTCCCCTCATCCCACTTTACTCTTCATCAGGAGTTCTCCGCCCTGTATCGAGGCACAGACAGATGTGTGTGCATGTGGACATTTTTACAGAAAAAAACAACCTTTCTTTGCCTTTGGTGGTGCCTCCCGTGCCATGTGTTGGAACAAGAACTTGCCCTAAAATGGCACACAAGACCACATTAAGCAACAAGGGCATAACCTTAAGCCCTTATTCAAATGCATCTCCTTTCAGTTAAATTACGACAATGCTCAATTACATGCAACAATCACAGACATGCTCCATCCTCCTTGCACTGGGCTCTAGTACGATGCTGAAAGGCTTTGCGGGCAACAAAGCTGAAGGATGCACAGGTGCCAAAGAATGCCAATGTAACAGCAAGTGTGCAAACGAGAAACACATGCTGCACTTTAGGTCGAAGCCGGACGCAATCACTTACGCAAGCCACCCGTCTGAGGGCTTTACACAAGAAACAATTCATAAGCAGAGGTGTTGTATTGTGTGTTGGCGTGAACGCAGGTGCTAGGGAATGCATGAGAGCATGTTTGGTTGTGAGTGCAGGAATGCCTGTTGTGAAGGTTCCGGAGTATGTCCGATGGAAAGGCCCCGCCTGGGTGATGGGACCCAGGGGTTCATGTTCACCGTCTTAATGTAACTGGAATAAACCAACCCATGATGACTAAGGAGCTTTGATTATTACAAGACGATTCAGCCAATGAGTGTATTCTTAGAGTGCTTAGAAGTGGGGGAGTCTGCCGTGAAGCACTATATAAAACTATATTATTAGTATTGTCATTTTTATTATTGTCAACCACAGAAAGATAGCAGTATATCAGTCACGCGCATTCACTATGGAAAGACGGTCTCTCGGTGCCTGTGTACTTTCTATGCGCCAACAAGGACTGCCCAAAGGGCGGCACATTGAGGTACTAGGCAGCGCCATGGATGGCTGCTTTGCAGAGTCATGACCGAGGGGAGGAGAAGCAATGCACTGCTGGAGGCTGCACAGGGCTAGGAGGCAGGTGACGGTGTGGAAACAGCCGGAAACATTACACGGCGACACAACAGACTGTAAATACAGTCATTATATTTTACAGACACACGTGTGCAGCTGAGGGTTTTGAAATCTGAAAGGTGAAATAATAGGAAGCTTGGGGTGAATGTCAAATCAACAGAGCTCTCAAATGTCCAGTGGCCATTCACGAGAAGACCATCCAGTGCTGTATTTTTCTTGGAATTCTGGGACGTGTCGTTTTTTAAATGGGAAAGGGAAAACTACAAGTTCCAGAATTCAAAGGGAAACACAGGACTGGGCGGCCTTCTCGTGCAGGGCCACGGAAAGCACGAGAGTTCTGGATTAATAAGGGGAACGTTTTGGACACGTGTACCTGCTAAACCGAGTCGCTTGTTGTTGTCATGGCAATAATGGCATCCCATGAACTTTGAACTAATGCAACATCGTATAGTACACCACACCACTTTATGTTTAACCCTTGATGACTGGTCATTGCATTATTATTTTTTTAAAACCTGTTTCAAAGCGTGAGGATGGAACAATTTAATCAGAATGGTTTGATAACAGCCACCAAATCCAGCCACCAAAAATAGCAACAGCTAAAAGCAAATAGACTGTAAATAGACCAGTAGTCTGATTAGTCACGTGACAGTGGCTGCACGAAGCGACGTAGGGGTAGCAATTGCGGGCGGCGGCCACCCCGAATGAAGGCCGCGGCAGGGGTAGCCCGCCTCCACGGGCTTGCCTAATAATAAAGCCACGCTTGTATCGCCTACTCAGCGGCTCGAGTATTCTGGGCCTAACCGCTGGCGTGTATAATAACAGGACTGCGGCAGTCTGCACAGTAGGAACCAAACGCGGGCAAGTATAAATAGCCATTTTATTTAGAATAAAGGCGCCTTTGATGTGGCGTGTAAGACTGGGCTGCTGTGCTAAAATAGGTCGAATGCCGCGTATCAGCAGCGGCAGCACCGCACAGGGTGGTGGCGGCATAGCGTGGCATGCGCAAATAAACCCAGCCCACAGCCCCAGCATGCCGCCCTCCAGGGCAGGTGTGGGGAGTCAAGCGGAACCGGTGGGGGCGCTGTGTCAGGATTAACCACCAGTCCTGGGAATATGCTCCGAACAGAAATACGACCTCGTACGTGCACTCAGTCCTGGGAATACGCTCTGTGGTGCAGGCCCCAGCCCGAAAATCAGAAATACCGAACACAACCATGGCACAAAGAGATACTCGTTTGCCGGAATGGGTTTGGACTCATGAATGTTTGAGCACCTTATACATTATTTTAGTGCAGACTAGTTTTTATTAAAATTTTTGTGTGAGGAGTAATAATGACGTGTATGGAACTTATAATTATAATTTGTAAAATATTTTGAATTGTAGTGTTAAAAGGTTTTTATTTGACAATACAACACTTTAACTTTAAAAAAAGAAGGAAATTAATGTTTTTTTTTTTTTTAAACACAACCACTAATGCCTTTAAGGAGATGAGGAACTGTGGCGTGTACACATAATGATGTCCAGGTGACGGTAAAGAGCAAAGGTCAGGCACGGCGATACAATGAATACATTAGAGTGGTGGTGAGCAGCCTGCAGCCCTCCACTTCAAGTGTTTTGTCCCACAGCTCTCACCATTAGTTGTCAGCATAGCCAAAGGCGAGGAATCATGGGAGATGTACGACACAACATCTGGAGGGCTGCAGCTTGAGCGCCAGTGTCCGAGAGTACGTGAATTATTCAAAGCAAGCTGTGCGACAGCATACAGGGAGGTCTCCGTCAGCAGTAACAAGGTACACTGCAGCACCCTAAAACAAGTAGGCTAAAGCAGTCCATACATGCAGTCTAGACCACCCCATGCATGGTAGGCTGGAGCAGGCATTACAATGCAGCCTAGACCAACACATGCAAAGTAGGCTGGGGCAGCCCAGACATGGCAGCCCAGGCGTCCTATCCAGGAGGACTAGAGCAGGCATTGCAATGCAGCCTAGACCAACCCATGCAAAGTAGGATGGAGCACCCAGACATGCTACACTAGGTATCCTATCCAGGAGGACTAGAGCAGGCATTGCAATGCAGCCTAGACCAACCCATGCAAAGTAGGCTGGAGCAGCCCAGACATGCTACACTAGCCATCCTATCCAGGAGGACTAGAGCAGGCATTGCAATGCAGCCTAGGCCAACCCATGCAAAGTAGGCTGGGGCAGCCCAGACATGGCAGCCCAGGCGTCCTATCCAGGAGGACTAGAGCAGGCATTGCAATGCAGCCTAGACCAACCCATGCAAAGTAGGATGGAGCAGCCCAGACATGCTACACTAGGTATCCTATCCAGGAGGACTAGAGCAGGCATTGCAATGCAGCCTAGACCAACCCATGCAAAGTAGGCCGGAGCAGCCCAGACATGCTACACTAGCCATCCTATCCAGGAGGACTAGAGCAGGCATTGCAATGCAGCCTAGACCAACCCATGCAAAGTAGGCCGGAGCAGCCCAGACATGCTACACTAGCCATCCTATCCAGGAGGACTAGAGCAGGCATTGCAATGCAGCCTAGACCAACCCATGCAAAGTAGGATGGGGCAGCCCAGACATGGCAGCCCAGGCGTCCTATCCAGGAGGACTAGAGCAGGCATTGCAATGCAGCCTAGACCAACCCATGCAAAGTAGGCCGGAGCAGCCCAGACATGCTACACTAGCCATCCTATCCAGGAGGACTAGAGCAGGCATTGCAATGCAGCCTAGACCAACCCATGCAAAGTAGGCCGGGGCAGCCCAGACATGCTACACTAGCCATCCTATCCAGGAGGACTAGAGCAGGCATTGCAATGCAGCCTAGACCAACCCATGCAAAGTAGGCCGGAGCAGCCCAGACATGCTACACTAGCCATCCTATACAGGAGGACTAGAGCAGTTATTGCAAAGCAGCCTAGACCAACTCATACTGAGTACACTAGAGCAGGCCATACATGGTAGCCTAGGCGCCCTATACAGAAGGACGAGACCAGGCATGGCAATGTAGATAAGATACATCCATACAGAAGTCGATGTGGGCGGGAGCGGTTGTGAGCGGTGCTCCTCTACTTTTTTTTTAATTAAGGTGTAGTGTTTGTATACTTTTTATTTAAAATAGAAACCGTCCGGAATGGTTTTATTTTAAAATAAAAGTGTTGGAAGAAGTTGAAACTTGCAATTTCAGTGCACTGCACTGAACACTCCCTTAACAGCAGGCACATGTGTTTGGGGGTTTGTATTGTGCGTGGTTGGGGGTGTGGCGATGGGGTTTGTGGAGAGCGGGGGCAGGTCAGAAGGGAACATAGTTCCACTACTTCTTTTTGTACACTTTGCCCACTGCATCCATACCAAGTAGGCAAGAACAGCCATACATGGTAGACTAGCCATCCTATACAGGAGGACTGGAGCAGGTATTGCAATGCAACCTAGACCAACTCATACTGAGTACACTAGAGCAGGCCATACATGGTAGCCTAGGCGTCCTATACAGAAGGACGAGACCAGGCATGGAAATGTAGCCTAGACCAACCCATGCAAAATAGGCTAAAGTAGCCATGCATAATAGACTAGGATATTCTATACAGGGGAACTAGACCAGGCATTACAACGTAGAATAGACCAACCCATGCAAAGTAGACAAGAACAGCCCATGCACGGCAGACTAAGCATTGCATACACAAGGACTAGACCAGGCATTACAATGTGGCCTAGACCAACCCTCACCAAGTAGGCAAGAACAGCCCATACATGGTGGATTAGGCAACCTATACCGGAAGACGATACCAGACATTGTAATGTAGCCTAGACAACCCATACAAAGTCGGCCAAAGCAGCCCATGCCTGCCTGGTAGACTAGTCTGTCCTAAAGAGGAGGACTAGACCAGGAATTACAGTGTAGTCTAGACCAACCCATACCAAGTAGGCAAGAACAGCCCATAAATGGCAGATTAGGTAGTCCTATACAGGACGACTAGTCCAGGCATTAGCATGTAGCCTAGACCGACCCATACCAAGTAGGTAAGAACAGCCCATGAATTGTAGACTAGGCCATACTATATAGGAGGAGTAGGCTAGGCATTGCAATGTAGCCTACAGCAACCCATGCCAAGTGGGCTAGAACAGCCCATACATGGTGGATTAGGCATCCTATACCGGAGGACGATACCAGACATTGGGCCTCATTACACGGAAGGCAGTAAGGGTTAACGGTCACCGGTAAGGGTACCAGTGACCGTTAACCCTTACCGCCTTACTACGAGGTCCCTTTGCGGGACCCGATCTTAACGCCTGGTGTAGACCAGCCATTAAAGTTGGGTCCCGCAAAGGGATCTTGGTGCTAATTGCGGTACTGCAATTTGCGGTACCGTAATTAGCTCCTTCCCCATTCCCATTATGCACTATGGGGCAAAAATGGGAATGGGGAAGGGCCATGGAGAAAGGGGGAATTACTGCCCCGCCAACCTTGGAATGGGGTGGTAATTCCCCTTTTCTCCATGGTGGTACCGGTTTGGTACCGTCGGCAACCATGGTGCTAATAGCACCATGGTTTACCGCCTTCCGTGTAATGAGGCCCATTGTAATGTAGCCTAGACAACCCACACAAAGTTGGCCAAAGCAGCCCATGCCTGGTAGACTAGTCTGTCCCAAAGAGGAGGACTAGACCAGGAATTACAGTGTAGCCTAGACCAACCCATACCAAGTAGGTAAGAACAGCCCAAGAATTGTAGACTAGGCCATACTATATAGGAGGAGTAGGCTAGGCATTGCAATGTAGCCTACCGCAACCCATGCCAAGTAGGCTAGAAAAGCCCATACATGGTAGACTAGGCCATCCATGCATTACAATGTAGCCTAGACAACCCATACAAAGTCAGCCTAAGCAGCCCATCCCTGGTAGACTAGTCTGTCCTAAAGAGGAGGACTAGACCAGGAATTACAGTGTAGCCTAGACCAACCCATACAAAGCAGGCTAGAATAGCCCATACATGATAGACTAGACGTCAGACTAGACCAGGCATTACAATGTAGACTAGACCAACACATACCAAGTAGCCAATAACAGCCCATACATGACAGACTAGGCGGTCCTATACAGGACAACTAGTCCAGGCATTAGTATGTAGCCTAGACAAACCCATACCAAGTAGGCAAGAACAGCTGATGCATTGTAGACTAGGCCATCCTATATAGGAGGAGTAGGCTAGGCATTGCAATGTAGCCTACAGCAACCCATGCCAAGTAGGCTAGAACAGCCCATACATGGTAGACTAGGCCGTCCGGGCATTGCAATGTAGCTTAGACCAACCCATACAAAACAAGGCTAAAGCAGCACATGCATGGTACACTACGCCATCCTATACAGGAGAACTATGTCAGGCATTGCAATATTGCCTACACCAGCCCATACAAAGCAGCTCAGCCCATGCGTGGTATACGAGGCCATCTTATAAAGAAGGAAAAGAACAGGCTTAGAAATGTAGTCTAGGCCAACCCATACAAAGTAGGCTCTAGCAGCCCATACATGGTAGACTTGGCCATCTGAAAAAAGGAGGTCTAGATCAGCCTAATCCTATGCATACAAATTATGCTAGAACAACCCATACATGGTAGTCTTGGCCATCTCGAACAAAGACACCTAGATCAGTCCCTATAATGCAGTAAAAAAAACACACAAACAAAATAGGCTAGAGCAACCCTTACATGGTAGACTTTGACATCCCCAAAAAAGGAGGTCTAGATCAGCATAGACCAACGCATACAAATTAGGCTAGAACAACCCATACCTGGGAGTCTTGGCCTTCTCGAACAAAGAGGTCTAGACCAGTCACTGTAATGCAGCCTAGACCAACACACACAAAATAGGCTGGAGCAACCCATACATGCTAGAGTTGGCCATTCCGAATAAGGAGGCCTAGATCGGTCATTATAATGTAGCCTAGACTAACTCATAAAAAATAGACTAAAGCAGCCCATATGTGGAGACTTGACTATTCCGTTGAAGGAGGTCTAGGGTAGTCGTTACGATGTAGCATAGGCTGATCCACACAAAGTGCAACAGCGCAGCCCATATATTGTAGTTTTGGCCCGTCCATACAAGCAGGACTAGATCAGACGTTATGAACTATTACACACCAGTCTCTAAAAGAAGAGGTAAAGTAAACCAGCCTATAGGAAGCAGTTATCCAGCCCATTTACTTTTAAATCTTCTGCACTAAAGTTTTCTGAATACATTGAAATAAAGCCTAAAACATGTACACTATAATAGTGAAGCCCATATAAGGAAGAGTGGACTAGTTACCACAAGGTAGTCTAGACTGTAACTTTGACCCCTAGTGTTTCTTGGGTAAAGAATCTTGCTTTTTTAATCTGAATATTCTAAGCATGGTCTTTTGCCATTTCACCTTTCCATGTGTGTACTGCTAACATTTGTATCAGCTACATATTGTACTTGCATTTGTCAAGTATGGCTTTTGCAGTCTCCAACACATTCAGTATATGGTAGCTCGTCTCTTTCTTTGATTTAGGCACAGACACCACATCTCACCTACTTTGGCCTCTCTGCATTGGTTGCACGCTCAACACATGGAGCACTTGGTCACTTTTACAACACTGGTTCCAGAAATCACTATGAGACTCACTCAGTTATGCCACTCTGTGATGAATCAAATTCTGGTGTATCAGTGGTCCACGGGTGGATATCGGTTTCTAAACCATCTATAAACCTCCTCTATTACACCAGAATAGATCGGAACAGATTTGATTAAACAAACATGCAATTAAAATTATAAACCTATTAGTCCAATTTTAGTAACGTGGACGGAACAGCAGGCTTATCTCCTCTAAAGGTCGTGGATCATTGGTTAGTTGCAACACAGCGAAAATACAATTATTACCCAATGATAAAAGGAGTGTCCAGTCAAGGTTGTATACAAATATCTACTTTATTATTATTACAACAAATAGTTTAACAACACTACAAAATCCAACCCACCCTGTAACGGAATGCAAACGACAGACAGTTTCAAAGAAGTAAAAGGGATGTACTCTGTATGGTGACAGGAGGGTAGTCGGTATGGTTATTAACCACAACAGGTTCTGGGCTTTAGCGCAAGGGAGCAATGGGTCTTAAAATGTCTCTATGGGCCTTCTGGAAGGGGACAGAGGGACAGAACCACAATCTACCATTTGCTGTAGGTCTTCTTGGTGCTCCACATGGTCGAGGGCACTTTGCAGGCTTCTGTGACAGTGTTTGAGATGGGAGTCAGCTGCAGATATCGGGTGGCAAGATGGTCCGGCGAGCAAAGCTGGATGAACGGCTGCAGGCTGGCCTACATAGTGGTTTGGGTTCAGGAATCAGTGTCTCAGCTTTGTTCGGTGGTTCTGAAGCGTTGGTCGGGACTTCTCGTTTTTTTTAATTGGCTGTAGCTTGACAGCGTTCAGCATTGCAGTCGGTTGCAGATCGAAGAACTAGACTGACTTGGGAATGTCCTTTAAATTGGACGGTGGTAGATGCTTGTCGATGCACTTCTCTCAGCTTCTTCATTGGACTTGTGCCGTCCTTTAAGGCGGATGGCCCAAAGCTTGGGAGTGTGTTGCAGGCAGCTGCCTTGTCCTTTAATTAGGGTCCAGAGACCTTCTGGCACTGCCTATCCCAGAAGCTTGCTGCAGAGCCTAGCAGGGCATGCTGTGTGCTGACTGGGTGCCGGTTCTGGAGCGGCTGGAGTTCTTTTTTCCCCTCTGTTCCCTGGGAGAAATTAAGGGGAGGGATCTTGCTTCCCTCTTTGGATATCCGGGGCTTCCCTCACTGGTAAAAGATGTAAGGCAGACTGTACCTTCAGCCAGGGTCCAAGGTGGAGTTCTTCTTGCTTACATCTTGTGAAGTCTTCAGATGATCTGCTTAAAGATGGGTTCCAACCCTCTTTTAAAGCCAACAATTTACTGTATGTGTGAGGTCATAACCAGAGTGTTTTGCAACAGGAAAGGTAAACAGGTGAAAACAGGAATAAGGTGTGCAGCAGAACTAAAATGGCTGAACCCTTCTCTCAACAGAAAGAGCTCTGGTCTCACTCCTTTGCCCCTCCCACTTTTCTGTCTTGTGTGTTCAAAGAGTCTCTCTGGTTAATGGCCCTCCCTGTGTGGCTTCTTTTAAAGCAGCAGGTCTCCCTTGAAGCTGCAGTGAGACCAGGCTCTTTGGCTTGTGCAAACCACATTCTCATACCTTATGAATGGGGTTCCCCTAGCGGGGTGGCCTAGTGTAAACAACAAACCAGACATGACAGTTCACTGCCATCGATACTGAGAGGCGGGAGCTGGCTTCAGGTTGACACAGTTGCATATGAAAGGTTGTTGGGTTTCCTGCCTCCTTTGTTATCTTTTGCAGCTATGCCTGGTGTGGGCCTGTTTGAAGTACCCCCTGTTGGTATGATAATCACTGCCACTAGCTGCAGGGCCTAGCAAAAGAGCACGGCTAATCCATGGAGCTGTTGTCAGTTAATAAGGCTGACCATGCCAGGGGGAAGGTTTGGCCTCCCCCTTTCTCGGATGGCATCATGCCCTCCTCGGGTGTCACATTCCAACTAATTATGACAGGGGCGGGCAGTGCCTGTAGGCAGTGTCCAGCCCAGAGTACATCGGTATACACTTTTGTTGTGGTGTGAGCATAGAAAAATGTATGTCGATTAGCCCCACACATTTTCCTGAGATTGGTCTGCCATCATTCTATTTAATTAAAAATGTTTAAAAAAGCCCAGGCGAGCTCACACCTACCATGCGGATGGTTAAATTCCTCACACTCTCTGATTCCAAAAATCACTATGAGACTCAAGGAGCTCTCGGTCAGTTATCCAACTTAGATTTCAGACATCACTATGAGACTGAACCCAAGGAGCTCTCGGTCGGTTATCCCACTCAGGTTCCAGACGGCACTATAAGACTGAACCCAAGGAGCACTCGGTCGGTTATCCCACTCAGGTTCCAGACGGCACTATAAGACTGAACCCAAGGAGCTCTCGGTCAGTTAAGTCAGTCTGGTTGCATATATCATTGTGAAACCTCACTCATACAAGCACTGGGTCAGCTCTCCTACTCAGGTTCAGACATCACCATGACACTCAACCCCCACAGCACTCAGTAAGTTAAGCAAGTCTGGTTCCAGACATCACTATGAGACTCAACCCATGGAGCTGTCGGTCAGTCATCCTACTCTGTTTGCAGACATCACTATCAGACTCAACCAACAGAGCATTCGGTCAGTTAAGCCAGTCTGATTGCAGACATCATTGTGAGACTCCACTCATGCAAGCACTGGGTCCGGTATCCCACTCAGGTTCCAGACATCACTATGCGACTCAACTCCTGTAGCACTCAGTAAGTTAAGCAGGTCTCGTTCCATCATTACTATGAGACTCAACCTAAGAAGCTCTTGTCAGTTATCCTACTCAGGTTCCACACCTCACTATGAAACTCCGCCTCTGGACCTGTCAGTCAGTTATCCTGCTCTGTTTTCAGACATCACTATAAGACTCAACCCCTGAAGCACTATGTAAATTAAGCCAATCTGGTCCCAAACATCACTATGAGACTCAACCCAATGAGCTCTTCGTCGCTTAACCCACTCATGTTCCAAGCATCACTATGAGATTCCACTCGTGGAGCTGTTGGTCAGTTATGCCACTATGTTGCAGGCATCACAATGAGACTGAACCCACAAAGCACTCGGTCGGTTAAGCCAGTCTCGTTGCAGACATCATTGTGAGACTCCACTCATCCAAGCACTGAGTCAGTTAGGTTGCAGACATCATTGTGAGACTCCACTCATGCCAGCACTGGGTGAGGTATCCTACTCAGGTTCCAGACATCACGATGAGACTCCACCCCTGGAGCACTCGGTGGTTTATCCCACTCTGTTCGCAGACATCACACTGGGAATCCTTGTGTCTACTCTCTTCGCCAGACCCAGCCGTGGCTTGCCTCGCATTTAGCGGCTCTAATTCTTTAATTTCAGCGTGCCGTTTCTCATAATTTTGCTGCAATCTGTCGCGATAAAATCTCGTTGCGCTCCAGAGGCAGCAGGCAGGAAGCCACGGGAGCACTTTCTGAGTTTGGATAACTTGAAAACAGCTGGACAGCTTCAGGAAAGCAACATGGAAAGAGTCCATTGAAAAACCTAAAACACTTTATGCACAGTTAGATCTGCGAAGGGAGTGCTTTGAGTCTCACCTGGGGAAAAAAAAGAGTTCTCAACACATTCTGTGAATTTGTTCATACCAAGTCTCTCACATGGGGGGACAGCATGGTGGTGCAGTGCTGCTAATCCTGTGTCAAGTGACCTCAAGCCAGAACCGCCTAGCAACCACTCAGTGGATCGTTCAAAAATAATTTGCCACAATGTGCCCTAACTATGTTTCATAACTTTTGCTGAAAGTGTGTTTTGCCCAATGCATTGTAAGTGCTTTTAAGCAATCATGCCACTACAGTGGTTTTCCAACAGTGAGCGTGCCCAAATTGAGATATATTGCCAGCCGTCATAACATTTGCCCAATACACTGGGACTGTAATCAGTGCCTCCACGTAAGGCACTGACAGAGTCTGTAATCACTGCTTCTGCTCAAGATACTACTGAGCTGCACATTTACCCAAGCCGCCTGGCGGCGATGGCGATCCTGTAATAATAGGTGATGTGCCTGTAATAGTTGCTGTGACGAATCAACTTCCGGGGCCCCAGTGCTCCAGGGATGAATATCGGTTTCTAAACCATCAATCAGCCCCACACCTCTAGAACACCAGAAGGGATCCGAACAGATTGGAAACACAAGTCAATTATAAACCTCCTTGTCTAATTTTGGTAACGTGGACGGAACAGCAGGCTTATCTCCGAAAGGTTGTGGATCGTTGGCTAGGTGCAACACAGCGAAAATACAATTCTTACCCAATGGTAAAAGGGACTGTACAGTCAAGGTTGTATAAAAACATCTACTTTATTATTATCACAAGAGACAGTTCTAGCACAATATGAAATACAACCCACCCTGTAAAGGAATGCAGAAGGCAGACAGTTTCAAAGAAGGAAAAGGGATGAACTCAGGATACTGACAGGAGAGTAGTCAGTGTAGTAATTCATTGCAATAGTTCAAGGATACTTGATTTCAACACAAAGGGAGCAATGGTTCTTAAAATGTCACTAGGGGCCTTCAGAGAATGACCAGGGTGACAGAATCACAATGGGCCTCATTATAACCCTGGCGGCCGCTATGCTTGTAAAACAGGCACGGCTGCCGCCAGAGTTGCATTTTCTCCGGCACCCATCAATGAGGAATTACCGGGTAATTACGACGTTGCTGGACCCGGTAATTCCTGCATTGCCGGGTGCCAGTGCCTGTCAGTGCCCATTCACATTTGAGCCCCATAGGGCTCAATGGGAATGGGGACATGGGATGCAGCGGCACCGTCAATTATGGTGCCGGTGCATCCGACATGCTGCACTCGCGGGTGCCGCTTTGCCCGCCAGGCCAGACCTGGCGGGCTGACAGGCACCCGCAAGCACAGCTTGTAGTATGGTGGTCCAGGAACTACAGTACCGGCATGCTTACCGGTACCGTAGTTCCCAGTTCACCATGCTTATAATCAGGCCCAATGTATCTTGTGCTTGTAGAAGTTCTTGGTGCTCGACAGTGGAGTGTCATTTTCAGGGTGCTTTGCAGCTTCTGAAACAGAGTTCAAGACAGGAGATAGCTGTGGGTATTAGGTGGAAGGCAGTTTGGCGAGCGAGGCTGGATGAACGGCTGCAGGCTCGGGTCAGGAATTGTTCTATCAGTGCTAGTCAGCGGGTCTGAAGCACTGGTCGAGGCATTTCAGACGGCTTTAGCGACTGCGGCATGACAAAAGTCAGCGGTGCAGTCAGATGCAGCTTGAAGGACTCAACTGGCTTGAAAATGTCCTTTAAGACAGATTCTGGTTGATGCTTGTCGGTGCACTCCTCCTAGCTTCTTCACTTGGCTTGTGTCGCCCTTTAAGGCGAACAGCCTACAGACGAAGAGAGTGTTGCAGACATCAGTGCTGTCCTTGGTTTGGTTCAGAGACTCTCTGGCACTTGCCACCTAGGAAGCTTGGTGCAGAGCCTAGCAGGACACACTGTGTGCTGGCTGGGTACCGGTTCTGGAGCTTGCTGGGTGGTCCTCTGGATTCAGTATCTCCCTCTGTTCCTTGGTAGATGTTTAGGGGAGGGATCCTGCTTCCCTCTTGGAGTTCCTGGCCTTCCTTCACTGGCGGAAGATGAAAGGCAGACTGTACCTTCAGCCAGGGTCCAATGCAGAGTTCTTCTTGTGACTCCTTGCAAAGTCTTCAGATGGTCTCCCCAAAAGAGGGGCTCAGCCCTCTTTTAACGCCAAATGGACCACAGTGACTAGTGTAGGTTAAGCCTACTTTAATGAACCAATCCTGAGTCCCCACCAACAATCTCCTGTATGCATGAAGTCATAATCAGAGCGCTTTGCAACAGGAAACGTAAAGGGGTGAAAACATGTAATGCTAAATCCCACCCATCTTCCTGTCTGTTGTGGATAAAAGGGTCTCTCTAGTTAATTGAGCTCCCGATTAAAGCAAGCGGTCTCTTTTTAAGCTGCAGCGAGAACCGACTTTCTGTCTTCATCAATCCACATACTTGTACCTTCTGAATGGTGTTCCCCTGCAGGGGTTCCCTACTTTAAACACATAGTCCCAGACATGACAGATTGCTGCTCTTAATACTGAGAGGTGGCAGCTGGCTTCAGGTTGACACAGTGCATATCAAAGGTTGTTGGGGTCTTCCTTTCTTTTTTTAGTCCTGCGACTAGGCCTCCCGTGGGTCTGCTTGAATTAACTCTTATTAATATGCAAAGCTGCTACCAGCAGCCAACAAAGGAAAGAGTGGATCCTTGGAGCATTTGTTAGTTAATTCGGCTGGCCGTGGCAAAGGTAAGGTTTTACCTTCCCCCTTCTGAGATGCCTTGATGTACTCTTGTCTGTCAGATTCCAACTAAATATGACAGGGGGAACAGCACCTGTAGGCTCTGCCCACCGAGAGGGCACAGGTCTCTGTGTATGTTGTGCAGTAAGCCTAGGAAAATATATGCTGATTGGCCCCACACATTTTCTGGAGCTTGATCTACCATCATTCGATTTAATTTTAAATTTAAAAAAGCCAAGGCGAGTGCACATCCACTGTGATGATGGTCAAATTCCTCACACTACTGATCTTACACAACCACTGCACCACACCTAGGACTAGTATGCATCTATACCCCACCTATTGCACACTGGCTGCACACATACCAAGTGCACCCAAGTACGTTGTACTACACTACTCTCTTTACTGACCTGGACTGCGGTTAACGAGGGCGTTGAACTGCACAGCGCTTTGGAATCATGACAATGGTAAAAGGTGCTATACAAATGCCAAATAACAACATAACATATACATATGAAAACTGGCATGATAGTCTGTCTTGACTTTGATGTGAGGTTTCATATGTGTATTAGTATAAATCTATGAAATGTAAATCTCCTACACATACATGTACAATTTGTATAGAAGAAGTGCATTCTTTTTCCCCATGTCTTACACGGCTCCTATATGAATGAAAGTTCACAACAAAGTGAGGTCTAACTTTGATGTGAGATGTTCATGCATGAAAGAGGTGTATAGCAATTATACATATTGTACACCTATGCACTTTCCAATTCCTATACTTCTCATATGCATATGAAAACTGACATCAAAGTCCGTCTTGACATTGATGTTAGTATTCATACATGTAATAATGGCGTCCTTGTATGAAATGTACATCTCCATGTACATGTACAACTTCTATAAAACAAATGCACATTAATTCTGTGCTTGCGTGATATAGAGCTAAATCTCAAAAGCGGATTATTTCAGAATTGGCCAGTTTAAATGTTGAAGTTTTTTATTGAATCAATTCTTGATAAGATCTGGGTGCATGCCAAAGATCTTGACAATCCAAGTGGCCAATTTGGAGATATTTTGGCCAAAATATTTCTTAGTTAACGCCCCAAATGCAATTTTAAAAAAATATGAATCCTTTCATGAAATATTCTAAAATGTGCTATGTTGGGTGGATGCTTCTAAGTTGTAATGTGGATTTTTTTCAGATGTTTCCATGGAAGATTTCAAAAGTTATTAAGGAATTTTATTTTCCAAAACTGCATAGACAATTCTACTTAACCGTAACTATGCCAAGTTCTAGTGCGATAGCCATCATGCTACCGCATGTTATGTTATGTTATTGTGTCTTGTACTGTGCACTGCTGCCATTTGCATGGTCTCCAGGAGCTCTGGTATAGTTCATCTATATACTTTTAATACACCAGCAGTGCGTTTACTGCTCCAATTAAGCCTCTAAATCTCCGAAAACTGCATTGAAATAACACTGACAGGCCTTTGAAGTGCAATGTTTGATGTTACTGTTTGATAAAGCAAGCTCAAGGCGATCCCTTAAGGCTGTATTTTGGACAGATAGAGGAAGGAAATGGGTGCGAAATGCCATGAAGGTTCGCATGGCCCAGGGCAGTCAATTGGTGGGCAAATAAAACAATACCTATCAGCTTTGTGCCCCTCTTCATATCCCTCCTAACTTCTCAATTCCCTTCAAACAACGCATGAAATAACCCATTGACCGCGCATATAATGACAGTTGATCAAACTGAAAGCTGGACTTCTTCCTTGACACCATGCACAAGATGGACAAGTGCTTTGAAGTGGTGGAAAGGCGACCTGTAGCATCTTATAAAATACATAAACCTTCCTAAGTGAGCACACGTGACACCAGTCTCCAGCTGCAGTTGCTTTGTGTATGGCACACCAGTATCCAATGTAAAGGCATTGCCCGGTCGTGCACAATGCGTTTAAACTGTTATTTAAAAAGAGCCTGCTCTCACCGAATTGGAAGAATTGTGCATACATGCAAGTCTTTCAGCCTATGCCAAGTTCACGTTCTGATTGTCGCATGCCCAGGGTGTCCATGAGGGTCTGATAGGCACAGTCACCAAAGATGTGGGTGCAATGAAGTACGTCCTTTATGTATGTAATTATTTATTTAATGAATGTGTATAACGCGCAAGCGGAGTTCTTGTTCAGTGGCATACTCCGATCAGTGTATATCATGTATGATCCATTTCCCTATATATATGGATGTGGGTGACGCCGAACGTGCACAGCGCGTCCTGGAGGCAGCCCCATCAAAGAACGCAAGTTCCTGCACCCGGCTGTAGCGAGTAGACGTCCAGTGCTTCTAACCTGGCAGCTTCCCGCGAGATTGCACGTGCTTCCAAGCAGGTCCCGAAGAGGCCACGCGCCATGATTTCTTCGAGCAGCGCTGAGCGGTAACGACCTTATTCCTGCTCCGAGACCCAGGTAGGTCTTTCACTGCAAAGGTGGGCGCCGCCCGTCAGCGCCTCTGCGGCGAGCGGGCGGCAATTAACTGAAAGCGCTTATTGAAAATGCTATTGACTGTTCTCACGTCAGGCCGTTTCCTGTTTATTATACTCCATGGGCTGACGGGGTGCCAAGACGTTAAACTGTCAATACTCGATTAGCACTAATACTCCCGGCGCCCCTTCCCGCTCAGTCCTGCTATTCTGAGACGCACATATACGTGAGTCCAGCAACCAATAAAAAAGAAAGGACTCCATACTAGAGTTAAAGGAGTGCTGGAGCACGGCTGCGCTGGTGCGAGGCACGGAAGTCGGTCTGTGTTGCACATGACAACAAACCCTGTCAGCTCAAGGTTGTCACCGGTGACAATGGGTATCTAAACGATTGTTATTCGTTGAAACTGAAACGATGTGCACTTTGCACGTGGCAATGAAAGCAGGCAGTTGCATGACACCGGCAGTCGCGGCCATTCTCGAGGGATGCTGAGCATGGGTGTGTCCAGGGAGTGGCCTGAGGTGGCACGTGCTGTCACTGGAATCTGATTGGCCACCCCAGGTGCCACCCCATTATCCTATACTATGATCATTATGTGTGTGTGCGCTCTTACTTCATGCCACCTCTGCATAAATCAGTGCCCCACCTGGCCCATCCCAGTCAAAAGATGCCGCGGTGGACCCCTGCAACTTGCAGAGCCCCTTTGTTTCTGTTCTGATGAGGATGCTTCTGATGTCTGCAGGTGGAGGGCCCGGCTTCTGCCAGCATTGGCTCCCTTTGTCTCCACTTGACAGTGAGGCACCTGCCCTATTTAAGCCCAACTTTAATTTCTATTAGCATGGCTAGTTTAGGGTGACCAGACGTCCCGGTTTTCCAGGGACAGTCGCAGGATATCTGCCCTCCATCCCGGGGTTCTGGAAGTTTTTTAAATTTATAAATCCTGTCCTGGGATTGGAAGGTTGGGTGGCTACGGTGCCGTTTTTTTCCGGGACCCGATTTCGAAATCCCAAAATTGCCCACAGCGTGACTCTTCCTGCGCGTGCATGGGGGCATGAAAAGCATTCCATTTCCTCCCCCTCCATGGCCCTCCACCAATGAGAGGAGTGTGCCTGTGAGCACAACCCCCCACACCCTGCAACAGGCCACCGACATAGAAGTAGCACTACCGTTTTATTTGTTTACTTTAGTCCTACTTCTATGTCTATGGCCTGTCTCCGTTTTTTAAATTTTTTATCATGTCACCCTAGGCTAGTTTAGGACATATTAGACAAGGGACTATCACGTGTACAGCCTCCTCCTCCTCTCCATCCTTGCCATCCCTGCCAAATCTCTTTGTTTTAAAATGGATTTATGCTGGAAAATATGTGGATTTTATTGTCTGCAGATCTTGACTTGGTCATCGTCCGCACCCCAAATTCCTCAGCTTTGAAGATTACCTTTTGGCGATGGCCTGGTTAAGAGAGGGACACCTAGTTTTTGTGTTCCATTGAAAGTCTTTCAAATGGGAAGACTGTCCCAGGGTTTTATAGAAGTTATAAGCAGCTCTGGCTTTTGGGGGGAGGGGGGGGGGTGACAGCAGTATTTATGCTCAATGTCGGGGGAGGAGGGAGTCAGCAGAGTGGTTCAGCATAAAAGGTTTGGAAAGCACTGCCTTGTCCAGAGGCACACACAAAGATAGGCAACACTTTTAATCTGTTTAATAGCCATTCGACACTAGTCTACAGCAACAGTGTGTGCACCTAGACGTCTGATGGCAAACCCTGGCAATAGTGCACATTTTTGGGAATAAGATGCCAATAGCCGGCACAACGTGTGAGCACCTGTCCATATGAAAGTCATGCCTGACACATGCTTATGCAGGTCCGATCCTAAAGCCCAAGCGATTGACTTCATGTTATTTCCTTGGTTGAAATGTTGATGTTTGCACGGTTGTATACGAATTGTTCGTTTTACAACTGTTCGAATGACAATTGACCTTTTCACAATTGACCGAATTGTGAAGGTCAATTGTACCATATATGTGGGGGGAAACCCCCCACAACCCCCCACCCAACGCCAAACCCCCCAAAACCCATATATATATATATATATATCGGTTTGGTAATATATATATATATATATATATATATATATATATATATATATAACCAAACCGATTATATATATATATATATTCAGTCAATTATGAAAAGGTCAATTGTGACCCTTTAAATTCGGTCAATTGTTCATTCGAACAATTGTAAACAAACAATTTGGGTAATACCGTTTGCACAGAGATGACCTCCTTCAAAGCACCCTAAGAAAAAAGGAGAGATGGGATACATAGAGGTGGTTGCACTCACAGCAATACCCAGAGGTTGCATTTCTGATGTCAAGGCCAAGACAATGTCAAGCAACTGTCTTGATACGCCGGTCAGCTTTCCAAATCGAAGGCCTTCACAAGAGCACACACTTGCAACCAGTGGGTGAATGGTGATATTTGGAGGATAGATTTGGAAGGAGTCAATACGCTGCTTAAAGGAGTCTAGCATCTCTGCATTTGCAGAAGGGAGGTCGCAGCAGGGTATGGGTTGGACTGCAGGGTTGTTGAACTTCAGGCCTCGAGGGACAGATCCATGCCAGGTTTTCAGGATACCAATCATTAATATTCATGAGATAAATGTGCATACAATGTTTCTAAGTGTATGCAACTTTTTCTCATGAATATTAATGAGGGATATGTTGAAAACCCATCAGGATTCTGGCCATCGAGGCCCAGAGTTGGACAACCCTGCGTTAAATGATGAGAATACATCAGGCACGTTCTGCTGGAAACAAAGAAGTCTTTAGAACTTTATTAAATTGTAAATAGCTTTTCCAAGACTTGGGTAGTCCGACAGACTTTGCCAATGCTTGTGAGAAATGTGAAGCATAGCGTTGCCCTTGTGGTTAGTTACGTGTGGTGTAATACGTTGAATACCTTAGTACCCAAACAGAGGCTACAAGCAACAGTCATCACATGTATGTATTGCTTTATTCATGGGTATTTTTGAAGTGCTTACATCACAGTACAGGATACTTCAGGGCACCAGCGAGTGGGTATGCAGAAGGTCAGGACAGCAGTTTGGATCCAGGATCCTAGCAGAGTGAGATGGAAGGAGACCCCCTGTGGCTAGCAGATTCATGTGCTGAGTTATTTTCAGAAGATGATTACAGTTAGTGTGAGTCTGATGACTGGGAGGACATTACAGATCCCATGCACAATTTAGGAAGAGAACCCTGTCTATGGGTCTTCCATTCTGCTCCCCTGTTTTTTCTCCGTCTGATGGGCACTTGGGAATGCTTAGAGCGGGCTGGCTGGGCAAGAGGGATCCTGGGAGGTGGGGACCTTTTATATGATGTAGTCGGCGTAGAAGAGAGAAATTCAAGAGAGGGGGTGATGTGGGCATATGTTTGCAGGAGTCTGTGAGGAGGCACGCAGCGGTATTCAGGACTGATTTGAGGTAAGGAGAAGCACGTAAAACCATGAGAATATATTGGTCCTGCAAATAATCCTTGACGTACCGGAAGAAAATGAAATCTCTAAAATGCATCCATACAAAACACACACAATAATGAAAGTATTGGGAGAAAAGTCATGTGATTTTGAATTAACCATGGGAAATTGCCCTCATGCTTGAATTTCCTGAGATATTGCTTAAACATGCGCAGGCCTTCAAGCATTAACAGAAACTATACAACGTATATTAATGATCCGTGTAAAATAAACACACCCAGTCAGTGATCATAAGCAAATGAACAGAAAGAAAACTCTGTCCTTGAATCAACCAGTGAAACTACACCGCAGTCCTAGAAAATATACACTCTCTATTATTTTTCCAGAAAAGTGCAGACTCCTGGAATTATTTTTGGAATGTATGCATCATCCTTTAATCACCCTGCAAAAAAGGCAGACTCATACTGTTCATAGAACATTCACAGGATTATAAACAAATGCACTGAAAACACAGGTTATCTTTGAAGAAGCTGTGGAAATATATAGATTAACGCTTAATGTGTCTTAAAAATAAAGTATCAGATCGCTTAACAGAGAAAGGAACAGTATTACCAGAGCGATAGATGCAAAGGTCAGGATACCTGACCCAGCATTAGAAGAGGTGCACCTGTACAGAATGCACAGGAAGGACACGCACAGAGTGCTAGAAAGATGCATAGGGATGGAGAGAAGCCTTGTGCCATAACTTGGTTTCCTGGCGCTTATGTAGAGCAGGGCTTCTGAAGGCGACTTGACTCCGCTTCCCAAAGCGCAAAGAGCCCCTAGCACTATACTGGAGGGTCCTGGATACCCTGACCCTATCCCAATGAATGCAGAGCGTGCCGGAATCCTATCATGGAAAAACCACAAACCAATTGCATCATATGCAGAAGTGGTAAAGGAATGAATTGCCCATACATGTGCTTAAAATGCACAAGGAATCATTACATTACCAGTAGATAGAAGTGCATACAATCACATGGGTTTATTTGTACAGACTGTTCACATTTATGTTTTCATAGAACATACACTACAATTGTAAAGTATTTACAGAAAATCCCCCAAAAAGCAAACTGTCTGTAATATTTATCCATTGAAATTTGCCAGATGCTTTCGATACCCCATTGGCATGAGAAATTAACTGTGGGTTTGGTATGAACGTGGCCTACGCGCTCTCTGGCATATATGTACACTGAATGCAGCATCTGACGTCTTTCTTAGAGAATATAGAGAGTTTCGGAACTTTGGACAAGACCATCCGGCCGGGGGTGGGCTGTCGTTTGTTTCTGTACGATATACGGCTTTTGGAGTGGCTGTGTAGTGGTCAGTGGAGACAACTAGTGGTGCCTCATGTGGTAGGCCTGCTCTTTTTCAAGATTGCAATTTAAATATTGTAGGATTCACAAAGTGTTTTTATTGAGAGGGACGCTTTTTATTTTGTTTAACTAAGCGCCACCGTAGTTTGTAAAATGTAGTAAATGTGTTGTTATAAATCACCCATTCTGTCTGCATTTGTATCTAGGGTTTGCACTAAGAATACTTGCTACCGGTAATTTTTGTGCGAGGTAAGTCACAATGCAATACTTCTGCACTCCACTGGGAGTAATCATGCTTCCCAAAAGGACCAGGCTACAATTATCCAGTTCACAGATGTGTGTGTATATATGAGAAGGATCAGGGGAGGCCAGATATAGTGTGACCCACTCTTTTATTCCATTTACCATATTAGTAACAGTAAATGTGATAATACAGGAGTCAAAGGCAATACAATACATCCAAAATGTGGCACAGGAAAACATAAGACATACATTACATGTATATAAACAAACAACAGTACTTATCAATGTGAGCTACAAAAGGTAACTTATATCAATGTAGAGCGGTCCCTTTGCATTATCTTGGGGCCCGTATACAAATGTGCATGCTCTATTCATCAGCTAGTTCTGCAGTGTTGGGGTTAAACACTGTGTTGTTATTAGGTTGTCGACATAATTATGTTTCAGCCTGTATAGCAGTTGGAGGGGGCTGTCATAACATTGGCCTTCATCAGGAATTGTGATTTAAATTGTGTTTCATTCAATGGGATATCCTGTCATCTGAGTCTAAAAAGAAGGACATATATGAATAATTGAGTTGATGGGGTCTATATCCAGCTATATTTGAAATAGTATTAAAGCTTGTTCATTTCTTAAAAGCCCCCGCAAGGGGAACCTACTGTGCATTGTGAAATCATGCACATCAGGGGAGAATTCAGGTGGTGTGTGTGTGATATCTGTAACACACATAAGACGGTTTTAGTGGTCAGTGCAGATCAATGGAATTATAATGCCATGGAGGAGATAGTTGAGTTACCTGCGGATGATGATTGGTACTACACGAGTCACAGAGACCGCTTGAGTGTGGTGGTTCTGTTGTTTCTGTAGGGCAATAGTGTGTAATACTATCAAGAACTGTCCACAAAAAACACAATTCATATATTTTAAATATTTTGGAATTGATTAAGCCGCACTTACCCAATTGGGAAACGGCCTGAGACTAAGCCAATGATTTCCAGGTTCCTGCTCCCTGTAATCCGAAAGAAACTTGGATAAGAGTGGACCCTTCCACTGTTTAGGTGCCAAGATCCCTGCTGGAGTAGTTACTGTGGATACCCATTTGCTACCTCTACGTAGTCCCAATGTGAATTAATTCATTTAAATTCATGATGTGCATACTTGGATCCATTATGGATTGGGAGATCCCAGGTAGGCAAACGGATGACTGGAACAGGGACAGCGTGCCTGTGCTTGGTGCGCTGATGCTAGAAAGGCCAGCAGCCCAGAGTGGGGATCCGCTGCCAGATGTTATTAAAAAAGTAATTTACATCACCCTTGTGTGCATCCGAGGATACACCATGGATGGGAAGATCCAGTGTGGGCAAACGGGTGACCCATGCTTAGTGTGCATGCTAGAGTAGCCCAGGGTGGAAATCCGATGACTGGGAGTGTGCTGTAAAAGGCAGCGAGGTCCACGTATGTGTATCGTGGATCTGAAGTGCCGGATTTTACTTTGTTTACTAAGTGCTTGTTTACTACGACCCCCGAAAATGTCGACTTTTTTTTATTTCAACACACTTCATCCGTTATATACTGTACCCACCCCCCAACATTTATATGGGATGAAAAGGGGGTCGAACAAAAAGAAAGTTGACAAACGGGGTGCAGTGATTGTATAATCCTTCCCTGAAGCTACTGTGGTGGATGCTGAACCTTTTTTCCAAACATCTGGTGCCGGGAACCCAGAATTTCTCTGCTTCCAGGGAGATGAAGCCTTTCCTTCTGGAAGTCTATATGCTTGACGCCTGGCCTGGTCCCAACTGATTACAACTACACAGGCTGCCAGAATCAAGACATCCTATCAGCTTACTCGTCCCCGGTGTCTGCCAATT
The DNA here is from genome assembly GCF_040938575.1 of Ambystoma mexicanum. NCBI lineage: Eukaryota > Metazoa > Chordata > Amphibia > Caudata > Ambystomatidae > Ambystoma > Ambystoma mexicanum. Next base: position 812,174,648 of record NC_090931.1, read on the forward strand.
TCAGCTGGGAGTGACTGGCTCCTCGCTCTACTGTGGAACAGTGGCAGATATTTTCTTTCATACAAGAGTGAGGGTAATCTGTGGGCTGCACCAAAAGCCCACTTAGCAGTTATATTCTTTTCACTCTAAATCAGTAGGCTTTCTCAAGTGGTCTTCCAATTCTCAAGAGCTAAGAGGTATTGGTGATATGGCAAGCATGCAGCCAGGCCCCTGATGCTCCTAATTACGGGGGCACCATGGCATCCTTAGTATCAGCTGCTAGGGTCAGCCTAGGCAGCTTTAGTGAAATTGACTAAACCCTAGGCAAACTAAAGGGGCATAAGGGTGGTGAGGCATCGTGGCAAGGCTGTGGGCCATTCATATGGCCCCTTTAAGGCAGTGCATGAATGGCTATTGTAAGCAGGGAGGATACCCTACTTTGGTAGGGTATGCCAGCAGTTCTTCACCTGTGCATTTGCAATTAGAAAAGGCATGGCAGCACTGCATGTGGACGAATGGGATCTCATGCCCCTCCTTAAGAGCATAGTTAGGCAAAAAGCTTAACCTATGGTCATATGAGATGGAACTCAACTTGTTTGGTACAGATGTATACATATCCTATAGAAACGTTTCTCTTATGATGTCAGACAATTGGGAACCAAGCATGTACACAGCCATCCTTTCTCTAAAACCCGCCTGGAAGTCTGCACAGGGATGGCTGACGTCTGCCAATGGAACAATTGACGTAACCACAATTCTTCCTTCACATCCAAAGCTTGAAGCTGTATGAATGGGTATATATGGTTTAATGCTCCAACATTTTAATGTTACGGTGTGTATTGTGAAAAAGGAAATGAGCACCAAACCCGCTCTGTGCATATCATGTCATTAGTGATTCAAGCATTGAGCCCTTTTATCATAGTCATATTTTGTCACATATTAGTCGAGCTTTGCAGTCATTCTTATTTTCCCAAGATGCTCTTTGATTGTATGCAAAGCAGGCTGGAAATTCACTGTGCGTTATTTGTCTTGTTCCTATTTCTTACAGGAATATTTAGAAAGAGTGTAACAGGATTTTCCCATACTTTCCATCATGGAAATACAACCTTCTATCAGAAAATAATGTATATGGTTACTCTAGGTTTTGATAATGTGCTTTGCTCAGTAAGACGAGCGTAACTTTATTATTTAGACTAAGATATATACTGGAAGTGATTACAAATGATAATGGGTCTCTTACCCACACAGAAAGAAACGGAGACATAGAATAAAATAGAGTGAGGGAGTGAAAAAGAGAGTGTTGACGGAGAGATGGCGAGGGGAAGTGGGTGCTAAATCGATGCATACACTTGGTAAAGCTAGTATATGTATCTTGGCTCTCCCTATTATGGTCAAAGCTTGAACATGTGCTGTATCCTAAAACAGAAATCTTTAGGCTAGATTCTCTTGTCTTTTAAAATTAGGTGTGTTCGGAAACAGGTAAAACGCTGTAATGAGTCTTGAATGCATACAGGAAAATAAAGCCTGAAGCTCCACTTGGTGCTATGGACATAGGTGACAACATGCCATGCGCCTTGGAAAGGACCAATCCAAAATGGCGCCTGATCTGAGACAGATGTCAGTCTTGAGTTAACAGCCATGCCTCTGCAGCCGGCCGATGGAGCCCGTTTCATTCTGCAAGTGCAATGCTTGCTTTTCCTCATTGACTTTAGAAACGTTAATAAATCCACAGTGAATATAAGCCCCGTCTAATACCGTAAGGGCTTTTCCTTGGCAAGCTGATCATTCGGGCCGGCTGCAGCTCGGGACACATAAATAGTAGAAGGTCCAGTTTCTATTTCCTAAATAAACTTGGCTGGCTTGAAATCCCACCGAGCCGGGCTATCAATACCGCCGTCCCTGACAGCATGTGATTGGAGTGCTGCTCTCCATTAGACTCATTGGACGGCGACGCATGAGTCCAGGCAATCAGCGGACGGTGGCGTTTTGGGAAGCTCCGGGCTAGTTCTAGCTGAAAACCCGGCTGACCTCATTAAAAAAGTTGCATTCTACAATGGCAGGAAGCCATTTAAAAAAATGTCTCTCACTGAATTCCCCATAAAGTTGCATAGGTGATCTCCTAGGGCGGTATTACATACACTTAGCACCGATTCAAGTACAATTACCACTAGGGCAAAATGGGCCCCAGCACGAAAACATATTCTCACAATTCTCTTCATTCTCTCCCCCGTCTAGTCGATCATCACCTCCTCTTCGTGTATTTCACTCCCATCTTAAATCCGAGGTGGCTCGATGGCGGCTCAAAGCGGTTTGATGGTGAAAAACAGGTTCTCTTTTCTCCGAACACAGGATAGGTTAGCAAACACCTGCAGGGGTCCTTCACCTCCAGTTGTGAAGTCATAACAACTATGTATGCCCCAAGGCGCCGCACGTGGGGTCACAGTACTTGATGCGTGGTGCAGTGTTTCTGATTGGATGTAGGCTACAGGCATGGTGAGCCTCTGTACAGTTAGAGATGGATGGTGATGCAAGGAGTGGTTGGCTGAGTGACAGCCAGCAGCAGACATACAGACCGCTTTTATCATGATAGTAAACCTTGAGGAACTCCTGGTCAGTGGTAGAATTGTGCCAAAAAAAGTAGTGGAACTATGGTCTTGGCAAGGTAGAGGGTAGGTGGAAGCATAGTGCAACATGTAACAAGGTGTTGTCTATGGGGCATTGCAATAGTCTAATTAACCTCCTAACGTTGCCTAGATTTAAACACACTAAAACTGGTGGAAGCAGCTTCCTGGTCAAAGCTGCCCAATATTGGAATTCCCTCCCTCCGCCCCTGAGGGAAGATCTATCCTACCTTCACTTTAGGTCCAACCTCATCCACTGGATCAAGGAAAGTGACCTCTGACCTCCCCTTACACATATCATGTAATTCCTGTTCTATCTGTAAAGACTGCATATATTGTTTACTGTGTATTTTGTCGAATTGTGCAATCTGCTTGCCTTTTTACTCTTATTGTGTACACATTGCCTTATCCGCAACTTATTGCATAAAATGTATGTACCTGCACAGCAATGTAACCTAAGCTGAACAACCTTCTTGATGCCTATTACGCCCTGATACCTTCGGGTCTGGCGCGCATTACAAATATTAAAACAAACAAACAGACTAGTAACTAAGGCTCCTATTACAACCTTACACTTTCACAGCAACATGAATGGACAAATTCTCTATTTATAATGGTGAATATGTTTGTAACAAGTAGAGGAATGGTAAATAGAAAAAAATAAAAGTTGTGGAACACCGCTCATAACCGTTCCCGCTCACTTCGATCATTGCTCCTGGTATTTGTAATGCATCCGCTTTTGTTAAAGTTGTTACTTGCTCGTTTTCAATTATTTAACCTGTTGGATTATTTTAATGCTGATAGGACAATTTGACACTTTTATTTTGAAGGGCTTTTCATTTTCTTCTCACTTTATATGATCTGGATGGATGGGGGTCACAGCATATAGTTTTGTATTATTATGGTTATTGCTGATAACATTATTAGTAGTATTTTTATTCACATTATTATTCTCCTGGTTATATGTGTCAACAAGACACTGGTGAGACATAAAACAAACGTTATGCCTTTTTATCAACTCTGCATATAATGGAATTGGCCGTTGTAATGCTAAAATGGAAATTGAAAATGGTTAGGATTTCTTTTTTATCAGGCCACTAATTCACTACACTTCATGGAATGGTCCTATGTATTTTAGTGAGATAATATGGGATTGCCTAACATTGATGAAGCCCCTGAACATGACTTTCCTGAACCCCCGATAAGATGTAATAGCTAACGCTGCTGTCTGGCATGGTGGTGACTATATCTGCACGGTATGACGTTTATTCATCCCCTGTATTTCTTTTCGCGTTACTTTTAGCCGAAATATTTTGGCTGAAAAAACATAAAAAAATATAGGGGGGTGGGTATATAAGTGGAAAGGTGGGTGGTTTGTAGGGATAAATAATAGGGTCGGGAGGATTGGGGGGACCCCCCCAAGTAAAAATGAAAATGTGATGCTTTTTTTCGGCAAACATTTTTCGGAAAAACATGCCGCGAAAAAAAAAACGGTTGAAGAAGGAACATAGAACCATCTGCACAATTGTATTAATGTTTTGTACTGTGGTTTGCTTGTCAAAGCTTTTGCCAAAAGAAATCATTTGCCATCAAGCTCACTTGGCTGGTGGTGATAGAGAAGGCACTGGCATTCACCGATGACGCAAGCCTGCTTGTTCCTTTCTGGGCAATCTTCTAGTTGGCCAAGAAAGCAGAGTTAGTTCCGGCAACCCTTGTGGTGCAAGCAGGCCCTGTTATTAGATCATCTACTTGTACTACTGGCACTGGAAGGAAGCATCCCCCACACCATGTAATACTTGTACTGTCTAGGCTTCCGCACAAGAACTAGGGTTAGATTCCAACAAACACAATGCCATCCAGCAAAAGGGGTAGGAGACTGCCTCAAAAGGGGCGCCTCCTGGTTTAACATCGCCGCCTCTGCCAAATAACTCCCCTCCTAAGCGGAAACCGTGTAAACAATGTCTAACCTGGTTTCAGGGAAATAAACCACTTTGGGGTCATTTAGTACGCACGCGGTCGTTCACTTTGTGTGGAAAAATATTGAAAATAGGTATATGTAGAGGTGAAGGGTGTAACGAGGGGTGGGAAAGGGTAGAGTTGGAGTTAGCCGGGTGGATGGCACAGGTGATGAGGGGGACCCCCATGTAAAGAGGTGAAGGGTGTAATGAGGGGTGGGAAAGGGTAGAGTTGGAGTTAGCCGGGTGGGTAGCACAGGTGATGAGGGGGACCCCCATGTAAAGAAAGCAACAAAGAAACCTACAATGAAGTAAATTACCACGTTGTCTTTTATTTGGATTAGACCACTTAGAACCGTCTAAAAGCTACCTCTACCTCTTTATCTCAAGCCCCATTTTGGGACCCCTTTTTAAAAAAAGGTGTGTGGCATTAAATACTGTTCTTTGTCCCTTCTTTCTATGTGGCTGGGGTACAGGAGTCCATTCTATGGATGAGTAGAATTGGCAAAAACCATTCCATGAGCTAATCGGAGCCCAGGGAGGAGAGCTCAGAGGCAAAGCATCTTTTCTTGGAAACAAGACAAAACGGGACAGAACAGGTTCGACACCTAGCCCTACCCTTAGAGGCTGGATCCCAGCATGAAGCATGATTTTTACTTCAATTTTCTTCAGTTATGGGTGAACGGTGAACCCTTGTACCCCTTGATTGGTCTTGTCAAGTGCAAATAATTGAAAACAATTAGCTGCTATCCGCACATATTGGATTGTGTTAGCGGATATCTTTCAGGGCATATGGATTTATTGGCAATGTGTATATATCAACACGGTCTTTCTTTCACACTTGACATAAAAGCACAGGAGAGTAAAACAAATGTAATGTAGCAGTGACCCGATTGCAAAAAGTCAACAATAACAGTAAGCCTGCATATGGAGTACGCTTTTCAAAATCATGACTCCTACTCTAATCTTGCCAATTGTGAGGGATTCGACCATCCGCACAGTGGGTGTGCTCTCTTCTGGGCTTTTTGAAATTTTTTATTAAATGGAATGATGGGTGCCTGCGACTGTGACTGTCAGAAAAGGCTGCTAGGCAGTGCGTCTTGACAGCTGTGGGTGCTTTCCTCTGACTTCCTGGCTTTGATTCTCTTTTGCAACTTAGCGCGTTCACTGTTGGAGCTCCTGGTGGATTTGAGGCGTTTGAGAGGCTTTGGTGGAGTGCTGAGCTGTGAGACAGGGGCAATCTGTGGATGTAGGCTCGTTTGTTGCTCTCGGTGTGGATTGGACACGCGCTACCGAGTGGAGAGGCAGACTCTCGTATTCCCCGGTGAGTCTGAGTACAGGTTCTGAGTGACATGCCCGGGAGAGAGAAATACAACAGGGCTGCCCTGTAGCTTATGGTGGACACATACGAGGCAGCGGTGGACTTTGAGTTCACCCTGTGAGTCTCGTGTTTGAGGGGCATGATTAAGTTAATGTCTACTCCTCGCCTATTTTGTGTATCATCTGTTTGGGCGAAATTTCATTGCAATTGCTTACCAATTAGTGTAACTGTTAGCACATAGAGGTTTCTCTCTGTCTTGTGATTACTTCTTTTCACCCCCCCCAGAATGCCTATGACTAGGGCTGGTTAGCAGAAAACTACATCAAGATCAACTGATGTATGTTCCCCTCCATGTAACTCCATATCTCCAAGAGTTCTGATCATTCATAATTATGATGACAAAATAGGATGCTCACCATCATTGCCTTCACTGGAACTGGAGGATGCTCCTATGACGCCAGAAGCCTATCGTATAAAGTGTGTTTTGGCAAGAAATACTTTAGGGAGACTACGCCTACTAAATGAGAAGAGGGAACAAATGAATGAGGAATCCGGCCAATTTACAGACTTTTTGATTGTGAGTCAGGATCGGACAAGTAAAAGTATACCTGTCGAGAGACAGCAGAGCAACACTACAGAACCCCTCGAATCCTCTGGATTGACTCACTCAAGTCAGCCTGATGAGGATATCTTTGAGCCCCAAACAGGGAAAACTGACTGCCTAATTCAATCATTGAGTATTGCAATGCCGTCCCCTACAAAAAGCACGGACAATGTCATTATGGAAGCCTTCTCCAATCCCACCTTGCGGGAAATGACCCCAAGCGTTACTAGGAGTTGGCAAATTGTTAAGCAGAGAATTTTCTATTATTTGACCAAATATGAGAACTTCTCTTTGGACTAAATTATTCCTAAATTAGGCAGGGTGGATCAAGATTGTCAAACTGATTATTGTTCAGATTACCCCATAACGTAGGCATCGGTCAGTAAGGTAGAGGTTAGTTGTCAAACATATTTCAATTCAGCTGTTAGTTCCACGGGTACAAATGATGTACCCTTTAAAGGTATAATCTGGTCGCAGACTTTAGTCCTTAACTCAGCCATGCCGGATGGGTTCACTGCCCCAGAATGTAATATGATCACACATCGACCTAAACTGATGATACCTAGACGTTCCTTGACTAATCCTATTGGTTCCCCTGAGAAGAGAGATTGACGTATCAGAAAGACCTTAATGCCACAGAGATTACGAACCCATACTTAATAGGACTGGTTGCGGATCAAAGAAATATGGTAATAGTGAAGGTTAATAAACCTGAAAGACATGAGCCGAGAGATGCTCTTCAGCACAAAGTCTTGGCCTTGCTGCGATCTAAAGTTGGAGATAGCTGTATCAGGACCCATGACTTTTGCAGAGGGTCCAAATCAAGGAATGGTCTTTGACAAATTATTTAGATTGTATTGTCATCGCCTGCGGCCTTATTAATCTTCCATCTTTTCTGAGTTGTTACTACAAACTGGAAAAGTTGACAGCTTGTACGAACTTAGCACTCTTTTTCCACTTCATTTTCTGGGCTGCTTTTTTATGAATGTTTTATGTGTTTTGTTTTGTTGTATTTGTTGTAGCGCTTGGAGGCCTATGGCCGAGTAGGCGCTTAATAAAAATTCATTAATAATAATGACAATAGACCAACCTCAGGAACATGTATAGGGCTAATTCACACACATTTTCCTATGCACACAGCACGACAAATGCTTAGACCCTTGTACTCTGGGTGAACAAAGCCTACAGGCACAGTCCCCCTGTCATATTTAGTTGGTATATGACACCCAGAGGTACACGATGCATCTCCAGAAGGGGGGGGGGATCTTCCCCATGCCATGGCCAGCCTGATTAACTAACAAAGGTTCCACTGATCTGCCTGGCTCTTTTGCTGGGCTGTGCAGCCGGTGGCAGCTATTCACATACAATTTAAAGGGTACTTCAAACAGGCCCACATGAGGCCTGGCTGCAGAGGTTAACAAAGCAGACAGGAAACCCCAGAAACCTTTCATATGCAACTGTGTCAACCTGAAGCCAGCTCAGGACTACGTGTTTACATTAGTCCACCCCACAGAGGGACCACATTCATAAGGTACGAGAATGTGCTTTGCAGGAACCAGAGAGTCTGGTCTCACCGCAGTTTCAAGAGAGACCTGCTGCTCAGGAACCACAGAGAGCTCCATTAACCAGAGGGACCCTTTGATCCACAACAGACAGGAAGATGGCTGGGACTTAGTATCACAGGGTTTCACCCCTTTACTTTTTCTGATGCAAAGCACTCTGGTTATGACCTCATGCATGCAGGAAATATTTAATGGGGATCCCATGATTGGTTCATTAAGGTAGGCTTAGCCTACACCAATCGCTGTGGCCCATTTGGCACCAAAAGAGGGCTCAGCCCCTCTTTCGGAAGATCATCCTAAGACCTTGTTGGGAGTAGCAAGAAAAACTCATCATGGGACCCTAGCTGAAAGTAGAAGGAAGGCCAGCACCTCCATAGTGGGAAGCAAGATCCCTCTGCTAAACATTTTCTATGGAACAGAGGAAGATAATGGATCCAGAGGACCCTCCAGCAGCTCCAGAACCAGTACCCAGCCAGCACATAGCTTGAACTGTAGCGATTAATTACCATACTGACTACCATCCTGTCAGTATCCAGAGTGCATCCCTTTTTCTTCTTTGAAACTGTCTGTCATCTGAATTTATTTAGAGGGTGGGTTATATTTCATAGTCTTACTAGAACTGTCTGTTGTTATAATAATAAAGTAGATAGGTTTATGGAACCTTGACTTGACAGTCTGTTATATCATTGGGAAATACTTATGTTTTCACTGTATTGCAATTAACAAATGATCCATGACTTTACAGAGATAAGCCTGTGGTTCAGTCCACGTTACCAAAATTGTAAAAGGAGGTTTATAATTTGCTTTTTATTCTGATTTGTTCAGATCCCTTCTGTTGTATTAGAGATGTGGGGCTGATTGATGCTTTAGAAACCGATAATCATCCCTGGACCACTGGTACCCCGGACTTTGATTTGTCATACCAATAGTAACATACAGTGAAGTCAAGATAGAATAAGCTTCCTTTAACAGCTTACCCACTATTAAGTGCGACTGGGAGTAACGAATTAGATATATGTAATTTTCTCTAGAATCACAATTTACTCTTCATTTAGAATTTACTCTTGATGTATACTCCTTATCTTATATCATTCCACAAACATAATTTTGCTTAAATGAACAATTTACTCCAGTATCATAATGTACCACAGTTCATTTATATGCTTCAAAATGTACCTAAAACTTGTATTAATAGCACAAACATAATTATTCAAGTTCTAAATGTGATGCAATTCTATTTTTGAATTCAGGTTCAGATTTTTTTTTTGCCAGCTGCCCAATCCTTTCTAAAATCAAGATTTATTCCAGATTCGTTATTTACTTTTCAATAATAGTTTACTGCAGATCCATTTCTTTCTCCAAAACAATCAATTTACTCATGAGTATCAATTTACTTTACAATCTTAATTCAATAGAGAATGACAGTTTCCTTAAAACCACAATTTATTCTACTAAAGTAGGAACACAATATTATAGTCACAGGCTCGACTTCAGATGATGGTCTAACTGCGAATTTTGAGTTATCCGAAGTTTGCCTGTCGTTGTGTGTGAGAGAACAATAAAAATTAGATTTCTGGTGCAACAACAGGGTTACCCCAAATTGTAAAAAAAGCCACTAGGTTTCCTGAAAACAGACGGAAAGTTTGAATTATACTTTGCCTAGTTTACAGAGAGTACACAATCACAGTGTACTTTGTACAGAACATACAGTCAGGACTTAGAAGTTCCCAATGCTGTGTTAGATATTCAACGGCAGCTGAGGAAACATGACATTGCTAGTTTTAGCCCCTTTTTACACCAGAAAGCATTTGATTGTAAATATTCTGTCTCGAAAATTGAAGATAGTAACTTTTCAGAAAGCTTTTTTAAAGACAAAAAGATGGCCCACCTCCCCAGATAAGGATAGGTGTTACGAGGATCGGAGGAGGGTAGGGGCTGTCGTCATCCAATCACTGCCTCAAATCTCTTTTCCTAATTTCGTAGACTGATGGCCAAGGACCTTGGGGCACATTTTTCCTAAAGTCTGCCCAACGCGGAGCGGAAAGAATGGATTTTTGACCCGCTCGGCCATGATGGAAAGGTTTCATGCACCTCGCATGAGGCAGAAAGCTGATCAAACTGGCTGCATCCCCGTCTCCAATTTACCTTGCACGCTCTTGCCCTGTGAAAATGCGGCGTGCAAATCCATTCACTGCACCTGTGCACGCTGCCAGGCCTCGAGAGAATGGCGAAGGCTGCAGGCTTTCTCGTGGATAAGCCTGGAACAGAAAAAGAGGCCACTACAATGAAAACGGCACAGAGTGTTTCAGCTGAGGCAAAAGGACGGGGATCCCTTTTTTGCAACCAAATGGCCGCTCAAAGGGACACACATTTTGGGGGCGAACCTAGCAACTAATGGTATCATGTTCCAAAGTCATGCAGTTTGCTAGTGAGTTTTGCTCTGACCGTAAAGGGACATCCCAGGCTTAAGCATAATACAAATCAGATGTGGTTTCCGGCTAAATTGGATTTCCACACTAAAGAGAAACAGCTGAGAAGCCGCCGTCTGTAGGGTCGGTTACAGTAGTAAAATCGCAATGACTTTCCACGGCTAACAAAGTAGCTCTGTCATCGAAGGAATGACTGTTGGCCCTTGCCCAGGGTGAAAGGCGTACTTTTTCTGTGGTGGTGAGCCGAGCTCTTCGAGGTTTTCCAACACCAGCCGGCTAATATGGTGAATGGAGAGCAACACGTACGGTTGTAGGTCAATTGGTCGAATCTAAATGGTCGACAGGACAAATGGTTGACACCAAAAAGTCGACAGGTCAAATGATCGAATTTTTTTTTGTTTTTTCACTTTTTTTTTGTTTTTTTGGGGGGGTCCCTCCAACCCCCTTTTTTTGCTAAAAACCCGTTTTTTTCCCTAAACGAAAACCTAAAAAATATATACATAAATGAAAAAAAATTCGATCATTTGTCCTGTCGACCAAATTGTGTCGACCATTTGTCTGTCGACCATTTGACTAGACACCACATGTACAAGTGGTTAAGAAGCAGGGAGCTGCTCAGAGGGCCCATGCACCACACCTTCTGCCCAGCACTCCCAGAAACATACTGCCCAGCAGGGCAGAGAACCATGCTGTCTATTTTACACCATGTAAGCATGTTCTCCAGCACTCACAGAAACATACTGCACAGCACTCAACGGAAAAGTGGTCTCCAATTCTCAATGATTCATCATATTTTACAGCATGTAATCATATTGTAAAGCAATATTGTCTTTATTTTTTATTTGTGATCTGGCTTAAAAAGCAAACCTTACACAATATTTAATCACAACATTATCAAAATTAAAAAATATAAACTATTGTCCAGCAATCTCAGAACAATGCTGCCCAGCAATGTAGAGAAACACACCGTTCAACACGGAGTGGTCCATGTAAACAAGGCATATATGTGAGGTATGTTTAAGTGCACTGTAGCTTTGAAGCAGTGGCGTTTTTTTTACATGATGTAACAAACAGAGGTGGGGCCAGGACGGGACTGGCCGCCTGGGTGACGTGGTGTAGCTGCATGCCAGTGCACAGATGCAACCGTGCTGTCAAGCATTCCCAGAAATGTATAGCCCATCACTCAAGTTTAGCACTCAAGGAACCACGCTATCTAATACTTACACAAAGATACGCTCTAAATCTCACAGGAGCAAAGAGTTCGCCTTTCACATACCCATACTGTCCAATACTCAAGAAAACAAACCAACCGGAAAGTAGAGAAACATACTGTCAAACACCCAGAAAACACACTGCAAGCACTCAAGGGAAACATGCTAATACTCAGAGAGACACAGTCTAAAACGTATACAAACATACTTCAAGCACTTAGAGAACCATACAGCACCTGACTCATTCAACTATAGTGCCCAACACTCACACAAATATACTACACAGCATGTCGAGAGACATACTGTCTAACATGTACTTGAATCTACTGTTCGAAATTCACAGAACGGCACATACAGACCAACATTCACAGTCGTGCACTATCAAACAGTCACAGAAAGATACAGTGTAACATCAACCTATTCATGCTGCCAATTCAACAAAGGTAGAAGGCGCCCCTCTCTCGGAAGAACAAGGCATGATAACCTGTTCAGTGGTTGTTAACCACATTGAGAGTTCGCAGCCATCTGCTTTTTGCTCACTGTACCTTTCACAGATGGGAAATATCCAGTTGCGTATCAGTCTTTGTCCCGCCCACATGGGCAGTCCAGCAACAAAATGCTATGGCAATTCCTCTCTGAACAAGAGTACCAACAGCAACCCCATACACGTGTTTCAGCCTTGTTGGGCATCATCAGTGAGGTGAAGCTGAGCCTATCTAAGCACAGTGAGCAGGGAGTCCATGTCTGGTTGCCCCCAGGTAACGTAGGGTGACCAACCCCAAGTTCCTTCAAAGAATTCAACAAAGGTAGCAGGGGCCCCTCCCGGAAGAACAGGGCATGATAACCTGTTCAGTGGTTGTTAACCACATTGAGAGTTCGCAGCCATCTGCTTTTTGCTCACTGTACCTTTCACAGATGGGAAATATCCATTTGCGTATCAGTCTTTGTCTGCCAACACTCACAAGAACGCAAAGTCCACCACTCAAGAGAAACAGGCTGTTCAACACTATATTGCCATACACTCTGTGAGGAATTCGACCATCCACACAGTGGGTGTGTGCTCGCCTGGGCTTTTTAAAAATGTTAATGATAGACCAACCTCAGGAAAATGTGTGGGGCTAATCCACACACATTTTCCTATGCTCATAACATGACAAACACATAGCCCTGTGTACTCTGGGTGGACAAAGCCTACAGGCACAGTCGGCCCTGTCATATTTAGTTGGAATGTGACAGCTAGGAGTACACTATGTCCATTCCAGGAAGGGGGAAGACCAAGCTTCCCCCTGCCATGGCCAGTCTGATTAACTAACAAAGGCTCCAGTGATCCACCTTGCTCTTTTGTTCAGCCCTGCAGCTGGTGGCAGCGTTTACCATACTAATAGAGTGCACTTCAAACAGGCCCACATGGGGCTTGGCTGCAGAGGGTAACAAAGGAGATGGGAAACCCCAACAACCTTTCATATGTAACACTGTTAACTTGAAAACAGCTCCCGCCTTCATTGTCACTGGCATTGAACTGTCATTTCTGGGACTGTGTGTTTACATTAAGCCTCCCCGGTAGGTGGACCCCATTCATCAGGTAAGAGAATGCTGGTTGCAGGAGCCAGAGAGCCTGGTCTCGCTGCAGCTTCAAGGGAGTTCTGCTGGCAGAAACAGGAACCTGAGTAGGATAGCTGACCCAGAGCTTGCATGAGTGCAGTCTCACAATGATATATGCAACCAGACTGACTTAACTGACAGAGTGCTGTGGGGGTTGAGTCTCATAGTGACGTCTGCAAACAGAGCGGGATAACTGACCAATAGCTGCATGGGTTGAGTCTCATAATTATGTATGGAACCTGAGTGGGATAACCAACCGGGAGCTCCTTGGGTTCAGTCTAATAGTGCTGTCTGAAACCTGAGGGGCATAACCGACCAAGAGATCCTTAGGTTGATTCTCATACTGATGTCTAAAATCTAAGTGGGATAACTGACCGAGAGCTCCTTGAGTCTCATAGTGATGTTGGAATCAGAGTGTGTGAGGAATTCAACCATCCGCATGGTAGGTGTGCGCTCGCCTGGGCTTTTTTGACATATTTAATTAAATAGATTGATGTCAGACCGACCTCAGGAAAATGTGTTGGGCTAATCGACATACATTTTTCTATGCTCACACCACAACAAAAGTGAAGACCCATGTACTATGGGCTGGACACCGCCTACAGGCACTGTCCGTCCCTGTCACATTTAGTTGGAAACTGACAGCTGAGGAGGGCGCAATGCCATCCGAGAAACAGGGAGGCCAAACCTTCCCCTTGCCATGGTACGCCTGACAACTGCTCCATGCATCAGCTCTCTCTTTTGCTAGGCCCTGCAGCTAGTGGCAGCGATTATCATACCAACAGGGGGTACTTCAAAAAGGCCCATATCAGGCATATCTGCAGAAGAAAACTACTTCTGTTTCAACGGTCAACTATTTCATCAAATACATGGCACCGCAATGAGGTCCTTGTTGGCCCCTTCAGAGGCAAATTTATTTGTAGAGTCTTTTGAAAAGGAAATCATCTACAACACATCTAACCCATTTTTACCCAATCTTAACATATGGAGAAGGTTTATCGATGACGTTTTGATAGTTTGGGACGGAGATGTTTAAAAATTCAGTGAATTTACTGAATGGATAAATACACAAAATCAATTCCTAAAGTTCACCGCTGTGAGTAGTGAGGTGGAAATAAATGTCCTGGATATTACGATTTGGGCCGATCGGTCTGAAAAAGTATTGAAGGTCAAACCTTATCACAAACTAACAGACTGGAACTCATTGTTGAAATTTGATAGCTGCCACCCAAGACACACACGGGAAAATCTGCCCATTGGGCAGTTTTTGAGACTTAAACGCAATAGCACAGACAAAAAGACCTTTGAACAAGAAGCACTCATTTTGAGTTCTAAACTGAGTGCACATAGCTATCCAAAACAAATCATAAAAAAGGCACTGAAACGAGCAAAAAACAACAATAGAGAAGCCTTATTGTAATACAGAAGCGGAACTCAGATTAAAGATCAAATTATGTTTGTTAGTACATTTAACACTTTGTCAAATAAAGTTAATGCCATTGTGAAAAGAAATTTGTATATCTTAGATGGTGGGGATTGCCCAATGAAAAAACTTCTGCTTTTAAAAGAGGGGCCAACATCAAAGATTTAGTAATGCAGAACAGCGTCACACGGAAAAAATCTCAAAAAACATTGACGGAAACATGGGGGCTTGGTAGACCTGTAGGTCACGCTCCGTGTGGTCAATGTAGCTGTTGCTTTAATACAAAAAGGACAAAATAAGTGTATCTCGGTCTCAAAAAACTGTGGAAAAAATTGCAGTTCACAAATTAAATTGCAATTCCAAAATGGTTATCTATGCCATCTGGTGCCCATGTCAAAGAATATATATAGGGATGACAGAAAGGTGAAACAATGAATTATTGAGCATAAGAGTTGCATTAGGAATGCAGTTATAAACGCACCCTTGGTAGGTCACTTCCTAGCAATGGGACATACCCCAGATTCCTTTACATGGACGGTGTTAACACAAGTAAACCAATCAGAAGATACTGCAACCAATAAAAAGCGACTATACAAGAAAGAGCAAAGATTACTTTTCCTTTGCAATACTGTAGAGAATGGGCTAAATCACCTTATTGATTGGTCTACTTTATAAATATAGAGTACATTTATTGGTTTAAGCATTTCTGGTTTTATATTTGTTAGATCTGAATTTGAGGAGTGCGACAAGTGCAATCTAGAAAAAAGTTACTGTGTGGAAATTATAAGTGGGACTGGTATTAAATTGGGAACTAATAACAGCAATACGGTTTCTATTTTTAGCCGTTTACAGAGCCCCTTATGTGGTTCACAGAAAGGATGAGGAAATCTATATAAAAATATGTGTATATTTATATATGTATATACATATATAGTAAATCTAAAAAAGTACAACTTACGGTTTTCCACGTCTGTAGGCTTAATGTGAATAATAATACGATTTATTGGTTCTAAATGGCTTTTGTAGGCAGCAAACCAACTTGAAAAACCTTGGGGTAGTAATGGTCTAGTTGTTTGGCGGTAGCCGGTCTATTTCTGGTACTGCTTATACAACTTGCGAAGATCTTGACGCATGCGCGGTTGAGAGTAAAGTAATGAACACTCGAACGGTCTACGATGCAAGCTCTGTATTGGGCGTTAACGAGGCAAGGTAAAAAGAAACATTTCCCCTTTTGTTCTTCTTTTTCGCACAGTTTCCGACATTCAAATTTGGAACGTTGTTATTTTACGTTGAGGCAGTACTCATCTTGAATGTTAATGGCCAGTCCCTGAATGTTAACGGCCAGTCCCTGCATTGCACTCGGAAATAGACGAATCCTTGTTTAAAACTCTGAAATTTGTGTTACAGTCATAAACCCTCAAACCTTACTCCCCTTTTGCTTTGATTATGCAGCATTTCAATGGTATAACCGCACGTTGGTAGAAAACACGTATATTGGAGAGTGGTTATCTATATCAACACACAAGGAAGAGTCTGTTGGAACACGCAAATCTTATAACATTGCCTGAGAACGGTGAGTGCAAGTGGAATTTGTTCAGCAAGCAATTGTTGTTTTGGGTTATAATTCTATGAGTTTGCATCCGTGAGTACCATTTCCCACGAGCGTGGTTGAATTGGTTTTACTGCTCTTGTCAAAAGCGAATAGTGCAGATCTGCTGCAGATGAAATGAGCAGACATATTCCCAGACTAAGTTTGCGGACATGTTTTTCAAAAAAACTTTCTTTATTCTAATAAGAACAGAGAAAGAGGATAATTGTTAATTAGGTTACAATAGTTCTCCTAAATAGGTAGTATAGGACGACTGTACACGCTTTGAGCTGAACATTAAGGACGTATGTTTTCTTTTTTTACTTTTAGAGATTCGGCTTCTAATGGCAAGAAGTTCCACTACCCACATTAATCAGTGATTTGGGCCTGAAATGCAGTAAACCCCACCATTTGTAATCATGTAACTTTGGTGTGAAGACTGCTGGAATGTATCAGATAGCAGTGCGACTTACAGATTGGTTTACTATTCCGCTAGGTAACTGCCTATTTTACAGCAGTATGATACTCCATGAGGATTGCCCTAAAAAGAATTTGACCTCAACGTTGGAGCTACAGATCTCAGGAAATTGATGATGTTTACGTAGGGAATGTTGTAGAAATGTGGTCCCCTGATGAATTTCCCTTGAAGTAATGAAAATCTTTTAGGAATGAAACATGTCGGGCTAGGAATTCTGTGAAATCATTATCACAGATTTAATTTAGCAGTAAAGCTAAGTAAATCATAGTGTACTGAAGAACCCCATAATTAAATTGTGGGTTGAAATACTAGACATGAGTATGTTTTGATTGTGCAAAATGTTAGTTTCATTTATTGTGCCTTTTTTTCTTTTTTTGTTGAATTAAACCAAAAACATGTTTTTTAGGTTATACATTATATTTCTGATTTGTTTACAGTTAGGTGATTTTGTTTAAAACAATGTTTGTGGTGTTTTTCAGTCGTTTATTCAATTTCTGTCTTTTTTTTATTGTTCTAAAAGTCATCTTTGCAATTTTAGAAAATGACCTGTATAATATTTGTGGTTTGTTTTTATGAATAATCGTTGTATAATAAAAAGGTGTATTATTTTTGTATTTGAGTTGTGAGGTTTCAATGAGTATACTCGCGTGATAAGACCTGAATTCTGCTATGCAATAAATGTTGGGTGTTGGTCTTATAATGGAGGTTTATGGAATAGCTAAGAGGCGACAGGATTTTTCTTGTATAGATTATTACGATTAAATGGGCCCTATCCTGACTCTTGTCCTAAAAAAAACCTTGGTCCTTATTAGCATATTGGAAGATAACAAAGGAGGCAGGAAATCCAAAAACCTTTCATATGAAATTATGTCAACCTGAAGCCAGCTCCCGCCTCTCAGTATCAATGGCAGTGAACTGTCATGTCTGAATTGTTGTATACACTAGGCCACCCCGCTAGGAGGAACCCATTCATAAGGTACGAGAATGTGGTTTGCAGGAGCCAGAGAGCCTGGTCTCACTGCAGATTCAAGGGAGACCTGCTGGCTTAAACAGGAACCACATAGAGATCCATTAATTATCATTATTATTGTTATTATTATTTTATTTAATTTATCACACATCACCAGAGAGACACTTTGATCAAACACAGACAGGAAGATTGGTGGGGCTTAGTAGCACATGGTTTCACCCCTTTACCTTTCCTGTTGCAAAGCACTCTGGTTTTGACCTCATGCATACAGGAGATTTTTGGTACGGACCCCAGGATTGGTTCATTAAGGTAGGCTTAGCCTACACCATTGACTGAGGCCCACTTGGCTTCAGAAGAGGGCTGGACCCCTCTTTTGGCATATCATCTGAAGACTTTGCAAGGAGTAGATGGACTCATCATTGGACACTGGTTGAAGTTACAGTCTGCCTTACATTTTCCGACAGTGAAGGAAGGCCAGGACCTCCAAAGAGGGAATCAGGACCCCTCCCCTAAACATCTCCCAGAGAACATAGGGTGATAAAGACCTCAGAGGACCCTGCTGCCACTCCAGAAGTGGTACCCAGCCAACACACGGCGTGCCCTGCTACGTTCTGCAGCAGGATTCCTAGGAAGGAAGTGCAAGAAAGTCTCTGAACCTACAACAAAGAATAAGGAAGCTGCCTGCAACACCCTCCTCAGCATTGGGCCGCCCGCCTTAAAGGATGACACAAGCCCATTGAAAGGGTGGGGAGAAGTGCCTCTACAAGCATCTACCCACGTCCAACTAAAAGGAAATTTTCGAGCGAGTCGAGCTCCTTGAGCTGCAACCGACTGCACCACTGACTTTTGTTACGCTGCAGTCGCTAACACCATCCAAGACGCCTTCACCAGGACTTCAGACCTGCCAATCAGCACTGAGACAATGATTTTTGACCCCGAGCCGCCATGTAGGCCAGCCTGCAGCTGTCGGTCCTGCCTCGCTCGCCGAACTGCCTGCCGCCTGATACCCGCATCTGTCTCCGGTCTTGAACTCTGTCGCAGTAGCTGCGAAGCACCGTGAAACAAACTCTACACTGTCGAGCACCAAGAACTTCTAAAAACCACCCCTACATTTCCCTAGAAAAGTCACATTTACATTGGTGCTGTGTTTATAAAGTCTGATCTGGGTGGTTTGTGCATTGCTGCTGTTTATAGCTAGGCCTTTTTCCCTCCTACTGTGTGACCTCTGCCCTCCTCTGCGCTTCCTGCATTGTGCAGTGCTGGGCTGTGTCTCTCTGTCTCTCTTTCGCTCCCTCCTCCTCCTACTTTCCTCCTCACACCCTCTATGGTGCTTTCCATGTTGCCCATCTTCTCTAACCACTACTCTATCTTCTATCCTATCCCTCTCACTAAGTCCAGAAGGAAGAAGTTCAAGAGGGGCATCAGTGCTTCCTCCAGACAGACATTCACTGACATCCTATCTGTCTTTCCCTCACCAGACCTATGGACCCCTCATATGGTCTCAATTCTCTCTCCTATCTCCTCCTCTGCCGTTAATGGTGGCACTCAGTGGGAGGTCCTCGTGGCCTCCTTCCACTCCTCCAAGAACATCATTAATGTCTATCTGAATGGCACTGTCTTGGTCCAGATCCCTCAGCCCAATCTCCTCCTTTTTGATAGGCATCTCCTGCATCTTATCAACTTCCTTCCTTCTCCTACTACTCCTACTAGTACCACTCTGGCTACTATCATACCTCAGCTGGGTGTACCTCAAGCCTATACCCCAATCCACCCTGGAAAACGTTCAAATGTGGCAACCTGTTCTATGTCGCTACTCTCAACTCTCGCTTTGCTGTCAAACACTTCTCTGACATCTGCCAACTCCTTGAAGAACTTGACCTGTATGTCCTCAGTCTCCCCGAGACATGGCTCACGGCCAGCTCTGTCATGAGTTTTGACACACTCCTCCCTGACGGCTACAAGATTCTCTCTGACCCCAGAACCAACGAACCGGGAGGCAGAGTAGTTCTGATCTTTCTGGAGTGGGTCCCTGCTTTTGTCATTCCTATGCAGGTTTACTCCTCCTTTGAATGCCTGGTCTGCAGCCTCTATATGTCTCCTGGTATCTCTCTGACTGTGGCCACCATCTACACGCCTCTTCCTCTCAGAGTTGGCTGACCTCTCCTCCTCCTCTCCTTGCCTCTACCTTTCAACTTCTCCCCGGAGACCTCAACATCCACCTGAATGCTTATAATCCCTCTTCTGGGCTCTTCTGCAACACATGCAACACTCTCTCTCTTTCCATTCTACCCGCTGATCTGACGCACTCAGCTGGACATACCTTGGATGTTCTCCTCTCCTCAGACATGCCCCTTTCTAACCCCCTCACCACTCCTCTCTCTGACTGGCCACTTTCAGCTTTCCTCTGACCTGAAACTCTCTGTCCCTCAGGCAAAACCCACCCCAGCAGTGCCACTACCATCTCGGTCATTCAGCCCATGAAGCGAGTGTCAGTGGATTCCTTTGCCTCTACTTTCTCTGCTCCTCCTACCCTGCGGCTGACTCACACTCTGACACAGCCCAACCTAACCTGAATCTTTCTATCTCCAATGCTCTGGACATCCTTGCCCCTGTCATGAGAATCCATCTGAAGCCTACCTCCAAGCAGACCTTTTGGTATGACTCTGACCTCCCCGCCCTGAAATGCAAGTGCAGGGGTGCTGAGAGGAAGTGCAGGGCTTTGGGTGCGTCCTCTGACATACTGGCCTGCCGCCTGCTCCAAAGGCAATAAAGACTCTCTGTTCTGTCCAAGAAGAGAGTCCACATCCAAGCCTGCATCTCTGTGGCCTCTAACAACACGGCCAAACTCTTTAAATTGTGCACTGAGCTGGCCAATAGTCTCTACCTCTCCTGTTCCCTCCAAGTCCCCCTGTACGGTTCTGGCTTCTCACTTCACCACTAAAACCCAGGACATCCTGTCCTCGCTCTCCTCTTCCTCTCCTTTTACCTCTCTCCAAACTGAATCTGTTGGGTGTCTCCATGACCACCAGTTTGGCTTCAGTTTACCAGAGGCCCAGAAACTGCTCTCCTGAACACCCATGAAGATCTGCTCTCTAATCTTGATTCTATCCTTCCTTCTGTCTTCATCCTTTTTGACCTTTCCTCTGATTTTTACATGGTGTATCACGCCATTCTGATTGATCGACTCTGAGAACCTGGGCATCACAGATCAGGCCCTGGGGTGTTTGACCTCTTTTCTCCTGGACCGACCCTCCCAGGTCCAAATTGGGTCTGTTCACTCCACCACCTCCCTCTCCACATTGGGTGCTCCCCATCGCTCTATCCTCTCACCTAGCTCTTCAATGTCTACCTGGCCCCTCTGGCCCAACTGATCTCTACCTTCTCCTCTAACTTTCAATGTTGTGCGGATGACACACAGTTCTCTTTCAGGCTCCCTTAAACCTCTTTTCCTCTCTCACTCATTACAGACTGGCTATCCGCAATTCAGGATTGGTGTGCCTCCAACAATCTCTACCTTAATGCCAGCAAGACAGAGCTCCTTCTCATTGGGAACCTGGTCCCTCTTTCCCTCTTTCACTCTGGCCACCCTCCTTTGACCCTATTCCTTCTCCTTCCTGTGAGGCAAAAAACCTTGGTGTTATCATCGATTCCACTCTCTCCTTCTCTCCTCACATCACAGATCTTGCCAAGAAGGCCCACCAACAGCTGCACCTCTTCAGAGATTTTCTTCCTTTTCCCATTTTCCTCCAGGAGCCCACTGCCTCCAGAGCCCTGGTTCTTTCTAGGCTGGACTACTGCAACAACCTCTTTTTCACTCTGCCTTCTGCTACTCTCCGCTTTCTGCAACTAATCCAGGACAGCTAGACTTATCCTTGGCGTCAAGCCCAGGGACCATATCTCTCCAGCCCTAAAATCTCTCCACTCACTCACGGTGGCTGCAAGGATCGAGTTCAAGACCCTCTGCATCATTCACAAGACTTTCTGGGGCTGTGGCCCACATTACATTCAACTCTCTCTTCCAAAATATCTTCCTTCTCGTGCCCTTCGCTCAGCTACCTCCAACTCTTTGAGAGTCAGGTCTTCTCCAGGCAGAGAGTGGGTGGTAGATCTCTCTCCTCTGCAGGTGTCTCCCTCTTAAATGGCCTCCTTGCCCCTCTCAAACTTGAGCCGAACCACCTGAAGTTCCGAAAGCTGCTCAAGATCTTCCCTTTCTTCTCTTTTCGCTCTCCCACTCTCTCTCTCTCTCTCGCCTGCTGACCCACCTATCTGCTGTGTCGACTGGTTGCTTGGCTAGCCCCAGAGTCTCACTAGCTACCAGGCTCTTCCATGATCTGTCTTCCCTTCTCTGCCTCGGGGCCTACCACGCACTTAGGAGATGTAACTGTAACCTCTACAGCTCCATGTGTCCTTGCACTTACCCAGAGCGTGCTGGCCTGGCTGCACTCACTCGGAGCAATGCCGCCCTGATTGCACTTCCACTTCTTCACTCTCCCTGGCACTCCCCCCATCCCTTCCCCCTGCACTTTTGCGCTGTCTCACTTTCACGATCTGAATGACACAAGGCCTACTAAGATTGTTTGTCTAGTCCTCCCTCTCTCTTTCCTCCCCTTGTCTTGTCACACCTAGAAACACTTGTGTACAGGCGCGTTATAAATGGCATATCATATCAAGCACAAGGTACATTGTGGTTCTGTCCCCCTGGTCCTTCTCCGAAGGCCCCTAGTGACATTTTATGACCCATTGCTCCCCTTGTGTTGAAACCAAGTATCCTTGAACTATTGTGATTAATGACTTTACTGACTACCCTCTGTAAGGAAGGCATGGTATCAACTGTAAGACAGACACAAGTGACCACAGTTCAAGGGTGTTTATTGCACCTTCACATGAGTGAGATAAACACCTATCTAAATCTACCAATGGGAGCTAGCTACAACCATCAAATCATTATAATGCAGTCCTAGTGGAGTCTTGTCAACATAAAAGGGCATATACTAAAAAAAACAATTGCCAATCCTTACTACTAATTTACAAATAATGTGGGGTGATGTTCATGAAAAAAAAGTGTTCACAAAATAAGTCAGGATGTTAGGACCATTGGACCGTTGGCCTCCCATCCCCATGTTTTCAGCACAGCACAAGGTGGTTCACTCGAGCAAAGCGCACACTCTGGCTTATGCGGCACGAGGCTACATTTCGATTTTTACAGCTCAAGACCTTCTGTGTTCAAGTCTCTTTACTTCTTGAAAGTCTCTTGAGTCAACAATGAAACGTTATTTTCCTTTTCCAGTATCAATTTGGGTGTTCACCCTGGATCCCACTCAGCCTGGCTCAGATCCCTTTCCAAAACAAAAGTTCAACGTTTGATCCCCCTCAGTTGGGCTCAGATCCCTTTCAAAGTATGTTCAGATAATTCTTTCTTGGGTGACTCACGGTTCACCCAGTATCCCCCTCAGCTGGGCTCAGATACCTCTCTTTCACTCGATTAGTCTCCCTCAGCCAGGATCGGACCAATTGTGATGTACTTTAAACTATCATAGACTTTCCAATGTGCACAGGTTTTGCTTGACCCATTGCATGACCACTTCGATCTCCATATTCCTTTTCTCAGATTCAGCATCAATTGGATACCTAACAGAGACTTTCGAATGAGCACCCACGTGACGCCGGACCACTCTGTATGGTATCTGTTCCTGGTCTCCAAAATTCAATCATAATATTCAATTACTCCTTTTGGTTTTCACCCATATCGCGGTTGCTTTTTGCAAATGCCTCACACACTCTTCTCTTTGTACAATGTTGCCGCTTGCAACCTTGGTTAAAAACACAAGCTGGTTTGGTATCAGTTTCTCAGACTCACCGGCTGTGCTGTCTTTTCTGATGCTGCTTTGTTTTAGGAGCCAAGGTCAGTACCACAGCAGAAATGCTCCTCCCCGCCTTGGTTATCGATGCAGGAGAGCCCTGGGTACCTCAGCCACACTGTGCAGGTTTGATCAGCCTTAATTCTTGGTCTTCGCTTTCTTACTTTCCAAAGCTCACGAAAGCGATGGTCTTTAGAGGTCACAGGTACTTCCGTCCTTGCGACTCTCTCTGGTCTCGCCGTCCTTTCACTTGTATTAAACTGCCATCTTGGAACTGCTGTCTCATCCTGTTTTTTGCCTTGTTCAGAATGTGCTTTTGTGCTCTGCCTTTTATCCATGTGGGGAAGTGTGATGGAAGTCAGGTGGGTGTAATAATCCGTAATTGCCTGACCTTGCCTGTTCATGATGTTGGGACATGTCAGGTATAAGGCTCTGGTGTTAGTCCATTGTTGCTCACGGTGAACTGTCAGCGAGAAAGAGTTTATGTTGGAAAGGGGGCAGGGGATTGAGTTCCTAGGTATCCTACCTGGTAGCATGGGGCAAAAGTGTTATTGGTAAGGGGATACAGTGTTTCACCCTCCGGTGTCCCACTTCCACTCTCTGAAGGCCCCTCATCCAAGTGATCCTCCCCCACTGGTCCACCCCCAGCAACAGGATCCAAAGCATGGCTGTGTCCTGGCCACCTGGACGACAGATCCCCGGCAACTAGCAGGTGAGACACTTTCAAGTTTCTCACACTTCCTGTCAGTATCCAGAGTGCATCC
Organism: Ambystoma mexicanum; assembly: GCF_040938575.1. Taxonomy (NCBI): domain Eukaryota; kingdom Metazoa; phylum Chordata; class Amphibia; order Caudata; family Ambystomatidae; genus Ambystoma; species Ambystoma mexicanum. Next base: position 812,199,013 of record NC_090931.1, read on the forward strand.
CCTTTCCTTCTTAGAAACTGTCTGTCCTGTGCATTCCTTTACAGGGTGAGTTGTATTTTGTAGTGTGCTAGAACTGTCTGTTGTGATAATAATAAAGTAGATATTTGTATACAACCTTGACTGGACAGTCCCTTTTATCATTGGGTAATAATTGTATTTTTGCTGTGTTGCAACTAACCCACGATCCACGACATTGCAGAGATAAGCCTGCCATTCCATCCACGTTACCAAAATTGGAAAAGAAGGTTTATAATTTGCATGTGTTTCTAAACTGTTTGGATCTCTTCTGGTGTTCTAGAAGTGTGGGGCTGATTGATGGTTTAGAAACCGATATTCATTCCTGGACCAATGGTGCCCGGAAGTTGATTTGTCACATCGTGCAAATGTTGATAAGCCACTTATATCATTATTGTGAGTTAAATGAGAAAAATAAAGAAATGACATACTTCATAAAAATGGATGTCCCTCTTTTATTTCAACATATTTACATAATTTGTTTTTTTACATAGTACTTTAATCTAAAGCACTTCACAAAGGACATATTTATATACATTACTATTATTACCCAATTGAAATTGGTACTCAATTATCGACCTCTGACGTATGAAGGGCTAAGTTGGCCTTACCGGGATGCAAATCTGCGACCTGCAGATCAAACACAGATCACAGCAACAAGTGTTTAACACGCAGAGCCATCTTACTGGGCAAATCATTTGGGTAAATGCTTCTTCTTGAGGAGACCAGGTCCAGGGTACTGGACAAAGACAAATTACCCCGTTATCTCTGAAAAAATATACTATCAAATAGTATATTTTAAAGCGCAATATGCGGAGAGGCGATGGAAGTCTTTCTTGAAAGTAGCAGCTTTAAAATTTTACTGCATTTCTTCAAGTACATTTTTCTGAACAAACACAGTAAACCTTTAACACACAAGTTTCAGGGAAAGGCTTCCCTCGCCTATCTGCTTAACAAAATGCAAGTGCGCACATCCAAAGGTGCACCTAGGCTAAAATGTAGGTGGGCCAAACACATCAAATGTTGGGAGAGGCGTTAACTTCAGAGACAATGGAGGAGTGGCAAACCTACTTGCATAGGGGCATCTAACTTCTTTACTCATTGTAGTGAGACTATTGTAGTGCAGCTTCAATGTTACACCCACTTCTTGCAGATCCTGAAGGTCCTAGAAAGTGTGAAAATGGCAGGTGGTGTGCAATGAAAGACTCAATATCATAGCATAACAGGACATTGCAGAGTGTGCGGCAGTACTCTGGATGGCCCAAGCAACTTCAGTGGCTGGGAGCAACAGGGGAGAAAATGTAATGTTGGTTCTACCACAGTTAGTCTGCCATACTAGTGCCAAAAGGGAAATTATATTGTGCCTCCTATTGTAATGAATATATGTTTATTGGCCTACGCCAAGCTGCTTATAAGCCGCTTGCGAAGAAATCCGTGTTACAAGGTCCTGACCTTAGAATCAATGTAAGCCGCCATTTTAGGTCAATCCGCCATTTTAGGTTCTCTCGGTAAAGTCACCCTGTGAGTTAAAATGGTGGACGATGTCATTCCGAAATACAACATGGCCATCTTGACCTCTGTGTGCAATTAATATGTAACTTGCCTGCAGGTCACTAGTTGGGGTCGTGAACTGAGACCTTGTCCTTCGCTGACCTGTGTGTAAAGGATTACTCGTGACAATGAAACTAATCCACAAGCATATGTTAAGAACAATGTATCCAAAAACTGAACTGAGAACACTTGTTTAACTACATTGTATTAATGTTTGCGACGACCTTTATGAGAAATCCTAAAATACATTGTTACCGTGTAGACTTGTTGGCAAATGTATTGAAGGCAAACCCTATGCATATAGATGTGTGAACTCGGCATGAACCCTAGATCTATTAGAGGAATATTAACCCGCAGTAGGGTTGGACATCATGTTCGCAAATGTATAAAAGTGCGACTATTCTAATGTACAGTCCCACTCACTGAGCACACCGAACCACGCTGGAGTTCATTGTGTTGTACTGAGGGCCCATAGCTATCCGTTACTTTTGTCCTTTGAAACTGCTCAGTATAAAATAAAAGTTCTTTGTATGTTGCTTTGTAACCCGTGTTTGGTGTATTTCGTTTTGGGGTACTCAGCCTCGATATTTTCAGTTTGTTTTCACAGTTGGTGCCCGAATAGGGAGCCTCAAGATTGATGCCGGATTGTCGAAGGTTGACATGCGCTATTGGACCGGGATCGGACGGTGAAGGGGGCCCCTTCTGAACGAGACGCAACACCTCAGCAGCGCAGCACGACCCGATCCCTGAACGAATAGCGTGTGGTCCGAGACGGCATCTTGACGAGGGTCCACATATCGAGGGGGGCAGATTTGCCGAAATCACCAAACACGAGGTAAGATTAGTTAGGTAAGATTCTTTGTAATCCGATCGGACCTCCTTAGGATTGATCAGGTGAGTCGTGACCCGATTCTTAAATATCCTGATAATTTGATTTTGGCGTATTGTATCTGCAGACACAATTATTGACCAGGTAATACCAATATTTTGATATGCCTGGGAAATTGTCTACCTGCTTCAGGGCGTTATTCCGCAGCGATAGACAATGTTTAGAATTTAGCCGTCCAGCACCACAGGAGGGGTCACCGGCGTATACTATGTACTGTAAGCATGGCATTGGAAGTATAGAGTTTAATGATATTTGGCACAGACAAACCACACATGCCTCCGAACTTTAGTGGCCAATCAATGGTAGTTTTGAAATCCCTCGTATTGAGTATTTAGAGTCGATTCTATTAAAGAAAAAGGCTACACCTGCAGCCAATGTTTTGCAGAATTGGAAAAAAGAAGCGTTACAGCAACTTAAGGGTAGGGAAAAGTATGCACGCAGTCATAAGACGAACGCTGAAAAAGCATTGTCGTATGACCAAGATAAACAGTCTGAGTCAGCTAGGAATATGGATAGGGCTTTCTCACTTGGCATTCAGAAAATCTATCCTTCTAAAGATTTCCATGTTTCTGATGAATTCATTGACAAATTGTTAAATGAACGAAGGCCTGGTGCCTCTGCGCCACCTCTGTATGTTGCTCTTCCTGCTCTTGTGCCTCTTCCTGCTGTTATTCCTGGTATTCCTGCTCTGCCTGTTGTTCCTGCGCCTCCAAATGTTCCTCTTCCTCCAGTTGTTGTTCTTCTACCTGTTCCTCCACCTCTTCCTATTGCACCAGTAACAGTACCTGCATTGAATTTGCCTGCTCCCCCTCTTCCAAGTGGTCTTGTACCACTTGCGGTCGATCAGGGTGCGGGGTCAAGGGTTGTCACTCGTAATACTGTATCTCCAGAAAAGAAACATGAATTGATTTCATGGGCTAAGCATTGTATAGAGAGAGATGATCAAACTAACGTTTTTGCCACACTTTCTAATTTGGGTAATTTTCCTGAGAAAAATGTTTTTATTGAAGGTTTAGGGATTCATTTATGTGTAATGTGGGGCAAATTAAATAATACAGATTTCCCGCAAGGGTTAAGGGATTTAAACACTGTAGCATTTTCAAGAGACACTGAGGAGAAAGTAAATGAGCATGTTGAGAGGATATTTGGGTATAGAAAGGAGTTGTACGAAAGACGCGCTTAGATGGATCTCAGATATGTCGATAACTCCAGTTGAGGTATATGACACATACAGTCAGTATACGCCGGAAATGCAGAGGAAAGTGATACAGGTAATGGTAGAGTACCTACAGGATGATTGTGTGAAGAGAAAGATTAGTTGTCCCACAGAGTTATTGAGTATTTATAAGAGAGCTTTTTCACTTGACACTTCTTTGACTGCTTTAGTGCTCGATTTGGCTCTGTTGCTTAGTAAGCGTTCGGAGTTGCCTACTTCTCAGTTGCCTATGAGAGAGGTTCCTCCGACATTTGTCCCGAAGGTTGAGATTGTGGCCGATGCTGCGGAGGGTGTCGTTGCTGTAAACATTCCTGCACATTATGTATCACAGTTTGTTCACGTCCCGTTCTCAAGACAGGAAGTGAATACTATTAGACAATCTATTCCTGATATTAGGAAAAATCAGACAGGATTCTATAGTCTGTCTTGCAGTCCTCAGTATTCACCTTAGGTGATATTGATTTGTTATTTCCTGTACTCCTGCCCGTAGATTTGTGGAAACAAGTTAGGACTATAGACGATGTACCAGGGTTGGGAGATACATGGGCTAACATAACTAGGCTCGATGGAGAAAGGCCAGCTTGTGAGAGAACGCCCCAGGTGATACTAACTTTGCCTGATAGAATCATTGCAAAATTGAAGACTATAATTCCCGAAAAGAGGATTATCTGGGACAAGGTTACGGCCTGTGTCCAAGGGAAGTCTGAGGGTGCTACCGAGTTCTTTAATCGGTTCGAACAGGTAGTCTCGGATTTCAGTGGACAAGACTTAGACACAGAGTCTGGGAAAAGATTATTTGTGGACATATTTGTGCGTGGATTGCTGCCTGACATCCAGTCACAAATTATGTCTTCTGAGAGTGCGTGGCAGGCAAAGTCCCAATCAGAAGTACTGCACATGGCTCAGTACTATGAGAATCATGTCAACAATGAAAAAGATAGATTTGAGAAGCGAAAAGGTGATTTAAAGACTAAAGTATTATTACAGCAAATTGTTAGAGGCCCCAGAGGGGGTAGTTCGCAGATTAGAGGTCAGTATGTTCCACAAGGGAATGTGCCCTTGGGTCCTGTGAACATTAACAAGTGTGCCTATTGTCGTCAAGAGGGTCATTGGCGTGCACAATGCCCCGTCCTTCGACAGAGGTCGAATAACACATTTGGAAATATGGGTAGACGATCCAGAGGTCGCCCGGGTGTAGGGGGCCCTGGTAGAGGTCAGTTTACACAGGATCCTCAGCAACCTTTTTCACAGGATAATCAGACTCCGAGTGTGGATGCTAGAAACATGTTTGATCATCCTTCTGCTGCATATCTATCTGAAGAGCTTCCTTTTGATGACATTCTGTTTCATTAGGATTGCCTGAAGCAGGGTTTGGAACCTACACCTGTTCCCGTTAGTCAGAAAGGTCCCTACGTTGAAATGCTAGTGGGAAATAGTAAACCTCTGTTTTTGATAGATACTGGAGCACAGAAGTGTTCCATTGATCATTCTCGGGTTCCAAACATTCCACTGTTAGGGCAAACCAATGTTTCTGTAGGGTTTTCTGGCACACCAGTTGTTTGTCCAGTTTCTTCTCAAAGTAACTATTTCTTTGGGTCCCCTTACGGACCACTGTGCTTTTCTGTTGACTTAGAATTGTGGAGAGAATTTGCTGGGGTTGAATCTATTGAAAGAATTAAATGTGGTAATTCATTGTTCTTCTGATGGAGTGCGTTTGACGATTTCACCACAGCAACTTTTCTCTCAATTCTTAACTAGACCCTTGCCGCCAGAATTCATTGATGTACCAGAGTGCTTATGGGCAAATGACGACAATGATGTTGGTGTTCCACAGATTGAGCCTGTTAAGATAGTCTTGAAACATGGAATTGAGCTGCCACGCATTCCACAGTATAAGATTTCAGTTGAGGGCGAGCAAGCTTTGAAATGCATTGTTTCCGATTTTGTGCATCGCGGGGTGATTGAGGAAATTTCAGGTAGTGCAATAGTCTGATTTTACCTGTGTACAAAAAAGGCAATAATGCAATTCCATTCTGTTTCATAATTGATTTACATAAAGTCGTCGCTCCGCAATTTCCAATTGTGCCTGATGTGACAACAATATTAACTATGATTCCAGCTACAGCTACTTACTTTAGTGTTGTGGATCTGAAGAATGCTTTCTTTAGTATTCTTATACACAAGGACAGTAGATACTTGTTCGCGTTCACCTTAGGGGGACGCTCGTTCACATTTACTCGTGCACCTCAAGGTTGCACATAGAGTCCTAGCATCTACAGTAGGGCTTTGAAAGAACAGCTTGATACTCTTGAATTGCCCTTTACTTGTACATTGCTTCAGTATGTTGATGACTTGCTTTTAGCATTCCCATACACAAGGACAGTAGATACTTGTTCGCGTTCACCTTAGGGGGACGCTCGTTCACATTTACTCATGCACCTCAAGGTTGCACAGAGAGTCCTAGCATCTACAGTAGGGCTTTGAAAGAACAGCTTGATACTCTTGAATTGCCCTTTACTTGTACATTGCTTCAGTATGTTGATGACTTGCTTTTAGCTGCAGACTCCAAAGTGCCTGTAAGGAGGGCACTGTGTTGTTGCTTATTCATCTAGCTAAACATGGTCACAAAGCTTTGCTTAAAAAGTTTCAATATTGTTGCCAGGAGGTCGCCTATTTAGGCTATCTCCTGTCAAAGGAGGGAAGAAGATTGACACCTGAAAGAATAAAACACATTTCTGGCATGTCTGTCCCAAATACACAAAAGGAATTTAGAGCCTTGATAGGTATGGCTTCTTACTGTAGGTTGTGGATCCCAAACTTCTCACTAGTGATTAAACCGATGTTGGCTTTGACAAAGAAGGGCATTTCTTTGCCATTGCCGTGGAACACAGAGCACCAGCAATCATTTGATTTGCTCAAGACTGCCTTATGCTCGGCACCAGTTTTGGGCACACCAAACTATGAAAAGGCCTTTGTGTTGTTTGTGCATGAATGTGATGGATGTGCTTTGGCTGTATTAACGCAGGAGCATGGAGGGAGGAATAGGCCGTGCGGTTACTTTTCTTCCGCCCTTGATCCTGTAGCATGCGCTTTGCCAAGATGTTTGCGAGCTGTCGCTGCTGCTGCTGCGTCTGTAAAACAGAGTGAGGGAATGGTCCTAGGCCATGATCTAACCCTGATGGTGCCTCACTCTGTAGATGTTCTACTGAACAGAACCCAAACGCAACACATCACGTCCGCACAGTTGACGAGATATGAATTGATCTTGTTTGCTCCTCACATCCAAATTAAGAGGTATTGTGTTCTTAATCCGGCTGAACTCCTACCTTTCCCGCAAGGTACTGCTTGAGGCGACGAAGAGTCACATGACTGTCTGTATACTACCGAACAAGAGACAAAGGGTAGAATTGATCTAAAAGACACCCCTTTGAACAATCCTCAAGGAGAGCTGTTTTGTGATGGCTCCTGCTTCAAACTTCCAGATGGTACATCCACAGCTGCTTATGCAATCACCACATTGAGCATGGTCATGGAAACCAAGAGAATCATGCATAACTCTGCGCAGGCCACAGAGACTATAGCATTGACCCGAGCTTGTGAACCTTCCAAAGGGCTTACAGTAACATATCTACTGATAGTCAGTATGACTTTGGGGTGGTTCACAACTTTGGGAGACTTTGGTCAGAGAGAGCGTTCTTAACTTCGCATGGCACACAAATCCAACATGGCTCCCTAATAGTACAACTGCTCTCAGTGCTTGCGCTCCCTACTCAGTTAGCTGTCGTGAAATGTGCAGCACATTGAAAGATTATAGATGATATAGGAAAAGCAAATGCTTTCGCTGATCAGATAGCTAGACAAACTGCCACCGATCTCTTTATGGAGATGTATGTTTCAAGGGAGTCTGTAAATGCCCATGCAATGGATGAGGGTGTTGGGTCTGTATGGGATATTCAAGCTGATGCCACATTAGAAGAATCCAAGAGGTGGGCTGAAGGCTTGGGGAAACTCGATGATGATGGGTGTTGGGTGGACATAGTTGAAGGGAAATGGCTACTTCCTGATGCTTATGATGATGGTCGTCATGGCACATGGTCCTACGCATATATGTGCCCAGAAAGTTACGAAAATGTTAGAGAAAGTTTGGGCAAATGACATAATTTCGAAAATTGCCCAGCGCTATGTTCAGGACCTACAACACAATGTGGGAAAGGGGACATCAACTCCAAGGGGAAGTGTTGGGCCACCTTCTGTCCCCGTCGAAGTCATTCGCTTTGATTTTATTGAAATGGAACGGTGCAACAATATGAAGTATGTATTAGTTGTCATCTGTGCTTTTAGTAAATGGGTCGAGGCTTTCCCTGTCAAAGATGCCACAGCCATGACTTCTGTGAAAACCATGTTAAAGGAGTATTTTCCTCAGTTCGGGCTACCAAGAGTCATCTGGTCGGACAATGGCCCACATTTTGTCGCTGCTGTAATTCTGCAGATATGTGCGGCATTACAGATCGACAAACGGTTCCATTCGGCCAGACATGCTCAGAGCGCCGGACTAGTAGAAAGACACAATGGTATCATCAAGAACAAGCTCGCTAAAACGTGTGCCGGCACTAAATTAAAATGGCCGGAGGCCTTACCGATCGTGTTATTAGCCATGCGTACAACCCCGCAAACTAAGACTGGGCTCTCTCCATTTGAGGTGTTAATGGGGAGACCTGCCAATATCTGGAATCTTCCTAAATGTAGATTCTTGAAAAATGTTGAAAATGTACTTCTTTCATATTATTTCAGCCAGTTGACTAAAAACTTGTATTTGATTTATCACCAGGTGCGAGAGGCTTTACCTGTGCGATACGAGGGCCCGGGCCACAGCATACGGCCTGGGGACTGGGTGCTCATCAAGGCATTTGAGCGTTCTTCCTGCCTTGCACCTCGTTACCTTGTTGGCTGGGCCCATTCCAGGTCCTGTTGGTCACACAAACAGCGGTGCGTGTCTCAGGCAGAAAGAATTGGATCCACGTGACGCATATCATGAGACTTCCTCACCCAGTGCCACACGATACAGAAGAAACAGAACCCCTCGCTAACGCTGCAACCAACGGTCCCAAAGCAGTAAATAGCGCTGAGAGTGCATCAGAGAATCTTTCTGAGCCCGTGAGGCTTGGGAAACCTGTCATTCTGCCTCCACACTCTCCAAAAGTTTTGCTTCCGGAAACTGTTGTTTCGAATTCTGCATCTTCACTTGCTCTTGATATGTTGCTTCCAACGGGAAGTGACGACACATTGTTTCCAGATCAATCAGTACCGGGAAAAGCAAGGTACAATCTGCATCCAAGAAGACAGATTTACGGCACGGTTCGGCTGTGCATTCGGAGAAGGAAAGGATCATCGGGGGCTTGTTTTTGCGCGGCTGGGAGGTCGCCAGCTAATAAGATTGGGGTTTGTCGTTTGAAGACTACAATGCCTGCCACTGCTACCACTCGTATGGGACTTGTAAATGATCATGTGACCAGGCGGGATAATGGACAAAGCACTTGGGCCCCGAAAACCTATTGCTGTGTTTTTATAATATTTGGTTTTATAATAGTCACTGTCTTAGGCTTATGGTACATCGAGGAAACTCATCCTTTAGAGTCCTTGTTACCGACTGAAAATGTACCCACTGTTCCTACTCCCTTCGTACATTTGCATACTCTGTCCCCTAGGAACTCCCAGCATAGACAAAGGTACCATAACAATACTCTGTTACTTATCATGAATGCTACGCATGCCATTTTTAATAGGTCCAACTGTTGGGTCTGTTCACATTTACTGCAACATGGGGATAAGGGGTTAGGTTGGTATATTCATCCTTTACCTTTGACAACTGCTTGTTATGCTTCTCTTAGAGCACTGTTCTTTGGCCGATGGAACGATAGCATCTCGGGGGAACTTTGATGGCACTAATTTGAATAATTTTGAGAAACGTGTTCTGACTCCCCGGGGATGCTCGCTTTTCGCAAATAGGAGTAAGCTCAACGTTGCTTCTATTAAGACTTCTGATAGACTGTCTCGTCCCTTTCAATCTTTGATTTCCTTCAAGATGGCTCCGATAGGCAATAAGGATGCCATGCCTCCTTCTTACACTGTTAACCATAGCCCCGATTCAGTTTCTTTCTGCATACAGAGGAATGCTACTCAGTCAATGGGAGATTTTAAAGGTTGTGCCAACGTTGCCAAATTGACTGGGGAAGACAGACCTTTGTATGTAGGCGAACCTGTCTACTTTGTTTGCGGTAATGTAGCATTTCCATGGTTATCCAGGGATTGGCAGGGAACCTGTTATTTGTTCATAGCTAGTACTGTAGAGGTTTCAAAGGCTCGTCCACGGCAGGACGAGAATGGTGACACTCCAGCACAGGTCTTGGGAGATGTAGCAAAATAATTTGTGCCATTTTGGGGGGAGATAGCGAATTCCGAGGATATCAGAAGCCTCGCGAGAGTACTGGAGGGAACCATCAACCGGACCACAGACATACTCTATAATATGACATTAGAACAGAAAGCGATAAGACTAGTAGCGCTCCAGAACCAGATGGCATTAGATGTCATTCTGGCCGAACGTGGTGGAGTATGTAAATTAGTGGGGTTGAGTTGCTGTGTTTTCATGCCAGATTCCTCCCCAACTATCTTCAAGGCAATACAGAATCTGCACGTCCTTAGTTCAGAAGTGCATGTTCCCGAGGGAAACTGGGATTTTAGCGCTTGGTTCTGGGACTTCTTGCGATCTTGCGGTTGGAAGTTACTTTCAGTCTTACTGATTATTTTGGGAATTTTGTTGTTCCTTTAGTGTTGTATCCAGTGTCTACCTAGTATATGTTCGATGCTAGGGGGATGTTGCGCCCAAGCGATAGGTATAATAGGACATAAAGTGTATACCCCAGACAAAAACTCCAAGGAATATGTGTTAAAAGAAATTTTAGCGAATAATCTGATGGCAATAGATATTTCTGACAGCGATTCAGGGTGCATGGACGATGATGCATGGAGTTGTTTGCAAGGAGATCTGAAGTAGTTTAGCACTTGGCATAGGCCAAAAGGAGGGTTTGTCAAATGGGAAATTATATCGTGCCTCCTATTGTAATGAATATATGTATATTGGCCTACTCCAAGCTGCTTATAAGCCACTTGCGAAGAAATCTGTGTTACAAGGTCCTGACCTTAGAATCAATGTAATCCGCCATTTTAGGTTCTCTCTGTAAAGTCACCCTGTGAGTTAAAATGGTGGACGATGTCATTCCGAAATACAACATGGCCGTCTTGACCTCTGTGTGCAATTAATATGTAACTTGCCTGCAGGTCACTTGTTAGGGTCGTGAACTGAGACCTTGTCCTTCGCTGACCCGTGTGTAAAGGATTACTCGTGCCAATGAAACTAATCCGCAAGCATATGTTAAGAACAATGTATCCAAATACTGAACTGAGAACACTTGTTTAACTACATTGTATTAATGTTTGAGAAGACCTTTATGAGAAATCCTAAAATACACTGTTCCTGTGTAGACTTGTTGGCAAATGTATTAAAGGCAAACCCTACGCATATAGATGTGTGAACTCGGCATGAACCCTAGATCAGTAATGTATTAGAGGAATATTAACCCGCAGTAGGGTTGGACATCATGTTCGCAAATGTATAAAAGTGCGACTATTCTAATGTACAGTCCCACTCACTGAGCACACCGAACCACGCTGGAGTTCGTTGTGTTGTACTGAGGGCCGATAGCTATCCGTTACTTTTGTCCTTTGAAATTGTTCAGTATAAAATAAAAGATCTTTGTATGTTCCGTTGTAACCCGTGTTCGATGTATTTCGTTTTGGGGTACTCAGCCTCGATATTTTCAGTTTGTTTTCACACTAGAATCTCTGGTGCACTGACTCGCTGGTGAGACTATGTCTGCCTGTCAAATCAAGTGATGTGAGACTGGGGGAGGGCCAGTGCAGCAATAATGCAATTCTTTATGACAGTATTGGAGCCACTAGCAGAGGATCACCAGGCTACATCAATTTGTCCCTACACTTATTAGAACTGTCCTTTTGTAAGGGTGTAAACGTAATCACTTATAAGCACCCACATTTTTGCAGTTGAAGTCACAGTGAGCTTACATTATTTACTGGGGGGTCACACACTTACACTAAACAGCGAAGTTGGTATTTTAACCCACTCAGAAATTTGGGCACTGCCACCTTCTTCCTGTATTTACTTGGAACACATATTTAAGTTTTGGGTGTCAAGATCTACAATGATACTGTCCTATAGAGTTTACTTACAAAATACACAAATTACATAGTAAAGCACAATTACAACATGTAAATCCTTATAGCAGCATGTTGAGCCACAATAATATCAGTGTTCCTTTATATTCCACATCCTGAATGGAAAATTATAAGATGCAAATTCAAAATATATATTTACCTACTTTATTTTCAGCACTTTACATGACACACAATAAAATAAGCTGTGTGATGAACTCACTTAGGTTTGGAGATTCGTCTCAAACCTCCAGCATGTTGTTATGTATGATTTTAAGAAAATTCAACTAAGGGCATCAAAGAAAACGTTACTTTTTAGCATATGAAGCTATTAGACGTTATGGGAATTAACACATTTTCAAAGGGTATGCACAAACGAGAGAGTGACTGGATTATGCGCTTGGCTGAAACAGAATTAAGTTTCAAAAGTTCAAAGTTCAAAAGCCAAGATGATTTAGCAAATGTTTTAATGCATAGGTTGTTCAACCTATGCACTCTTTCGTTTGTGCATACCCAGTTCTACTAAGGAGTTTACGGGTACACCCAGTGACTGTGAATCTGCAGCTGGCTTCCATCAGTAATTGGATTGACCCAAGCGCACAAACTAGGATCCTACCTGTACCTATTTTACTAACATTTTCAAAGGGTGCTTTATTGTGTTGCTCGCTTGAACAGCCACAGATTTGCAAGGTGACTGGTGGTCTTTCGGTTGGAAATTCACCATCATGCATAAAAAAGGCTATGCTGCTGATGACAAAAGAAACGTGTTGTCGAGTTCATTAGGGCACTGGCTGCAGGGACAGGCAAGCAGCCTGTGTGTCTCAAGGGGGGTGCACCCAGAAGCATGTTCCTGATCCTTTGAACTGTTACAGGGCAGGGAAGCCCAGCCCCTCAGCTAACATTTCCAGTGGTGGGCGAGTTTGATAGGGGGGGCAGCAGAGGGGGCTTCAGCCCGGTCAGCTCAATGACGTTGCACGCTCGGCCCAGCCCAAGGGGGCATTGTGGAGAGGAGGGAGAAAAGAGCAATGATGTCCCGTTCTGGCCCACAGGGATTGGATGGCGAGCCGGTGCCGTAAGGAACGTCACGTGTCAGAGGGCAACTCCCTTCTTTTGAGCTTGCGGCAGGGGAGTTGCTAGGTCTGGAAAAGACCCGGGGCTAAGCTGATGTCGGAACTGTTGGGACTGGGGGCTAGCTAGTCTTTTGGCTGTAGCTCCTGAGATTCTATCCGGGGCTACAACCAAAAGATCAGGGGCTATAGCCCCCTTAGCCCCCCCCCTAGCAACGCCCCTGGCTTGCGGCAAGGTCCACATTGCTTCGGGCTCACATACCTGTACCGGCTCTGGCGTCAGCTGGATGACATGCTGCATGCGTTCGCTGTGGTGGTGCCGCGACTCTTCCTCATAGATGACATCCCGCTTGTGCTGAGGCAGGCCCAAGAAGCGCCGAATGGTGCACAGGTTTTCCCATAGGGTGCGGTTCTCTGGGCTAGGGTTCTCCTTCCAGCGTAGTAACTCGCACAGCCAGCCCTGCAAGACATGGGGTGAAATTGTTAACATTCTGCAAGTTCTCAAGTGCCGCTGACCTGGAAGGAGAAAGCATTGCCGCAAAGGCACATTTAAACGTTGCATCATCCACCAATCAGTTGCATTTCTGCCTCTGCAAATCTCCAATGAGTGATTCTATAATTGAAAACTGAGCAGCAAAAATGGACGCTAATTGAGACAAATTGCATGTTTCTATTGGGAGGGAAGTTAGCTCAGGGATGGACAGATCAATAGACAAAGTCACAGTGACAAAAACACCCAGAGGCACGTGTTAGTTTCTGTGATAGGAGTCAAATCCACATGGAAGAAATACCATTGAATGTTCCCTCCCGCCCCAACACTTGAACACTTGCATAGGTTCTCGAATGCTTGTTCAATATGTTTATTGTCCCACCCAGCATGAGCTGTCGCCAAGGAAGTGCTCAGAAGACCAGGGCTTTCTTCTTTTCCAGTGCAGGCCACACCGTGGTGTTCGATCTCAGGGTGCAATAATGAGAGGTAGTGCTAGCGTGCCTTCGCTCTCTTCAGTGAAATGTCCATGCATGCATGTAGGCTTCTTGCATAGCTCTGAATGCTGATATTTAAAGCGCTGCCGGGGGAGGGGATACACTAAAGGCAAGGGGAAGGCAGAAGACGGAAAGGGAGGGAATAATGGTGGGACAGTGAAAAGAAATAGAGATTGCCTGTGACTTGGGGCTTGGGATGGGAGTGCAGGCCGGAGGGGATGCAACAATGCAGGTTCTCCCGTGTTTGGAGGCAGGCCTTCTCGGTTCCCTGCCTCTATTCCTGATCGACCAATGGATGCACTTCCCCGGGAGCCCAGAGTTGCAGTGAGTGAGAAGGTGCGCCCGCCTAACTTTCTCAAGGTCAATGAGGCTTCTGGGAAGAACGCGACATTAGGATTCAAAGAAGGGCACCCATCCCTTTTGTCTTAGGGGTCAGTATGTGGCATTACTCTGACCTAAGGTGACCAGGCTTAACTCCAAGTGTCCAGGATGGCACCCTCCCTTCGGGTCTGAGGGTCAGTGTGCAGCACTCTTCTAGACTAAGGTGATCAGACTTTACTCCAGGTGCCTAGGGTTAAAGGATGGCACCCTCCCTTCGGTCTGAGGGTCAGTGTGCAACACTCTTCTAGACTAAGGTGACCAGACTAAACTCCAGGTCCCCAGGATTTAAGGAAGGTCACCCTCCGTTAGAGGCTGGGACCAGTGTGTCGCAACCTTCTAGACTAAGGTGACCAGGCTTAACTCCAGGTGCTCAGGGTTAAAGGAAGTTCACCCTCCCATCGGGTGTAAGGGTCAGTGTGCAGCATTCTTCTAGACTAAGATGACCAGGATTATCTCCAGGTGCCCAGGCCTGATTTTAAGCTGTTTGGGTGACCACACCGTAAGGAATCCATTGAACACTGGGCTGTGGTCACATTTACAATTCTTAGGGGGGTCCATGAACGTTTCATGATTGAGAAATCTGCTAATTTTGCTGCAGGATCTGTCTCTGGCTTCGTGAGCGCAAGGAAGCACCGGGAGGGAGATGCTGAACCTGCAACTTTAACCCCAAACACAGGTACTATTAATACAAGCTTTCATGTGTGCAATACAGTATGACGTTTGATGGGAAGATATGGACAGCCAGGACCATTAGGGCTGCTTATTTCCTATCTGTTCTTACCACACCAATACAATGTGGTGTACCGCTTTCGCATGGCACCTGATGGGAGGGCGGCATGGTCAGCTCTACACCAATCCCTGATGGTCTCCAGCTTTACCCTTTGTATTAATAGACACAGCGAATGCGATGGGAGGGGAGACATGGCTTGCCAGGACCATCCAGTCAGTCGATTTCCTGCCTGCTCTAGAACCTAGCCTTGTCTGTTAAAACACACACGGAGGCAAGTGTAAATACACAAGCACACGCCATTGTGCCATGGAAAGTATGGACTCTATGAAGCGGGTTCAGAATGCAAATGTGCTTCATGCAGCCTGGTAGATGGGACGGAAGCTGATCGGAGAGAACTGACCTCAGGCTAGTCCTTAGCAAGTGGCGTGAGATTAATGTCAGGTCTAGAGCGCAGGGCAGCCACCAACAGTAGGCTTTCACGCTTAGACTAAGGAATGAGTGCATTATTCCACCTGTAATTCCTTGACCCACCCAGGCACTTATTTCCCATTATTGCACCTCTTCCCCCTTGTTCAGGGAAAGTGAGAGATCTATGGGGAACCAATTGGCATAGTTTAGTGTATGATAAATGTAAAGTGCCCACATGCTACTAAAGCGTCCTTGTGGCGCTGGCCTTACTAAGACACAAAACATCATCCAACTGGCACATAACAACAGCCTGGGGAAAACATGTTTTGGGTTCCTTGTTGTCACCCCCAATTAACATCCTTCATAAGACACATTGCAAAGACTCTAGTGCACCTCTTTATTCGTCCCTCAAAAGTGGTTCCCCAAGTTGGGCTTCCTGTAGGACTCCAACCTGAAACAGGCCCACAATGACCTCACAGGTATGACTAACAATCAGTCCCAATGCAAAAATGCCCTTGCACATCCTAGCTTTAATTGCATGTATCCAGTGTGTAAGATAGCTCAGCAGGTTCAGCGCCTGCTGCCAAATAATCCGCAATCGCACTGCAAGGCTCACTGATCTTTTAATCCTATAATTCTGCAAAGGTGATACAAAATATATCACTGACAATAGTACATACCAAAAGGCTGTGCATTCCGTGTGCTATGCAAACGGTCAATATCAGCACTACTTTGCCTCGCGAAAAGAAATAAATGATAAATAAACGTATATTTTCTTTTTAAACGAGGCCTGATTTGATTATCTCCGCTGCAGCAGCCAAGAAGGCAACAACAGCTGTTGGCATTGTGCGGCTCGCGGCCTACGCTGCTAATAACCCGATCATTGCGCGCTCTCCTTCAGACTGCCGGCTGCAGCAGAGGGGAGGCGCGCGCAACCGCCTAGGCCCAGCTGCAGCAGCTGCGGGCACTGAACTGTGAGGCCGCCGGGGGATTTATAAACTAATTTGTAACACAACACTGCCTTGTTTTTACAAGTGAGGGGCCACAGTTGCAAAGACCTGCTCCTTTCTTGTGCTGCAGCGGGTGGAGAAAAAAATGTAAATGAGGATAACCTAATTGTTTACTTGGAATTACAAATGACTACTTCGACGACGCCATAGCTCGTGCCACGGGCGACTATCATCCTCGTCCACAGTGCTATCCTCTTCCACCTTCATAATGTTCGTGTTTCGGTTTCCATGGACCCTCCTGGCTTGAACATACATTCTCAAGGGGTTCCCTTTCCACAAAGGAAATAATTTCTTGAAATGAAAAGTAAACCATCTCCGGGCAGAAACGGGCTCGGATGTCTAATACCCCAGCCCGACTCCCCCTTTTCAGCCATTTCAATAAGGTCCAATGTTCAAAGCAGGAAGGTTTAACATTTCCTCCTTCCCCGGGAGCCCAAAAATGACACGTGTGGTCTGATGGAAAATAAAAACAAAAGACAGACTGCACTATCTGTTAAAAAAGCTATTGGTTCGTGCTCTTCCAGGCCAGGACACAATGACATATTCTGTTAATATTTGAAGTCTAAGTAATCCCTGTGGTAGCAGTCGAGTACACTATACATGTAAAATAAACAAAACCTGTGTATACAACACATACAAGCAGGTGTGTCTGTGTGTATAATACACAGCACACACAGAGGGCCTGATTTATGGAATTTGTAATGCGATGCAAAGTGGCTTTGCACTAGTGCAAAGTGACTTTGCACTGCCAACAAACTCTCTGATTTACAGAACAGTGCAAAGTGTATTTTTGCAGCACTGAAAAACTACTCTTTGTACCACGCTAAATGGGCCTAATTCACGGCGAAAGAGTACTTTTTCAGTGCCAAGTGACTTTCCATAAATCAGTGTTATCTCTGAACACATGGTAACAGTGTGTCACATAATTACTATCACTTGGCAGATTTTGTATTCATTTTATCTTTGTTGAAAGGAAAAAAAGACTGAGAAAGAAGCTGGTACCCAGGATGCAAAGACATCGCCACAGCATGTGCATTAACACACATTAGTACCCGGCACGCGATGCGCACCGGGAATACAACGTGTGAATTGGCTCTTTTCGGAGCCATACCACACAGTATTGCCGTGTACGCCACTGCGTCCCGCGCATGCCGGGTACTCTGTTCCTGACGAGGGGCGTGGCAGCCCCTTAGCCAATGAGGAGGTTTGAAACGGGGCAATCCTGCTCCGAACCTTCTCATGGCTGGAGGCTGCCTTTGTCCCCCGCCGGGGACTTGGGTATGTTTTTTTTCCTCAGCCCCCCTCCCCCGCAAACTATCCCCTCCTCGCCCTCCCAACCCCACTTACCTTCTTTTTTCTTCTATTCTTGGTAGCAAACGCACCGGAAACACTTCTGTTTCCAGCACGTCCGCTCCAGATGGCCGCCATGGAAAGGGAAAAGGAACTACGTTTTCCCTTTCCCTGTGGGCATTTTTGTCACTTTTCATTTGTTTTTATTTTTTCTGTTTCGAAACCCAGCAGCGTTTCAAAACAGAAAAAAATGCCATTAGTACCCCGGTCTAACGGGCCAGGGTACTAATGGCTATAAAACCCTCGGCGGTGGGCCAATACCGCCCACGGTAATGCCCCCGGGGCTTCGTTAAGGCCCTTGCTATGCTCGAGCCTGTAACTCCGGCCCTAGGGGCATTACTTGGGGCGGTATTGGCCCGCCGCCTCGAGTCTTATTGCCACAATGAACAATTTTACCAGCCTGGATTAGAGTAAATGCTCCCATTTTTGGATAATCTTGAGTGCATTTCAGATGTTCTGCTTGAGTGGAGGATACACTATGGAGTAGTCCTCAACTTAAGGTGTGGCAATATGATGATGCAATAAGAGTAGAGCTACAACTAGGTGGCTCGTTTTATGGTTCGGGATGTTATTGCGTGAGAGGCGCAATGTATCTAGAAGCAGGAACATTTCTGCATGAAGAACAATAAAGGTAGTGCATTTCCGCACTTATCAATTTATTTATTTATTTATTGTGCATTTGTAAAGCGCTTGCACATCAAGTAAATTGTGTTTCAAAGCGCCCACAGGGCAACAGGGAGGGAACATGGGCATGAAAGACAAATATAACAATGAAAGAGAAAGGCGGTCCTACTAGGCCTTGTGAGAATTCAGAATGTGCAAGTGCAGAGAGAGAGAGAGGGATGAGGCGGTTAATGCTAGGAGCAACACAGAGGGAAGTGCTAGGGAGTAAGTTGCAAGCAACTGTTAAGTGCCTGGCAGAGATCACTTGGTAAGAGTGGTCACTGCCAATAAATAAGTGCAAGCTGCGATAGGACAGGCTAGTGGGCGCCCAAGGCAAGTGCTGGGAGTGGGCGGGCTGAAGGCGTTTGAGGGTCGCAGGCAAGGGCCCAGGTGGACACTTAAGGGGCCTGGTCACCAATCTAACCGACTTTGGGGTTTAGCAAAGAAGGGAGAGGGGAAGGAGGAGGTGAAAAGGAAAGTCTTGAGGAGCTTCCGGAATTTGAGGGGATCTGGTTCAAGACGAAGTGGAGGGGGGAGGCTGTTCCATAGGAGGGAGCCAGCCGAGGAAAGAGATCGGCCACCAGCTTGCTGTTTAGGGAATCATTTGACACGCAGAGTTGGTGCCAGAAGAACATAAAGATCTGGAGGGAGTCTATTTAGTGAGAGCCTGTTGTAGATAGCCTGGTCATCGGACCCACACAACCTTATGGATGATGCAGAGGGATTTGAATTTGATCCTTGCAGCAACCGAGAGCCAGTGGAGAATTCATCACTGTTGTGTGGGTTGTGTGCTCTTGAGTTCTGATCATTGGATAGCGCAACAGATGGACCGAGCCATGGCTAGATGGATGGATGGTTGCATGGATGGATGTGAAAAGAGAAGATTACTGGTATATCACAGGCAGGGCGATTAAACAGTTTGGTCAAAATGGGCACGTCCAAATCGTTCCCTCTCCTTGAGACCTGACTGCCATGTAATTCAATCAAATCATGGAATCTGTGGAAATGCTTACACATTGGGGTTACAATGATGCGCATCAGTACAGGGATAAGACTGTGCCTAAATAAATGTCATTAGAAATCCACCTCTCCATCGATCACCAATGAGGTACCGATGAGTATTCACCACCCAATAATGCTTCCAAAATACATCCGCTCTTGATATCTCTGATGATATATTATAATCTTTTTATTCTATAGCCAATACTTCTAATCCAAATGTGCCTGTACCCATTTTGATCTTGATTAACCAATGGCCACGTGCCTCTATCTGGATTTGCCAATCCCAACCTTTCATTATGCACCGAAACCTGACACCACAGCTCTGAACATCCAAGCCCTGCTCTAAGCATCCAAACCTCAACCTATAGACCCAAACGTATCTATCTCTAGTCATCAAACCCTGAGTCGACCCTTGCAGCCCTGGTGCTACCCATCAATACCAAGGTTCTGTCTCCACAAATCAAAACCTGACCCTGCCCATCCAAACCAAGCACTACACATTAAGACCTGACCCCCCTCCAATCCAATCCTGTCTTAGCCTTGTCCTTTCAAAATAAATCTTACTCTCACCTTCCAAACTGGTCTCTACTAATCCCATCCCTGCTCTTTCAATCTTCTCCAGGATCTACCAATCCAATCCTGGCTCTCTCCATCAAACACTCACTCTACCAAACCAAACCTGGCAAGCTCTTTAATGCTCATTTTGCTATAGTGACTTTGATTTCCTGCCACGTTTTCAATGCTTATTTTCTGTGTTTGTCCTCTCTACATACTGTGCTTGAGAGCGACACACTTTTTTACCATACTCAATGGACAACACACTAATCCTTTTTGCCACATTTTTGGCCCCAATTTATAACCGATACATGCAGGATACAGCCTTCTGGTACACTGTCAATGCTTCTGCTACAAGGTGGCTCCTTGCAAGATGTTATTAGGAACATTTATAGTAATCTCATATTACGTGAGATTCTTGTGTGGGTGGAAGAGTAGCACATACTCCACAACAAACAGGCTTTAGTGCTGGGTATGAAACTCTTCACAGTATCTTGATGTTAACATTTTTAATGGGCAATGTAAAGAGGAAGACTGGAAACAGGCTGTATGTGGCGTTTGTGGACTATTAAGCAGCCTTCGATACAGTAAACAGAGGTTGTCTATGGACGAAGCTTCAGTTATGGGGCATGCCAAACCATTTACTATGTTTTGTTTGACAATTATATGGTGGCACGCATGCCAAGATTTGCTTGAATAAGGAAAATAAATATCTGAAGCTATCAGAACCACCAATGTCTTGACACAGGTGTGCGTGCTGACGCCCCTGTTTTTCCACCTATATATTTCTGACTTGGATAGCCAGGTCAAAGATGTTAATAATTATCTACCAGCAGTTAACCATAAGCATCTGAAATAGCTGGGTTGGTCTGATGATATTGTGGTACTGGGCAAGACCCGCATAGGCCTGCAAATAACTTTGGATGTCTTGATCAATTATTCCAAAACCATTATTATTATTATCATTACTAATGTATTCACATGTTTATTGAATAAATAAGAAATCAACAGAACAATTAAAAATTTGAAATCACCCAGCTACCCTAACACTTCACAATATAACACAAAAAGGCCAGGAATTAATCATCAAAAGCCAGTTACACCAAGTCCAGAAACCTCCCCCAGATGTCTTCCCGAAGATCATTTTCCTTTAACTTGCAAAAAATAACTCTCTCTATTAATGACATTTTATGGAGATCTTCAATCCATACAGAAGCTAAAGGGAAATTAACACTCTTCCATTCTCTCAGTATTATTGTTTTGGCAGACAATGAAGCTCTGAAAAAACAGCATTTCTGGGTGTATGACAAATCCTCCAAAAGCTCTTATTATAATAACAGTCTTATTCTTAACTTGACCAAGATTCAAATCATCTGTGTTGGAGACAAAATAAATCAAAAGTCAGCCATTTGATATGGAAAATGTATTCAAGGTCATACTCTACATCAAGTATACAGCTTTATTTCTCTAGGGATTCTGTTGTGTTCACGTAGTTGCACTAAACCTCTGAGAGAATACACCAGGGCGAAGCTTTGTAATACATTGATATCCATGAATATAATTTTACTTAATAGTTTTACACAGCTGGTTGAAACTCACCAGGGGGTTTGTTAAAACTCTGCACAACTTGTGTAGTTTCTAGTATAACCTATGCCCTAGAATCATACAATGAAAAAGAAATAAGTTGGTTGAATGCATTGGAGTGGAACCTATGCCTAGAATATTGGGCATCCATGTTGAGGCCATAAGATTGGAATTGGGGCTGCCTTCACTGCGAATCAATTATAAAGTAAAACGTAGCCTTTGTTTAGTAAAGCTGATGACTGCAGATAGAAATATAATATTGGGGGACATTGGTTTAATATTGAATAATGAAACCATTAAGACTTCCAAAGTGCTAAATGATTTGGTTAATTCCTGTAATGAATTTCAGGGGGAAATAAATTGGTCGCCCAACTTGGGAAATAACTATCGGATAAACAAGAAGGTACTATGCAGAGCGGCGTACAAATGGCATTTGTCACACAACATCACCCATCTAGCTAAATTAAAAAATCAGAATATGTTAAGCAAGCATTTAAGCACTAGACAATGAATTATGTAAAGGTCATACAGAGCAAAGAATTGCAATTAAGAGTTAAGTGTCTGCCTTCTCTAGTGAGAACTGGAGCCTGCACAGGGTATCCAAATCTGAGGAAACAGTACACGATTTGCTTAAGTCTTGCCCTATTCTCATCCAAGATTATGAATTGTAATGCAGGACATTTGCACATGCTTTGAGTTCTATTAGGGCTGATCAGTTCTGGTCTTATTTGATATATAGAGGTTCAATTGTACTGGCACATTCTGCATATAATCTATAGAAAATTATCTTTACACAACTTAAATATTGAGTATATATTAAGAACTTTTAGCACTTTATATCATTATGCTGACAGTAATATATATGTTGACAGATTACTTTTGATAAGAGATTTGTCTTTATCTTGATTTTATCACTTGGAGTTAATAACCATGAATTATGTTGTGCATTACTAACCTATATGGAGATATGTTCCCTTGTGAATCAAGCAACAGAATCAAACTTAAAATGTTTGGCTGATATGATGGGCCATTAGTGTTGAGGATGAGCAGGTCATTGTTAGCATATACAAAGATTCACCCAACAAGATGATCTGCTTTCGGCTCAAACATTGGTCACATTTGAGCAGTGTCGAGAATAGTATGAAAAAGCCCATGTCGATGGGTCAGACAAGTCATTCCTGCCTCTTAATGCGAGGACCATAATATTCTGTCCTTTGTCCAATCAAGGTTCACAGGGATCATGCCCAGCACATCAAGGACAAGATAAAAAATTCTTGCAGATGTTCTGATGCTATGAATGGACATGTGAACACCCACAGTCACCTGTGTCAGCATCTCTACTCTCATATAGCCCCCGCTTAGTCTGGGAAGCGCTTCTCTCATCCACCTTAAGCCAAAACTTGCCTTTGCTCAAAACATCACACAACTAACGTTTCAACATTACCCTGTTATGTGCAGGCTCATTTATTCATTCTATGTGTATGTATGTATTCTTTTTGGAAAAATATTTGGAAATAAAGAAAAACATTTTCTGTACATCGCTGTCTCTGATCATTAGTAATGGCAGCCAAACATACAAACAATCAAAACAGGTCATGCCAAATTAACTAGATACATGAGGCTCTCTGGGTGGTTTGAACTGCAACTCCCATAATCTCTCTCCGTTGCCTATGCTGGTTAGGGATGATGGGAATTATAGTTAAACACATTTGGCAACACACATGTTACACAAACTCCTACCCCAACTTAAAACATGGTAAAGAAAGGCCAAAGTTCTGCTCCCTGTACCATATGCTCCCTTGCCACTGAAACCACTATACATTAAAGAGAAAGTCCACATACCTGTTTTTCTGTCTACAACACATATTGTTGCAGAATAAGGGTATCACTTGTGCACCAGGACCCTAGCCGGCCCATAGGACTGGGCCCAATGGCCCTTTAAGATGGAATAGCAGCACACGTGAGATGGATGGGGATGCAGATAAATACTCAAGCATCAAATCAATAATGACAACTCAACGGTTTGACAAAGAGAATCCATTTAATGACAAGTACAAAAAACGGAGAGTTTCATGAATATCAGCGGATGCGTGATCTTCCTTCTCGCTTCACAACTCCAACGAACTTCATAAGAAACACATCATTTATACTAAAAATTTGTCGTCACTGATGTGTAACGCTTAAAGGTTGGCATGCAATTCTATTGGTTCTCGGAAGGTAATTTTAATATAGGTACTATATCTGTATATGGTAACGGAGTAAGGGGATTGGGTAAACACTGTCAGGTGGGGCATCTAAGCCCTTCCTTCAAAAATGGCTACTGTAGACGTCACTAAAAGTACGACGTACCATTGGTTTTACTAACTATAGGACCCTAGATTACTTGGTCCATTAGAATTGGGCTGGCACCAACTCCACTCATACTTTTCCACTTTGCCTAGCAGCATGCAGAATGGTCGGCCAGGTGCAGGTTGTCCAGCAGCTACACCGGCCTTCCTCCAATTATTGTTACAATCAATCATCACTTTATTGGTCATCTGTCAATTATTTCAGTGTGGTTGGCCTCGAGACTGCATCTCTGTCTGGAAAAGTTCTGATATCTTTGCATGGCACTCCGCCATGCGTAGGTGTGAAAGTATCACTTCTTCTCGCTTGGCTGGTCACATGATTCAGACACCGTGAGATCAGCTTTTTCTCCATGTAATTCGTGTATTTGATTTTCATTTTGCCTACCACCTGTCTTCGGTTTCTTATCTTGACCTTTCTGAGCAGGATATTCTGTTTCTTGCTTCATTAATTGTAGCTACTGTTCATCTGTTTTAGCTGATACGAGTTTGGCTTTTTGGCACGATTTGTGTCTGCTGAGTTTCGTGTCTGGCTTTTATTCTTGATTTGTTAAATATGAAGCTGTCATCGTGTGGCCTTTAATAACCTTTGGTTGATTTTGTTTCTTGTGCATAGTGGAAGTATACTTATATAACATGCTCCTTTTGAGGTAGATATGTATAGGTTGCGCTTGCCACAAACTATCTTGCTACTAAGCATAGCAAGCCACACAAAACTTTCTTGTGGTTCCAAGCATATGTACATGCGTAAACTGGTCGAATATCTTCATCATGCTAGTTGCATATGCTTCTTACATTTGACATCGTCCTTTCACTTTAGGTTCACAATGTCCCATGTCCATGGCGTTTCGTCTCTTTACGTCATTCTCAGGTCATCATATCGTCTATATGTGAGTCAGTCCGGGTTCTTGTCACATCATCATTCATCTTCCATTAAGACCTTTTTGGTTTCTTCAGGGACTGTACTCAGACGATCTTCATTTCGTTTCATTTGTTGATAAGGTTTTCTCAATGGATACCTTATTATCCATGTTTTCTTTGGTGTCGGTACTTTAATAGGTGCTGTTCTTCGGATAGGTACTGGACAGAGCCCCACTGCGGCTCTTTTCTGGTTTATTTGTTCATCATACGTCACATACTTCGGCGTGAACGTTTCTGGTACTTCAAAATGGACGGTTGGAGTGCAGATCATGATTTGGACCTCCTCTACACACTCATCAGTAGGAGTGCTGCTTGCAAGCAGATTGCAAATCAAGTACGGTCACATTATGTGACATGAATAAACATCAGAGGTCCAGTGGGCAGTCTGTGGTCAAAATGATTTCCTGGGGGCAGGACATGCCCTCACTAACAGGAGTAATTGGTGCAGAGGTCTGCTACCTGATGCTTTTCCAAATTTTTGATGACAACTTCCATGGTCCATTCGCATTGACACTTCGGGTTAGGGCTGATGCAAGTTGTGGTAAGAAAAATATGTGTCATGCCAAAGGCTATTTAAATAGCTCCCAAAGCTGAAAGCAGAGAAGGGAGCAGTCAGAGCCCTGTCCACCGGCCCAATGCCCCTCATCCATGAAACCACTATACAGTAAAGAGAAAGGCTACACATCTACTATTCAGTCTACAAAATGTACTCTCTGACCACAATTGCAGAGTAAGGTCATTAATGATCCGAATGAGTTGTGCATGCACACCTACAGTCGGCAGGGATAGTGTGTTTCCCATAGTCAGCTGCAAAACTAAAACATCACACTGCTGTCAATAGTCATTGCAATTCTACAATATAGACAGTATGGCAATGCATATCTAAAGCACAAAGAGGCAACATCTGTATTAGTGATGCTCTATCTTCTATCATAATGTACTGTAGCTCAAAACGGTTTCATACTGTATTGGTTGGCAAGATGGCCAGGGAGGCATGCCATCTAGCTTCAAAGAACAGTGAAAAGTCAAAAAGATTGCACCATACCACTGTGTACCCTTTACTGTACAGCATACCGGTCGGGTATTGGCCCCAGGGCTACGTTAAAGTCCTCGCTTCACTCGGCTTTATAATGCTCGCCCCAGGAGCATTACCCTACCGGTAATGCCCCCCTCCTCGGGGTCTATTTATTAAATGTACACCTGGCCGAGAGCACAATAAATCTGATGTAAATGGACCTTGGGTCGAGGGTCCACATCATGGGTGAGGTTATCGTGAGTGTGGGAGAGCTTCCTCCAGTCAATGCAAAAAAAACCAGCCATTGGCATGTTAGCATGACAATCGGACTCAACTGGCCTGACATACCCAGTAGGCAGAGTGGCCCATTGCAAAGATGCAAAAGGCAAGAGGGCACTAGACCTCAAGTACCCGGTACTTTGCAGAAGGTTAACACGTGACTCCTTAACAGCTGGGCACCCGCAATTGAATGCAAGAAAGACCCCATGCTCTTAGACAACAGACATGCACATACTGACTCACCACGCATGGCATGGTGCCTATCAGGAGGGAGGCTGAAAAAGGTTAAGCATACGCCAAATTGCTAGATCTAAGTGGTTATGTAATGTTGGCGGTTCCATGATGGCCCTGCCCTGATATTTCAGCTTAATTCCTTATGGGATTACCTTAATCATGAACGACTTGGGACTGTGACTAGGCTGGGGGCACAGGTGCTCTTGTGCTGCTCAACCTCTCAGCCGCCTTTGATCCCATGGCACATGAGATCTTGATAAATCACCTTAAAGAAATAGGCTGTGTAGGAGTGGTTTGGGCCTAGATTAAATCGTCCATGTCCCCTAATAGACATATGGTCTCCTCCAACTTTTTCATCATGCTCAATGCTAGTAGATTAAGGAGTTTTACAAGAATCTGCATTGTCCCTCTTACTTTTTCTTAACTATATCAGCCCCCTCTTAAAGCTCATTAAATTCACGGGTTTGTCTATGCAGACAACACTCACTTAATCTTCATATTGTTAGCTAATAAGAGGGTGCTCATTTCTTCTCTGACTCCCTTTTGGAATTCAGGATCAGGTGCTGACAACCCATCTAAAGAGGAACCCCACAAAGACAGAAATCATGTTGGTGGGACCCCCCGTTGACTTATTGCCATTAAACATGTAGACCACCCAACTTTGCTCAAACCCTTGGATGACCCCCGCGGTGAAAAACCTCAGAGTTCTTTTGGACGCAGGTCCAAACAATGGAACCCCAAAACTGTGCCACAGTTAAAAAGGAACTTTTTGATGCTGCATGCTTAGGGAAAATATCTCCTTAACTTAATTTTCCCAAAACAGTTCAGATCACTCCAGCTTTGGTGATGTCTCGTCTGGACTCCTCAAACTCCAGTGGAACTCCTTCAGAGAGTAACGATACAAGAGAAAAAGAGACCACAATACTGTAAGGAATGCTGCTCATCTTTGGAACTAATTCCGAGATGGTCTGAAGATGGTTTTTCAGATTAGGATAGCAATGGAAACTATGTTCACACTTTAGTGCACCATCTTTGAATTCTGGTTTTCAGGCTCTCTCTCGGGTGGTTCCATGACGGGAGGGCACTTCAGTTGTTTCAGGGCGCTTTATCAAACGCATAACATAACGTGGATGGTTTAATTCTAGAATATTCATATGAAAGACATTTTAAAGCCCGATGAATGCCAATTAATGAGGCATCCTACTTCACTACCAATGCCATAATGAGTGGCGCTGAGTCAAAAGGCACTTATCAACCTTGTACATTGGCAGTTCATAGGTTGTAGAGGGAAACACACTATATAGAACATGAAAACACACCCCAAGTTCACTCTCCCCGCACAGCAACCCAGAATTCAAAGGAGCGCAGAAACATTGCACACATGTCAATAAAGAATTGCACTTTTTAAAGTGTAGCAGTACATTAAAAAAGTGACTCTGTTGGTGGGAAGGGAAAGCACAGCATTGGTCATGAAGGAGTTCCAGTCTACACTGTGCCTCTGCCAGTGCAGATCCCAATCATTCAGAAGCTCACTGTGGCCACCAAGTTACCAGGCTAATTGCTACCGTAACGTACGGTTAGACGCCACATAGCCTGTCTTTGTTATTTCCAATTACTTACTGTTGGATGAGAGAACAAAACCAACAACATAAGATGACATTTTAAAAAAAAAGACAATTCAAGGAGATTCTTTGGAGCAGGTGAGATTCGAACCGAGCCCCAATTCGAGCTACTTTTTTCAGGCAATCATGCATACAAATTAACTTCCAATGCTGCGATTATGAAGCCACTAAAAGCATACAGAAGCTTGAACCAAGCCAGGCAGGTCACAAAACCCTTGCGCATAGGCAGGACAGTTTGTGCCTAACACCAGATAGTGGGATATGTGCACAGGTGCAGTTTGCATCTCTTTAGATCTATCGGCAATAGGGGAAGGAAAAAGGAACTCCACAGAGGTCATTTGCCAGGGACAAAAGGGTTGATATTGTGTCAAAGGGAGTAGTATTGCAAGTCAGATGATAACCGGAATAAGGACGGGTCTTTTTGCAGAACGCTGGCTCCACGCGTCTCGGTGCTCTTTTGCGTGAGCCCGTGAGCCCAACTATCAATGCCGGGTATCAATAAGAAGGGGTATCTCAACTCCCTAGGCAGCAGCTTGCCCACGCCCTTTGTCGCGCAACACCATTCATCAAGGTAGTTTGTTGGCCAGCCATGATTCGAGTGAAATACTCCAGCCACTCCTGTTTTGTCTGTTTCCTGTTTCTGCTTCTGCCTTCAGCCACGTCCATCTGATCTAATGCCAGTCCTTGACTGCACACTCAGTGTTCCATAACAAGTGCAGTTATTTTGCTGGACTGTCCACCTTGGTAAATCTGGGGTCTGTCAGGGGCCTGCGTTCCTTGGTGTAGCGGGGTGCACCCTGAAGGATAATAGGAAGGCCCATGTACTAATGGTTGCTTATCTCTCCTCAGCCTCATTGGTGTTCCACAGCGCAGCTTCCGTCCCAGCCCTTCCTGTCTGTAAGCCTTGCGGTTGAAGTGAGACACTCACTCCTGTCCTGGCCAGCCAAGTCAGTCCCAGCCTGTTGATCATTCTGACACACCTTATCATGTCTCGGTGAGTGTTGGGGAGCTGAGGAGGTCAGTGCCAGCTCACATCAGTTCCTGTATGTATTGGTGAATCAAAGCCTGACAGATTATATTACGATTGTTGATGACAAGTATTGTATGAGAATGTAACACAAGAATCATTCTCCCTAACTCCTTTTTACTTTTCTAATTTTCTGTCCTATGGCTGATCTTTTTTTTTCAATTTGTGTTTATTTATAACAACTTATCCATCCAGTATATTTTACAAAAACAAATCCTCTGTAAAGGAGCAGCTGCATGCATTTGCAGGAAGTCCCGCCCACCTACCTCCTATATGTTGGAAAGCAGAGGTTGTGGCATGTTTGACACCAGCAGTTGTGCCAATAGCGCAGCATATACTCTAAAGAATATATCCATTGAGACAGCCCTATTGGGTGTATCCCCAAAGAGATGACAATCTGAGGGAGGAACTCGCAGAAGGAATATGAAAAAAATTGCAAAGAGAGGAGCTAGTGACGTCGCAAGAGAAATGTGCGACGTCCCGAGATGTTGGCTAAAGAGAATGCATGGATCCTACAGAAGCTAATGACGAAGTTAAGAACCGAGTAAACTTTCAAATGCGAAAAGAAGATTGCAGGCGCACAAAGTGTTGCAGAGAATCAACTGTTCAATATTTGTACAGATGCTGAAATGCAAGGTAGATTAAGTTATCATAGAAGCTGGCTATACATAGTGAATAGAATGCAGGCGAAGCCTCCAATGTATAGGAGCTTGACATCAGTGTCATTAATTTTAGTAAGCCAGGACCCATGAAGAGAAAAGGCGAGAATTGTGTCGCATCAAGAATAATCTGAAAATGGTGGAGTTGCATGGTGAGGCTGACTGGCCTGGTATCAAAACTGAAGCTGCCAAGGTCCGTTATCTATTTTTGAAAGGAGTGAACATGCAAGGGAAGAATCATCTCTTGTTAAGGTGCAAAGAAAGAACACAGAGAGTGCCAAGTTTTATTCATTTAAGACATTTAAAAACCTGCAAAATGGACCAAATCGTGGTCTCTTATCACGTGAGCGAAGGATGAAAATAGAGTTGAACTTGGAGTCCTAGAACAACGATAGTGAGTGCCTGCACTCCCATATATGCCCAGAGACAATGATACTTTGCAAGGCCAAGTTCAAAGACAATCTTCATGGCAGAAGGCATGGGTGATGAGAGATGATGGGCTAATTGGGCGGGGAGGTTGAGTCAAGTCCAGGTCCTTGCACCTGGGTCTGGGCTTACGTGCTGCTAAGTGAACCGAATGTTCCAGACATGGCACAAGCATGCCAATCAATTATAAAGGGCCACATAACAAAGGTCCATTTAGTTTGATGACCAATTGAAAACTGTGTACTTAATGATTTTTATGATGACATGTTTTAGAGGTAGGCATACATTGTCCACCTGGCAGCCAATTACAATCCTAGCTCTAATAGAAAGTGTATTTAGATGTTCCCCTTGAACCAATTACAATCACTCATATGTTTTTCATTATTTGCCATGTAGTATCACGTCACCTCTGACATATTTTTAGTATAAATCTATGTTTGTGCAGAAATCATTGAGAGCCTGAGCGAACGTCAGTGGATGATTGTTGTAAACTCCCTGTTTTAGATAATTGTTAATAAAACAATATCTTTACCATCTTCCTGAGTTGGTTCGGTTATTTGGACTCAGAATTACTCTGTAATCCCATCCATTGCATGCACGTTACTTAAGGGCCATACGCTCACTTCCACCTTTAACTTTTGTTTCAATGTTCTCCCCTTTACTTTTCCTTCCTGTTGACAACAGTTATCAATCAGATAACGGGCACCCCTCATTTCCACCTTCTCTGCTAACTTCCAGTGCTACGCAGATTACACACAACATTTCTTCAAACTCCCCGCTGACCCTCTTACTTGCTCCATCATCCAGGACTGCCTATCTGCCATCCAGTCCTGGTGCACTTCCAGTGATCTCTTCCTCAATGCCAGCAAGACTGAGATCATTCCCTCACTCTGGCCATCCTCTATGGGCTCCCCCCCCTTCTCCTTCATCTGAAGCCAGAATCCTTGAAGGCATCTTCGACTCCTCCCTCTCCTTCCTCCCTCATACTCAGGACATTGCCAAGAAGTCCAACTTTCAACTATTCATTCTCAAAGGAATTCTCCCTTTTCTCACTTTCCCTCTGAAACTCAATGTTATCCGAGACCTGGTTCTCTCTAGGCTTGACTATTGCAGTAGCGTTCCCTTGAATCTACCCTCTTCCTCTCTACGACCCCTCCAGTTAATCCAGAATATAGCAGCAAGACGTATCCTTGGCCTCAAGCCTACAGACCGCATCTCTCCTGCCCTAAAAACTCTTCACTGGCTCCCGGTTGCTGCACGGGTTAAATCCAAATCCCTCTGCATCATCCATAAGGCTGTCTGGGGACAGCGACCACGCTATCTGCAACCTGCTCTTACTAAATACTCTACACACAGAGAGTTGGTACAAGAGGCACTAAGAGGTCTAGTGGGAAAGTGTTTTGCTAAACAGAGGGCCGGAGGCCGATCTCTTTCCTCAGCAGGCTCCCTCTTATGGAACAGCCTTCCCTCCCTCTTCATCTTGAGCAGGACTTCCTCAATTTCCGAAAGCCCCTCAAGACTTTCCTTCTCACCTCCTCCCTCCCTTCTTCCCTCCCCTGCTAACTTCACAGTCGCTGTCATTGGTGACCAGGGCCCTGATGTGTCCATTGGGGCCCTGGCCTCCCACACCCGATTGCCTCAGCCTCTGCCCACACACAGCACTTGCCTTGGCACCCACTGGCCTACGTCACTGTAGGCCTGCACTTACCTGCTAATTGCAGCTCAACGCTCCCTAGCATTTACTACACTGAGCACTTACATCTGCTGCTCATCCACGAGCACAGGCACTCCAGCACTTACCCCCACTCCCTCCTTCCCTCTTCTCTTTGCACTTGCACGCTCTGATTGCTCACAAGGCCTAGTAGGTCAGTCTTTATCCACCAGTGTATACATTGTTTAGAATCCCATGTTCCCTCCCTGTTGCCCCATGGGCGCTTTGAAACACAATTCACTTGTTGTATAAGCGCCTAACAAATGCACATAGACAGGCAAAGGGGGGCAGGTTAAGAGGCAGATAGGCCATCAGATAGACAGATGAACACATAGAAAGAGACAGAGACACATACGTTGCTTGAAACAGAGAAATACACCTACTTTATAAAAATTGATCAGCAAATGGGCAGAAGGTAACACAGGTGGGTGCTACATTTAAAGACAGTCACAAATAGTAGGTGGATTTTAGAATTAGAAGTAGATGTACAGGTAGGAACTTGGGCACCATAGTTCTATATGTCTAGTGCTGGCAGACTATCTGGCACATTGCCAGCAGGACAGACAGATGGCAGGCAAATACATTAGTCGGTAACGCGGGTTTGAACCCAGTCCCAATGTGCTGCGGTGAAATGAAGGCGCGCATAGATAAAGCGATTCGCCCAAGATTACACAAGTGCATCCGTGCGGAACAAAGAGGAACTCGTAACTGTACACAACAAGCCTGTGCCTTTACCCCCCACCACGGCCTCCACCCCAGGCATCTTCCTTCGGCTGCCCGAGCGCCAGTAATCCTTGCCACCTCGCAAAACTTCCACCGCCTGATATGATTATGGGGTCTCTATTTCAGCAGCGCGCCCCCTCCCTCCCCCAGCACCGCAGCAGGCCTGCACGAATGCATGCTCCTCCGGGGCCCCAGCCGCACTGTTCCATGTGCACCCAGCTGCCGTAATAATTAGCTTATGAATGTATCAGCTGGTCCTGTGATTTTCCCAAATAAAAGCCAACCCACGGAGCAGAAACATTTTCATGAGCCTAATATTAGCTGGAATTTGCACGCTAATTGAGATGGAGAGATGTGTTTACGGCAGGATTTTTAAAATATGTATAAAACCGAGAATTCTCTCTCTCTCCCGCACCTGTGCTCGCTGGTAGCTTTTACTTCAGGGCAGTGACTGCAACTGATAATAGTAAGCATGTCCTATTGCTATAGTGCTTAGAACTGCCCCACGCCCGCAGCTTCTGGGCACTGTGGAAATATCACATGCTTCCCTGGTCCAAGCCAAACGTATCCAACGACTCCAAAATATTCTTGCAGGAATTAATCAAAAAACGACTGCAAGTCCTAACCAGCAGGAATCCAGGTCTGCCTACTCCAGTAAAGCAGTTATCTGCATTCTGCTTTGGGAGCGGAATGGCCATTTAGAATGAAAGATGAAGGTTCATATGGATTTTAAGACCATGGTGCTGGGTAGTGGGGATTTGTTGGACGACCTGACTACTTCTCAGAAGAAATGGATCTTTCGTGGGGCAATGGTGGGGAAGAAGCTAATTTTGAGACATTGGAAAACGTCTACCCCTGTTACTATTGAGGAATGGATTGCTGAGATGGATTCTTTAGCAGATATGGAGAGAGTGCTGTATCGGAGAGAAAAGAAAGATGCATTATTTAATAAGATCTGGGGCAAATTTCTGTTACTGTATTAGATTTGTTGTATTGCTTGTATTGTGACTCCAGGGGGAGAGGGGGGTGTTTCTGATGTATATAGTTAATGTTGATTTGCTGTGATTGCATGATGTTTGTATTTTGTTTGTGTTTTTGTTCATATGTTGTTATGATGTGATCTTTTTTAAATAAATATTTCAAAGATGTTAAAAAAAAAAAAAGAAAGATACTTCCTGACAGGGTGCTTTTTTCTAACCGCGGCTTGTAGGGAAGCACCAAATGCGTCATTTACGCATACATATAGGAAACTGGGAGTACCGGCCGGGTGAAGCGAGATGCATGGAGGGGCAGGGTGAGGGGTCTCAGTCAGGATGCAGGCGGTGGGTTGAGGGATGTCGGTGGAGGGATCCAGCAGGACTCGGGGAGGGAGGGGGGGGAGTTGCGTGAGTGTCCCCTACAAAAGACCAGCAAGATGGGGGATGTGGGTGCAGGAGAGACGAGGAGTTGTTGGGTGTCCCCCGCATAAGAGCAGGGGCCGGTGGGGGAGTGGGTCTGTGAACAATGTCTCGGTGCAGTGCGAAAGGCAGGCCCGAGAACACAGGCTTCGGAAAACCCAGACTGCAACACAACATCATGGATGGCTTGACACCACGCTGCACCTGCAACCATTGCTTTGGCTTTCTCTGAGTATTTACTGTCCTTAGTATAAGGCATAGTAAAATAATGTGTTTTTTTTCAACTTCTAATGCTTTGAATATGGGTTCTAAGACTTAAAAAACTGTTAGGGTTTTTGAATCCTTAATGTGAGTTGTAGCT
Organism: Ambystoma mexicanum; assembly: GCF_040938575.1. Classification (NCBI taxonomy): domain Eukaryota; kingdom Metazoa; phylum Chordata; class Amphibia; order Caudata; family Ambystomatidae; genus Ambystoma; species Ambystoma mexicanum. The sequence goes on from NC_090931.1 coordinate 812,233,427, forward strand.
GTGTGTAAAGCCAGGAACCTGAATGGATCCTGGGTTACTAATTTGATAAAGCGCCATTTGCGCAAATATTGACTGTCTGCTCCACTCTTACTATCGCATGTCAAGTGCACAGATCTGTCAGGTACATGAAAGCAGCATATCACGGAGAGTCATTGTGAAGAAATTACTTCTGCCTCACAGGAGTTCAAAGATGAGTAGGAGCTCAAACGCCTACTCAGTCCTCACCCTTTCACAAAACAAGAGTAATCCCAATCAGAAACAGGCTCAGTTTGAGATCTACCTCATTCCCCTTTGGTCATAACTTTGACCGAGGGAAGGCTTTACTCTCAAGTGGGGTGTCAATGTGGAGCGACCGAAACAGCAAAGTATAACGGTACAAAATAAAAATAAAAAAACTATTCAATTAAGGTTATATAAAACTATCTTTACTTTAAATAAACGCACCAACATACAACTATCAAACACACTATCAAAACACATTGCTGTAAAGAAAGAGCAATGCAGAATGGGATAGATGCGACCACTCTGGATATTTAGCCGGGAGGACAAAGTCAATAAAGTACCAGAAAGTAAAAAAGGATATTCTTCTTGGTTGAAAAAGGTGCAACAATGGGCCTAGCCATTCTATAGGGACAAGGGGGCTGGGGCCTACCAAACAGTTCTTTTTCAGTGCATGGCAGTTTGACAGAGTCGAACCAGGTTTCTTCATCTTGTACAAGCAGGTCGAAACAGCACGGGGTGTGGCAAGTCATATAGATCCAAGCCGTGAGCGGGTGTTGGGTCGACTCAAAGCTGTGGCTCAGAACAGTTTAAGTGTGGCATTTGAGTGATGCGGTTTAAAGGGCTCACAAGGGTCCGTTTGAAAATTGGTCTGGTTCAAGACGTGGTAACTGTTGTCTACGGTCAGCGGGTGATGCTTCCAGCCGTTTGAGACAAGGGCCAATGATGGTTCATAGCTGTGATCTTGATGGTCCGATGTTCAGTTCCACAAGGCGGCAATTTGATGTTAAGCCAGATCGAGTTGTTGGTAATCACTAGTTTGAGACGAGATTCAGAAATGAGAGGTTGGTTCAGATCAAACAATTGACAGGCTCATCTTGGTATGATGTGGTATCAAGCTGTTTCTGAGGTGCAGCGGTTCAAAGTCGAGGGAGTGCTAAAAGCAGCATGAGCAGTCCCCATTGGTTTGATGGCTGTTGAACATGGTTCGAGGATGGCTCGTAGCGGTTTCATCGCAAAAAGAAGGGCTCTGAGGATGCTTTGAGTCCCAATACGAGGCTCAGGGACAAGATACATCCTTGCTTGTGTTATCCCAACATGGGTGACACTGGCAAACACCTGCATGGGTCCTTCACCTCCGGTGAGGTCCTGGGTACCTATGCAGCTGGCAGAGAGGCAGGTCTGTGCCCTGCAAATGGTAAGAGGGCAGGGCTTACCTCTGTTTTGGGAAATGAGTCATCATCTCACTGATGGAGGACTTTGTAAAGATCCACTCCCCCAAGAGAGGTTCTCCACTTCCAGAGGACCTGTGCGGCCTACAAGTAAATCAAAGGAGGAGTGGGAGACACTTCTTATATAGGCAAAAGTCAACAAGTGATTGAACAAAAGCAATCCTGATTTAGGGGTCCAATCCCAGTTCCTGTGCCAAGTGGTATTTGCCTTCTTGCATCATACCCAAAGTGGTTTAAGTGGCGGCAACAGGAAGGACATGAGAGGTACAGAGAAAAAGTTGGTGGATATGTTGCCTAACTGTGCTGAGCTCCCTTTGGCTAGACTAACCCCACTCCCGTCTCATACCTGTGCAGCACCTTGGTGTGAGGACAGTACTTTTGTATAAGGTGTGACTTGTGATTTCTGTTTTCCCAGGACAGCTCCTGCTGATGGGCTGACTTGCTGATGTTGGATGTTAACTGACCTCACAAAGAATCAAGAGAGACACTTAGTATTTCAGTCTTTTGTACTACTGGTTAGAAGGGACAGGCTGTCTGACTAGAATTCTCAACACGTTTCCACAGCTGTCTGTATATGATTTAAATCAGATATGGATTTTAATAAACCCTCCACCAATGTACTATTTGGGGTATGGCTTATATTTTGAGTTTTGGTATTGTGACCACGCCACCAGTCTGAGAGGCAGGGGTAAGGGCGAAGAGGCCTCCCCTGCCCTTCATAGACAGCTTTTCAAGTACCCATGGAGGAGAATGAAGCCTGTGATGGCAGACAGATCTCCCTAATGCCTTTTGTAGGACTGTGTATGATTTTCATCCTGGGCACTGACATTCTTCTACTTTGGCCCATGCAGAGACATATTAAAGCATTTATCTTTGTATCTGAAAATAATCTAAATATTTTTGCATTCTTTACACATGCAAAGTCTACATTTGCATTATGGAGAGCGTGAAAGGTGATCACTATACAATGCAAATGCCATTTTATTTTGTCTGGCAAGGTACGTTTCTGGATTCAGAGAGTCCCAAAAAAGGAGGGGCAGCGCCTGAACACCTTATGTGGGCGAGCCACCACTGTGTATAAGACAAATGGACACCGTTAACGCTCAAGAAAACCATACACATAAGAATCTGAATTCTGCAAACCCGTCTCATTGTCTAATAATTCACCACACATTTATTCATCAGGCTGTACAAAACGTAACTGTGTTTTAATTGTTCTGTGCTACATTGATGTAAATCCTATAAAATAACGGTACTGGTGTTTTTAACTTTACTTTTCTTTCAATGCCACAGCAATTTGAACACAATAATATGTCTTATCTTATTTTGCTAATATTTCACCCCGCTCAGGTTGTACAGTCCAGTTTATCCAGTAGCGGCAAACTCCAGTTCTATGCACATAGAGCTGACACCCAATATGCACTGTCTGTCTGTATGCAGTTATAATAATAGTTATAATAATCTTTGCTTTTATGGTAAGGTGCATTTGTAGCTGCCACCAACACTTCAGTTGCAATTAGAGGAGGGGGACCCAAACAATTCATGGGTAGTGTTGAGCCAGAGTCGAGCCGCGTGGCCTGGCTTGGCTCTAAGAGCCAAATGCGAACCAAGCCAGCAAAAGAGGCATAACTTGCCATTTGCCTCCCCACCCCCAAATACAAAAACCCAATACCTGTTATCATTTCTCTTCCACCCCAACCACAAAAACCCAATACCTGCCATCTGCCGACCTGTCTCCATAAAACAAACCCGTACCTGATGCCCTGACCCATAACAGGAAACCTATATCTAAAATCCCAATTCTGAAGATCCAGCAGACTGAAATGAAATGATTTGTCCAGGATTACATTAGTTCTGTAAGATAGGAGTGGATGCAGGTCTGCACTTTAGACACTTGACCACATGTCATCTTACTCTAACTGATATATATCTGTTTTAATGTACAGTTTTCTTATGCTCTGTTCCATAAGAGATGACTTAAAAGTACACACATGCCAATAAAAACCACCTAACAAATATATAGAATCATATTTTATACTAAAATAGTAACTATATAGCTTTTTTTCACCATTCTCAATGGAACTCTACATGTACCAGAATGCAAAGTAATGCTGGTCAAATTTTAGAGAGGCAGATGAACACGTCATCTATAGTGTCCGCCCCCCACTGCCGTCATATTTCTTGAAGTACAACAAGAAACCACTGTGTATGACACTAGGTATCATCCCAATACTGCATTGAAAATATGAGAGACATTATGTGCTCAGACAACAGTATAAAATGTACCCTCGTACTGACGTGGTAGAAGGATGTCTGTGTACACCATTGAACATAGAAGAGCTATTGGTGAAATCTGATGTTGGGAAGAGAAGATACAAGGACACACTGAAACGATATGCGAATACTTAAAGACTAAAGATGTGAACAATGTAACAAAGGAAACATTTATGCAGATACGAAGAAATCATACATCCTGAGAAGATAAGTGAGAAGAGATGCAATAGATGTACATACGCAAAATGCCAGGTAGATGAGATCTATAGAAGCTGGCCGGAGAAGAAAATATAACAAGGGTAAAGCAGCCTTGATGAAAAGATGGACTTTGGTCTCGTATAATAGCAAGCTAAGAAGCCCAAGGAGAGACACCAAGGCTGCAGAGCTGACAGGCACAGGAATACAGATTCATGTAAGAACAAAGAATATTTGTTTTGGCTCAGGATCAAGTATGCCGCAGCAAGAAGCAATTGTAAAGTACAGAAGGAGTTGAAGAGGATAAGCCATGTACGTAGGACATATTTCTCTTAGATTAATTAAAGGAGTAAACATTTGCAAGTGCCAAGTATTGAACAATCAACGATTTAGAAAGCATATACAAGACAGTGCAACCAAGTCTCCAGAGGACAAAGGGGGCAATAGTACCCAGTATAATTGAATCAAATAGCACTAAATAAAAGGTCAGAAGGACAAAATCGTGGTCTCCTCACACGCGGTGCAAGACTGGAAAACAAGGCCGATTCATTAAGTTCCAGACGAAGATAGCAATGTACCTTCACTCCCTTAAAAGTCCAGAGGAAGAGAACAGTCAGCAAGGTCAACTACAAAGAAGAAACCTTGGTTTAGTGCCTAACTGATGAGAGATGGTAGACTAATTGGCCAAGTGGGCAGTGGTCTGAAGTTGTTCGCCACACCTGGGTTTCGTTTTGCTTACATGCTGCTAACGAGCCGAATGTCCAAGGTTGGGAGAGAATGCCAACCAATCATGAGGGCTTTTGTAGTGATGGACTATACATTGTTGCAGAAGCCAATGCACTGCTTACTATTAATCTGTATTATAGGTAGTTAGAGATAGCTCCAGGCGTGCCTACCAGATAAGGGGCAGCCAATTGTGTTACTAACACCTAAATGTAGTAGGGGTATATATGTTCCCTTAACCAATCCCTCTTTTCGATAGGCTTTTACTGTTTGCCACGTAGGATGATGTCATAGCTGATGTACATCGAGGTATAAAGCTTTGTGTAATCGAAATGTATTAGAGTGAGTGAGATGCAATCTGTTTGTTCACCAGGTTTCCCTATTTTATTGAGATAACAATAAAGTAGTATTTTGTCAAATTCATTGAGTCTGTCTGGCTATTTGGGTCTGAGATTGTCTATTGGAAATTCCATCTGGCACATGTAGCGCTCCAGGTGCTACTGCAGAAAATAATCCTCTGTGTTTTCCAATGGTACTTTCAAGACTGAGACACACAACAAGAAATCCATGTGAAAGGATCAGCTACTTACAGTCATTTTTCACACAGACTTGGCGCTGGTTAATGTGCACACTTTCTAGCAGGCTTAATTAAACCCTAGAGAAACTATCCTGCTTTTTCCAGCAGGCACAAGAGGGAGCAACAGACAGCACCCTCATTTCCTAGATAGTGGGAGATTGAAGATACAAATGAAAGGGCTGTGTGGCATATGGAATGCCCAATGTCTGGGAAAACAAATCCCTTATCCAAGAACAGTGTGACAACCTACCTCTCTAATCACAAACTAGGTAGTTTGTGGAGACCACATGGGCACTGCCAATAGTCCTGAGGAGCGTAAAAGAATATGTCCTGGCACGCTCCTCATACAGTAAAAGAAAATACCCTAGGCAAACCGCCTTGCCCACCAAACAGTGCAGTCATCTATTTCACTTTTCCATTAGGAAAGAAATATGGCGTGTAAGTGAAAAATCAATGAACAAGTTAAGGGATACTTCAGCCAATGGTGCGCACATTATAAATGATCAACATTTTCTAATGTTTAAAGCAAACACTGCACTTTAATAGACTATGGGCCTCATTACCAGTATGGAGGTAGACATGGTGCTATTAGTGCCATGGCGGCCTCCAAACCAGGCTCCATTACTGGGTTCCTGCAATGAGCACTTACCGGGTCATTCCGACATAGGAGGACCCGGTAATTCCTCCTTGCAGGAACCCATCCCCATTCCCATTTGAGCCCCCATAGGGCTCAATGGGAATGGGGAGGGAGGTAATAACGGACACATTACGAATGGCCCGTTATTACCTCCCTCTACCCCTCGCGGGACCCGGAAAGGACACCTGGTTTTACCAGGCGTCCTCACAGGGTCCCGCAAAGGGAACCTCGTAATTGCGCATCCCGTAATGAAGGGTGCCGGTCCCGTACCGGCACCCTTCATTACGGGAGCGCAAGCCTCGTAATGAGGCCCTATATGTAGGTATGGCTTTTTGTGTGGTGAACCTTTAACAAAATCCGTTCTAAATGATCCCAATTGTGATAACCAAAGGAAATGTAACCAATTTCATTAGAGACACTTGCCCAGAATTGGATACATTGGTGAAGTGTGGAAGCCAGGTTTTCTGGATTACTAATTTGCCATTTTGCAGGTTTCAGACGGCACATGCTCCAATTGCATCTTTAGATTTGCACCAACAAGCACGAGATAAAGTGCTCTGTGCAAGTAGATGATTGCATGCAGTTCTTTTAACAGTCACTGGGTGTCAGTATCACTTTAATGTACCTTGCAAATGTAAGAGAGAGTGAGGTGACACTTGGCTGAGCTCCAGTTGGACTCTTCTTTCACAAAGGCACTTGAGTCGAGCCAGAGCCAAGCATTTGGCTCTTACCAAACCTGAGCCGCCTCTGACTTTCCTCCTCTAGTAGCAATGCAGCTTTGGCTTGCCTGATGTTACAGAAAAGAGGTTTATGGCCAATCCATCGAAAAAGATGCATCGAAAATAAATGCATCAAAATTCTATGTTTAACATTAAAAGTACATATCCATCGAAGATTTTCCATCAAATGGATATGTACTTTTAAATGTAGAAGATATTTCAATGCTTTCACTTTCTACCTTAAAACGTTACATGGAGCTGTCCAGTGCTGACATTTCTGGACTGGCCGGCTCCTGGTAACATTTTTACGTTTTTTTACATATTGGGGGTTGCCCCTCAACCCCCACGCTCACCCCCTCAACCCTACCCAACCCTAACCCTTGCCCTAACCGTAATTCTAACCCTTGCCCTAACCCGAACCCTAATTCTAACCCTCGCCCTTACCCCAACCCTAATTCTAACCCTTGCCCTAACCCCAACCCTAATTCTAACCCTTGCCCTAACCCTAAATCTAACCCTTGCCCTGATCCTAAAATCCATCGAAATCCATTGAATTTTATTCAAAGAAAAGGCATTTGATGGAAATGATTTTCGTTGATTAAAATTCGATGCATCTGTATGGTGTGTATTTATAGATGCCCACTCAACAACGCTGTGTGGGCATCTGTAAATGCCCACACAGCGTTGTTCGGTGGGCATATACAGACTTTGGTGGGCCTTGCCTGCCCAGGCCCTACCATGTCTATGCCTCTGCCGAGTAGAGCGCTCGCTTTGACATCTGTGCAGAGCCTGCCGGCGCAGGTTCGAGTCCCAAGGGGGGGCCAAACTCAGCCTTTCATCCTTCCAAGGTCGATAAATAAGCACCACACACCACACTGTGGTTAATAATAAGCAGCGCTCAGATGCCTGAGGGTTCATAGCGCTATATAAATGCTAAATTATTATTATTATTATTATTATTATTATGGCAACCTTTTGCGTCTCTTTGTGCCTCTCTGCCTTGTGCTTCTGATGGAATCCCCAGACTTCAAGATGACATCTGAAAGTAGATGACCTCCTATTAAGGGTCATGTGACCTTTCCTTTGCAATACTTCTAAAATCAGAGATTTCTGTAGTTTGTGCCTGTGTGGGGTCTAAACAGAGCCTATCCTTCCACACATTCCCCATGATTCATGTTCTACATATGCACAATGCCATGCACGTTATCATCAAACCCAATGAAACCCTGTAGGCATTGGCCTCTAGAGATGACTGCCTGAAAAGGTCCAACCAGTCTGAGCGGTTCTCTTTGAGATAGAGGCCCACCTGTGGATTCAAATACGTCGGCCTTTGGACTATGGCCCTTGCCTAATCCATCTAATCCATTGACCATCAGTTGTAGACCTTGCTGTTCTTATGGGTGCATCTGTCTTTGCTACCACAGGTGGAATGATCAAATGACTACCCTATAAAGATCTTTCACGGGAAAACTATTTGCTTGCATTCCCTGTGCCTGCTAAGCACAAATAATGCCTGCGATTTTCTCAGCCTGATTAAGGGGCAAGTTCAACAACTCATCAGCGTCGGGTTGCCTGGATCTGAGGATTCAAGCATCCTACGAATATTTGAGGATCGGAGGATTCTACATGCTAGACCGAAGAGCATGGCCGGGTTCAGGAGATTTCCACCACCATGCATTCCATCAAGAACAACAGCAAAACCTTCAGAGGAGGGCATGGTGAGCCCCTACCCACAGTGACCTTCACATTCCCTAATGCTTAAACATCTCCCCAATGCCTTCAGCAAACTTGTAGGACCACTCACAAAACTCTCTGTACAAGGGGACGCTGATTCCAGAAGTATGTGGACACCAGGCACATCTAACTGCAAGTCTTTACAGACCACCAAGCTGTTCTATAACTCTGAATCGGTATGCCACTAGGAATGGAAATTGTTTGACGTAGCAAAGAATAAAACTGAATTATGCAGAAATAATGGCGATATCTAACATAACGAGATTCAAAGCTGAATCCATTTATATCCGTGACAACCTCCACCATACAAAAGACTTACGGAAAATTATCAAGATATATCTAGATAGCTTCCTGTACTGAACCAAACAGGTAATCATGGTGATCATCAGCCACACCATGCAGATAAGAATGCTGAGACAGACCGATCACTTTCTAAATGTTTAGACTGCCGTGAACAGCCTAGATCTCATGCCTGTTGAACGATGGTATGCCCAGTACCATGCCCTCAAAAACACGTCCTACCAAGTAGCTTGTTAGTTCCCAAAGAAATGCAGCAAGGAAGAGCATGACTTTCCAACACAGGGATGCGGTCAGCCTGTGCCATCCCTACACGGTGTCAGTTGACTTGCGGTGGAACAAATGAGGAAGCTCAATAAACTGCCACACAGTTTTAGTTTAAGGAGGCCGCTCTATCTGATGAGCACCAGGATGTCCTAACAATATCAAAAAGGATTTTCTGTCAGTTTTGAAATTCCAATCTTTATGAGCTGAATCCCATTATCCTCCCCCAATATCCACCGATTGGCAGGGCTCCTGAATCGGCTGTAATGCATTTCCCATTGCGGCACAAAGTCCTCCTATGCAGGGTCTTCAACTCCATCTTTTATAAAAGGGCTGCCCTGGCAGTCAATGGTGACCTGCCTTCAGCCTAGACATTAGCCACCAACTAAATGACTCCCTCCTCATTGGTCATTATTACAAAATAGCAATTCCTCTAGAACCCTCCGGGGTTCACTGGTATTCATCACCGGAATGTGTTACGCTAAACCTTTCCAATGCTCAGCGAAAAAGGAGGTGAATGAAAGAAAAAGCTTGCGCGTGAGAGGATAGAAGTGTTTCCTAGAGAGCTCTGGTTCCTTTCTGATCGTTCCACTGGAGGACATGAATTATTCATCAGTGTGCCAGCCTTTCTTTTTCTGTTAATAACAACAGGAAGGGAGCCAGTTTTCATGCATGTGATATTTACAAAGTGCAACACAGAGTTATAATTCTTTGGCTCTTGGACAGGGTTTCGGAAATTCTGGGTCTAATGCGGTCTGGGCAGTTACTCATTCAGAACTTCCGCTAACTGGTCGATACCACTGTTAAGACGGATTTCTGAACTCTGTCCTGGTGGCGCAGAAGTTCAGAAGGCCAACCTAATTACTTGGAACAGGGTAACCTCTGGACAAGCCAGACCAATCAAGGTAGCGATCGCGGCGGTCAAGACTAGGTCTCAAGAGGGGTGAGGGTGACTGAAAGCCTGCAGTGAGCACACAAAGCAAGAGCGCTGACAAACTACTCCAAACAGTTGTTATATCAAAAATAGATACACATTTATTTTAAGGCCTTTAAAACAATGACCGTAGCGAGAAAATCACAATATCACAATATTAAACCAACACATACCATATCAACACAATATATATACAAATACACAGTCGCAAGCGTTTAAAGCACGAAATATGTAGTCCACCTGAAAGGAAAGGAAAACAGGCAGTGCGATAACGCTTTAGACTCAGTTCGCCTTCAGAGGCACCTAACTAGATGGGAGTCCGAGCCCTGCGAAGAGTGGAGCCTTGTGCTCAAAGTACCTGCCACGCCGGTGCCAACGGGCAAAAGGGGAAGCTCTTCGGAGGAAGTCAGGCAGTTTGGGTTAGTGCACAGCAGAAGGAGAACAGGTTCCGCAACTCAAGCGCAGCCTCCACAGCGGGCAGAAGCAGAGCGCGAGTACGGCCAAAAGGGTGCTGTTTTTACACAGCAGGGAAAAGCAATGGGATACTGCAGGAGGGCGACCAGATCCTAGCTAAACTACTCACCGGTCCCCGAAGCAAGCAGACCCAGGCTTCTCCACATTAGTTTCAGCAGCTGGCAGGTTCAGAAGAGCAGGGAACGCCTCGTAGTCGTGTAGAGCAAAAAGACGTACCAATCGACGAAACCAGCACAGTTTGTTGCCGCAGCAGGACAACGGAGCGGCTGTGTGTATTCAAGCCAAATGTACACTCCTCCCTTCAGACTTGGGAACGCCAAGTGTACGAAGCGTGGGAGAGTGACAAGGACTCGAAATACAACACAACCTGGCGGCAGTTACAGAGCAGGACTCCCTTTTAAGCTGGTCAGTCAACTGGATGGCCCAGAGACACTTCCGAAGGCTTACTTGGCAGGAGTTGATGAAGTCGCCGGGAATAGCTGTTCCTGCTATTCCAAAGGTCGAAGCACCAGTACAGGCCTTCTGGTTCGATCAAAGGAGGAAAGGGTTTCACAGGACGACAGCAGTGCAAAGGAGGATTCCTTCAGCGGGTCACCAGCGATTCCTCGGTCCAGCCTCTTGGTTGCAGGATACTTGGCTCCTGTATTCCTTCGTTCGTGAGAACTCAGGAGATCGACATGGTAGTGGTGTTTCCAGCCCCCTCTTATCCACGGTTCCCTTCGCGCCAAAACGGAGGGGAGCCAATGGGAGATCCGCTCATCAACACACATACCATACGTGGACCAATCACGGACCACGGTGGTCCCAGGCATTCACACCACCCTAGACTCTCTGGCACCCAGGATGTGTATTGGGACCAGACATCCCAGCCCACACCCTGGAGGCACACAAACGACATGTAGAAGCCCGCGAAAGCAACCACGTTTCGCGGGAAAGTACATGCCCAAATAAGGAAGGCCCCGGGTCGCTCGACCTGGGGAAGGTGACGGGAGCAAGACGGTCAGTGGACAAGACAAAGGAGCCTCGTGGTCTGGCCATTTTGGGAGCCAGGTCACCATTTTGGGTTCAGTGCGAAAAACGTGCTCAGAACGCCAAAAGGAGCTCAAAATAAACAAAACGATCGCTGCCACCATTCGAGTCCCTGAATGACTTGCACCGATCAAATACCATCCTAAAAGAGTATCTAGGGTCTGTAGAAGGCTAGAGACCCAAGAGAGCTGTAACTTAGCTTACAGTGCCCTCTTGTGTCATGTTGCACTAAAGCCGCAACATGATAAAGGAAACTACGGGAAACAGCGTTCCCCGGTACTGACTGTCTTAAGGGCATGTCAGTTTCCCCGTAAGAAAGGAGCGAAAGCCCAGAGAAGTGCGGCAGAAGGCTGTACTTCTCTGGCAAAGTCAAGAACAAGGTTAAAAACAATAGCAAAAAGTTTAGGGGTTGCCACATGGAAGGAAAATTCCCTACAATTACAAAATCTTTCCTAACACTCGCCCCTCCCAGACTATGGACAGGGGGAACTAATCCACCCCTGGATGAGTCTCTTGTTCAGGTCGGTAAAACATTCTGGACAACCCATCAGCATTGCTATGTTGGACACCTGGCCTATGCTCAATAGTGAAGTCGAAGCCTTGTAGACTTATGGACCACCTAAGCAACTTTGGATTCTCCCCCTTCATGTTCATTAGCCACTTTAACGGCTTATGGTCAGTCTGCACAGTGAAGTGGGTCCCATAGAGGTAGGGCCTCAGCTTCCTTAGGGCCCACACAACAGAGAAACATTCTTTCTCTACCGTGGACCATCTGAGCTCTCTGTCCTTAAGCTGGCGACTAATAAAACCGATAGGGTGTTCCTTACCCTTCTCATCTACTTGTGATAGTACAGCTCCTATCCCAGTGTCAGAGGCATCCGTCTGCACGATAAAAGGTCTTTGATAATCCGGGGCCCTAAGGACAGGGGCCTGGCACAAGGAGTCTTTTAAGCCATTGAAGGCCTTCTCACACTCGTCGGTCCAAGTTACCTTCTTGGGTTTCTTCGGAGTTGTGAGGGCAGTCAGAGGAGCAGCTATGGTGCCATAGTCTGCCATAAAATTGCGATAATACCCCGTGAGTCCTAAGAAGGCTCTCACTTGGGTTTGCGTAGTGGGGGTAGGCCAGTCTTGTACTGCTTGTACTTTACTGGGTAGAGGCTGTATCCTCCCTCCACCTACTTCATGTCCAAGGTAAACCACTGAGCCTTGTCCATTTTGGTGAGGGGCCACTCGGACACCCTCAAAAGAGCTATCTGAAGGACTGCTTGGGAACAGGTCGGGGAGAGGTTCAGACTCCTCTTCCTCAACGTCTGAAGCCAATAGCAGTGCTGCGATTTCGCCGCTTGGGACGAAAGCCTTCAGCCTATTCACGTGAAACACTTTTGGAGCCTGTCCAGGCCTTCCAAGGTCCACTGAATAGTTAACCTCACCCAGGGGCTCCACCACTGGGCAAGGGCCTGACCATTTGTCCTGTAAAGCTCGAGGCCTTATGAGATTCATGATCAGGACTTGCTGACCAAGTGTAAAGTTGATGAGGGAAGCTTTCTGGTCGTACCGATGTTTCACCAGCGCTTGCCCTGCCTTCAATTTATCACTAGCCAAGCCCACCAGAAGTACCATCCGTTTTCTGAGCCCTAGCACATAATCAACTACATTGGTAGTAACAGGGGGAGTGGGCATCTCCCATCCCTCTTTGACGATGGCTAAGGGTCCCCGTACGGGATGACCGAACAGAAGTTCGAAGGGGCTGAAGCCAACACCCTCCTGTGGTACCTCTCGGTAGGCAAACAGTAAGCATGAAACAAGAAGATCCCATTCTCTTCTCTGAGGCTCCTCCAGAGCCCCAATCATGCTCGTTAACGTCCTGTTGAAACGCCCCCCCAGACCATCGGTCTGGGGGCGGTATGCAGATGAGAACCTGTAGGTGACCCCACATTCTTTCCACATAGCCTGCCTATACTTCGACATAAAGTTGCTGCCATGATCCGACACAACTTCTTTAGGGAAGCCAACCCTAGTAAATCTGCCGAGTAAAGCTTCTGCAACTGACTTGGCAGTTACAGTTTTCAATGGGATGGCCTCAGGATACCTGGTTGCATGGTCGACCAGCACCAGGATAAACCTATTGCCTGAGGATGTTTGCGGGTCAAGGGGACCAACCATGTCGATCCCTACCCTTTCAAATGGTACCCCCACAACTGGGAGCGGTACCAACGGAGCTTGGATTGTCGCGCCAACCTTACCAGACAACTGGCAGGCGGCACAACTCCTGCAGTGACTTTCTACTTGCTCCCCCATCTTGGGCCAGTAGAAGTGCATGGATAACCTTTGCTTGGTCCTCCTCATACCAAGGTGACCAGCAAGGGGAACGACATGCGCCAACTGCAGGAGGAAGGGCCTAACAGCAAGGGGAACCACCAACCTCCTATGGTCTCCTCCTGTAGACTCTGTGGGCTCACTATACAGGAGTCCACCTTCCTGGTAAATCCTATGCATCCCAGGAGGTTCACCCTCAAGCTGGGAGCAGGCCTGTCTCCTTAGGCCTTCCAGAGATGGGCACTCACGTTGGCCTTTACTGAATTCGTCCCTTTCAGGACCTCCTTCAACTAACAAGTCTTTTAGTTCAGGATGATCGTTGGGGTCGAATACTTCAGGCATCGCCACCTCCTCGTCAGGCCCGGGCGATTGACCAACTTCCTCCACCGCAGTGGTAGGCGAGCTCGGGGGAATATTCTCTTTCCCTCGTTTTGACTTGTAGACTCCTTTCGCCTTGGGTTTCCCCTTTGGCTGGGGCGGCGTATTGGACTTGGCCAATGCTGCCCGTGCTTGAGACCGTGTGTAGGGTCTTTCGGCAGTGTCTCCTACGAGCCCTAAAGCTCTGAGATCATTACCCAACAAGACCTTTCCCGGGACGTTTCTCTGAATGCTCACTGGAATCCTGACTGCTGTACCATTTAAAGTAAGATTTACAGGTATTACTGGAAACATACGGAGGGGGCCATCAGCCAACTTAGTGGGCATCAGAGTAGCTCTGGCAACTTCCTCTGAGTCTACCAAGGTAGAATCCACTACAGTGCGACTGCACCCACTATCCCTAAGAGCGGGAGAATCCACTCCATTGATCAGCACACTGTCTTTAAAGTAGTGCTTGGTATTATCCGGAATCCTAGCATAAGCCTCTGCGACTTTAGGCTCCCAGGAACCCAGGGACACTAAAACTACCTCAGCCTCTATTCCGCTGGGAAATGAGTCTGAGGAGAAGGATGCTCCTGTAATCTCTTCTTCCTCGTAGGAGGAGAAGGCCAGATTAGCGGAGTGGACCCCCAAAGGTCTAACCTTACAAGGGGGATCCCCCTTCACATGGTCAGTTGCTCCACAGGAAAAACAAGCCCCAGTGGGTCTGTTTACGTAGGGAGGCTTATTGTAACCAGAGTTCTGTTTCGGAGGCGAACCTCCACTACCCTGTGAGTTCTCTTGTGTCTTATCCTTGTTTTTCTTTTTGTGGCCCTTAGGGGAAGAAGATTTAGCAGATTCCCCACCCTCCATATCTTTGGACTTTTTCCCTTCCTCCTGCTTACCAGGATGAGTTTTGTCCTTATGGGACACTCGATGTGACACCCATAAGTCTGCTGCAATGGCCAGCTTCTTAGGATCTATCTCCTTCGAATCGGCCAAATGCTGCTTAAGCTCCGGGGAAGAAGAAGCAAAAATGTGTTCCAGCATGACAAGATTTATCATGCCTTCGAAGGTAGAAACCTTATAACCTTCAACCCAGCCAGTTAAGTTTTTCAAAGATTCAGCGACATAAGATACCCAAGTACCACCTTCCTTTTCCTTATACTCTCGAAAACGCTTTAAATATTGGGCCGGAGTCTTCCCAAACTTTAAAATGAGAGTTTGCTTTAACATTGCGAAATCAGCTCGCTCAGCCTTCGACATTTCCATAATGGCACTACAGCCAGAATGGGGCAGTCTACTGAGCAACCACGCAATCTTATCAGCATTGTCAACTTCTTGAACCTCGCATGCATACTCAAACGCATTCAGCCAGTCCATAATGTCATTCCTTTCTTCATACACACTGAGCAGATCTTTCGGAAACCGTGGATGAGAGGAAGCCCCAGACCCATGTCCAGGACCCTTGGACCCATTTGCAACCTGAAGCTTGGCCAGTTCCAACTGGTGATCCCTGTCTTTCTGTTTTTCTGCCTGTTCGATTTTCAGTTTGGCTATGCTGAATTCAAGCTCCTGCTGCCTAAACCGCAGCTCTTGCTTCTTGAATTCAAGCATAGCCTCCCCATCAACACTGGCAGAGGAAACATTAGACATCACATCCTCCCTGTCCTCGTGGTCGCGATGGATCAGTGCAGCGGCAGAACCGTCGGTTCTACCAGTGAGAGCAGCCCCACCACCTTCTGCACTGTCCTCAGAAGTTATAGCGTCAAGCTGCGCTTCTTGCCACGCCACGATTCTTTGGATCATTTCCAATTTCGTGCCTTGAGAGGAAACACCTCTCTCCGCACACATCTTCTTCAATGTTTCTGATTTGGAAGCATTTAAAGTTAACAAGGTATTTGTTTCCATACTGTTTGATAGGACTATGGCCTTTTTAAAGTTATACTACAACAATTCACTACGTGTACTGGTTGGAATAACCTGAAATGCCTTAGTTCGAGCGCAACACTGGATACCTTCAGTCGTATCCCACCGCTGTACACCAATTTGTTAAGACGGATTTCTGAACTCTGTCCTGGTGGCGCAGAAGTTCAGAAGGCCAACCTAATTACTTGGAACAGGGTAACCTCTGGACAAGCCAGACCAATCAAGGTAGCGATCGCGGCGGTCAAGACTAGGTCTCAAGAGGGGTGAGGGTGACTGAAAGCCCGCAGTGAGCACACAAAGCAAGAGCGCTGACAAACTACTCCAAACAGTTGTTATATCAAAAATAGATACACATTTATTTTAAGGCCTTTAAAACAATGACCGTAGCGAGAAAATCACAATATCACAATATTAAACCAACACATACCATATCAACACAATGGCCCTCATTACGACCCTGGCGGAATTCGGAAAACGATGGCGGAAATGCAATACCGCCATCGAATAGCGCTCGGTGCGACTATGACCCGTCACCGCAAAATACCATGCCATTAGCGACACCGTAGTGAACGCCAACGCTAACTGCACCAAGCACGCGCGCGCGCGCCATGCCAAACCGTAAACACCACCATGGCGCAACGGTACGCCAATTCCGACCCCAGCGGACATGTACCTAACGCCATCAAGCATGGCGGAATGCACCATTCCGCCATGGTGAGAAGTACGGCATCGCGAATCAACCGTAAACGGCCCCACTGACTGCCCGTACACCGCTCCCTGCCCACAAAGTACAACTCCCCGTAGGTGCAACGAAGCCACAATGCAACCAGTGAAATGCACAAGTCACCCATGCATGCCAACGAACAAATGGACCTCAAGAGGGGCCAATGGGAGCTGCAGGGCACAGATGGCACGAATACAGAAGCCATCCCAATGGACATGACCACAGTCCCCCACCAAGAAACGCACGCAAACACAGGCACCTGTGACCAGCAATATTCAGAAAATCACAACATTCCACCAGTCCACCTGGCTGACCGGCATCTGTCACACAAAACCCAATCCCCCGCCCCTGAGCATGACAACATTCAAACTGTCATATTGGCAGCCCCCATCCCTGACCTCACGGGCTTCGTAGGCAAACGCGCCCAGTACAGGACCACGCAACAAAACTCCGAAGCTGGAACCCAATGCAGATCCCCTCACAATACATCGCTCCCCAAATAGGAATATGCCACATCACTTGCAAAGAAGAACGCTACACGGCCCATATCAGAATAGAATTTTAATGCACATCAATATCACCAAGCCCATACAGCCATCAGGCCATGAACTCCAAAACACATTTCACCATTGTGGGCTGCATCCGCAAGAAATGACCAGCCACTACTCGTGTGACGCCCTGTTCCCTCATGGTACACAGAGCCACATACACGTACGAAAAGGCAACATGGAAGCGCACAGAACCGCAGGGCCGGCCCAATGGGGAGGCACTAGTCCAGCTGAAAGGCCGAAATGTTGCTCCGAGCCACCAGTACTGCGTAAGGGCATGTGGCCCATTGGCGATCGTCCCATAAGATCGTAATGCTGCTCCACTGATTTACACGAAGCAGCAGGTGTCGGGAGTAAAATCCATCTGCAGGAGTGGCATACAGATGGCAGTGGCAAAAGGGGAGGAGATACCTGTCAACCAAAAGAAAAGAAACAGAATAGAATGGCCATCAGAACTACATTCGAACAACTCACTTCAATGATCACACTAGATCCACAGCCATATGCATGCAAGCCCACTCCAAAGGATCATCACCACCCCAAAACCACTTGCGAATCATAACTACCTATATCGAGGTGAAAACACCATCACAAACGAGTGTACCTGTGCATGCGCCTGTGAAAACAGAATCCTTCAGATGGGATTGGTAACGTGCATGGACACAAGTGTCTGAAGGCGCGTCGAGACAGGGAGGGCTCAACAAGGCCAGATAGACGATGGTCCCACTATGGCAGCCCTGCATCACATAGCGCAGGGGGGGCGGACAGATCCCAAGAAGCCCTGTACATGGCAAACACTGTATCAAATCACCTGCCCATGCATCCATTCATCATTCCCTCATCCCGTAATGAAAACGCCTGAATATTTACTCACATAACATTAGAAATATCCATTGAGTCTGTGCGTTATGCAGCCTGCAAAATCCACAGTGCCCCAGCACGTAATTCCAGTCTAGTGAAGTAACATGTATTTGGGAACGTCCTGCCTTATCGTCCACTACGCAATTGCGCATCCCATACTATTCATATCAATCATAGCATTCTCGCCATGGCCCCTGTCCCAAGGACATTGAACAATAGAACGTTATATTTGCAGTCAGACCTGTGGGCATCTCCTCGCCGCTAGCTGAAAACCGAAAGCGCCGCCCTTCGAATTCCTCATTTGCAACATCACGTCGAAGAGGCATCTGTGGCCGTTTGAAAACACTAATTAATCCATCGAGTGCGGCTGTGTGTGAAAATGGCAACTGCCTTCACCCACGAATGGGACGCCCCGCCCGTCGTTGCAACTCGGTACAGTGATGAATGAGGGCCCACCGTTACTCGAGTACTACGTTCCACTGACCCTTCACGACTCTGTTCGCGACTGCACAGATAGTATGTGAAACAATGGGACCACAACAGAATGAACATATCAACCAATGTTACACGGCCATCGGGTACAAATACAAGATTGCAATAGCAAGATGCCATTCCACGAATTGCAGCGTTGTGCGCGGGACGTGCTCGGCCAAAGGGGAGAGCAGTTTGCACAGGTGGAATGAATCACCACAGGTGGAGGCCATTCAGCCTGGAAACACATAAATTGCACAGCCAGTCTCCTCCCACACCCACTCCGAAATGCTACCGGCAGGACTCGCGATGTTGGCCCTGGGGGACCTGATAGCACTGCAAGTACTCCAACTCCAAGAAGAAGACGAACACCAACTACAACCGGCCGCACGGAGGAGACGCAGGAGGAGGAGGAGGCCAAGGCAGGGCCAGCAAGGGCCGCCAGCACAGCCACTACCACCACGCAGGCAGCCCGCAATCCCACGCCTCCGAGCACATCCGTTCAACCTCCCTCACACCCTCTACCGTCTGGACCGGGACACCATAACCGCCATTGTGGACATGACACAGGCTGACCTTGTCAGCATGATAGATAGCCCAACCGCCATCCCACCCCTACTGAAGGTGGTGTCTGTACTCCACTTCCTGGCCACAGGCACCTACCAGCACACAGTCGGACAGTTGCATGGCATTTCTCAGCCACTGTTCTCACGGACACTATTGCAAGTGCTCGATGCCCTCCTGCAGCACGCAGACGACTACATCTCTCTACCACGCTCGGAGCAGGAAATTACCAACACAAAAGTGGGATTCCATGCACTTGGCGGCATACCGGGTTGCATTGGTGCCATCGACTGCACCCATGTGGAATTGGTCGTCCCACATGCCATGGAGGCCCAGTACCGCAACCGAAAACAATTTCATTCCCAGAATGTACAAATGGTGTGTGACTCCAACAGGATCATTACACATTGTTGTGCCCGATTCCCTGGATCAACCCATGATTCTATGGTCTTGAGGAACTCTACAATACCACGCTACATGGAGCGACACGCAGGGAACAGATCCTGGCTACTCGGTGAGTCTCATTACATGCATGATAATGTGGGGTATGTGATTCGGCAATGACCTGGCAGGAAGGGGGGGGGGGGGGGTGTGCGTACGTAGCAATGGCATTCCACATCATACGTTTCTCGTCCACATACAGGTGATGCTGGATATCCACTGAAGAGATGGCTCCTCACACCAGTCCGGAACCCACGGGACCAGCATGAGGAGGACTACAACCATGCCCACTCACGTACCCGTGTAGTCATTGAACAGGCATTCGGCCTACTGAAGACCCGTTTCCGGTGCCTCAGCAGGTCTGGCGGGGCACTCCTGTACCGCCATGAGAAGGTTGCAAAGATGGTGATGGCATGTGTCATGCTCCACAACATGTGCGTACGTAGAAATGTGCCCATGCCCCCTGACGCAGAACTGCAAGCACCTGATGATGGTCATGATGAGGGTGGGGATGTGGCAGCACCTCAAGGAGTCTGCGAGGCACCGGAGGCCTGTGACATTTGTCAGCATCTCATTGATGCATGCTTCTAGCACTCACGCCTGGTGGCTGATACATGGACACGGGATGCGTGGCACTGTGTGTGTCTGGTACATGCACAATATGGACTGTACGCCTATAATGGCCTAGTACACAAAGATCAATGTCCACACATCTCATTGGTTGATCGTGCACTTTTTATGGCATATGTGATATCATGTTGTACACCCTATCGACCCGCCACCCAAGTGAGCCCAACACACCCCCTCCACCCTCCCACCTCCCCCCCGAACACCAGTGTCCAAAGATGCTCATCGTCCGTGGGCAGTCGCTATTGCAAGCCCCCTCTGCGGGTATCAGGGGCACCCCTGCCTGTGGAGCGCAGGTTCCTCCCAGATCTACGTTGGGGGCTGCCCTGGACGGAACTTGCAACGGATGATGTCTCTGCCTGCTCACGTCCATGCATGTCCCTAAGGGTTTGCGAGAGCTCAGTGAGCACACGGCGCACTGCGGCAAGTTCACCACATACGTCTTTGGACGTCGCATGCAGTTCCCCCCTCAGGCTCTCGGTGCTTCTCTCCATTTGGACTCTCAGGCTCTCGGTGCTACTCTCCATTTGTGCCCTTAGTGTCTCTGTGCCTCTCTCCATTTGTGCCCTAAGTGTCTCAGTTGATGTTTCTATGTCTGCCTTAGTGCCCCCACATTCATCGGCATGGTCCTTGAGGAGCGTGGCCAGTTGCTGCTGTTGCACGATTAACTGATCGAGGGACTGTTGCCTCTGCTGGGCCATGGCCATTTGCGGGGGTGTCACAGAGGGGCTGTTGTCCTCATGTTGCCCTGCCACAGGGCTTGTGGGGGATGGCCAGTCGTCGTCTTGTGGGTGCCCCTGCGTGGTATCCTCATGTAGTACGGGATGGAACAGACAGGGGGATTGGGACAGGTCATGGATGGATCTGACTTCGACATCCCCGTCTTCTGTGTCGGAGCATGCTGCCATCAATGGGGTGTCACCTATGGTGCTGCTGCCACCGGAGGCAGTGCCTTCTGTGGCATCCGTTGGGGGGACCTGTGGTGGTGGTGTTGTGGCCATGCTGGCTGCTGGGGTGCCTGTTGATGTTCCCTCCTGTGTGCTGCCACCTGATTTGTGCTGCTGCCGTGTCTTGATGCGTGCAGCTGAGGTGGAGGGTCTTTGGCCGTCGGTCTTGGCCCTCTTTGCAGGTGTGCTGGTAGGGGTGTCCTGCAGCTCGTCGTTTGGATCGGACCCTGTGGTGGAGTAAAGGAGGGCGAGGGTTATTGGTGGGTCTGTGGGAATTGGAATGGCAATGTATCACATGCATTGGGGTGGTACCTGAGGGTGATTTGGGTCGGGGCCTTGGAGGTGCTTCCATTTGTGTGTGGAGTGAGGGTGCAGTTGTTTGGCAGCCTGCAGTTAGGGTGTGCCTGCTGCACGTGTAGTGCGTGTTTTAGGGGTTTTTAATTATTTATGTATTTATTGTGGGTTTTAACGTGCGCTATCAGGCCAATGTGTGTGGACGTTCTCCTGGACATGTGTTTCTGTTGCACTATGGGGACACATGGTGCTTCGAATGGATGGACTTTGTGGATTTAGCATTGTTTCATTAGGCCCACCTACCTGAATCTTCGGATGTCTGCACTCCTTTCTCCATCCCTCCGACTCCCTCTATGCTCTCCATTCCGATGGTGGAGGCACAGATTTCTTCCCAGGGGGTCAGCTTGATTGGTGATTCCGACCCTCCCCCGGTGGCTGTGGCAATGTTGCGGTTGGCAGAGAGTATGCTGCGGACGCGTATCCGCAGGTCGTCCCATCGCTTGCGGCATTGCTGTGGGGTGCGGGGTGCGGTCCCCACCGCACTTACCCGCTGTGCCACCAGAGCCCATATGGCCTTCTTGTTTGCGAGTGCCGTCCTGGTCATTTGCGTGGAGAAGACGACGGCAGCATTCTCCTGGAGGGTCTCTGTTAGCACGGTGAGTTCCTCACGGGAGAAGTGGACCTGCCGCTTGCGGTCGCACGCTTTCTTCGCTACTTTTCCCATTTTTCTTGGTTTCGCTAGGGTGGATGACGGGTTGGGTTGTGTCTCAGGGTGGTGATTTTAGTGGTTGTGTGGTTTTAGTGGTTTTATAGGTGTACGGCGGGTTGTTTCCCGTTCCGGGCCCGTGTTTTAACTTCCGTTTCCGTATATTTCCGGTCACCGTACTTTACGGTAGGCGCACACTGCGGTGTCTGCTGTGATGGGTGGCGGTATTGCACCTAGGGCGCCGTACGGCGGCGGTGTGGGCCGTTTTGGGGTCATTTCCGCCATCGCGGACTTTGCACTTCCGCCATGCCGTGGTGCTCGTGCCCGATGGGTCGGAATGGGCCGCACTTTGCTCCTTCTTGCAATGGCGGAAACGCTATTTACGCTGTGGCGGTCCGGTGAGTCACTTTCCGCCAGGGTCGTAATGAGGGCCAATATATATACAAATACACAGTCGCAAGCGTTTAAAGCACGAAATATGTAGTCCACCTGAAAGGAAAGGAAAACAGGCAGTGCGATAACGCTTTAGACTCAGTTCGCCTTCAGAGGCACCTAACTAGATGGAAGTCCGAGCCCTGCGAAGAGTGGAGCCTTGTGCTCAAAGTACCTGCCACGCCGGTGCCAACGGGCAAAAGGGGAAGCTCTTCGGAGGAAGTCAGGCAGTTCGGGTTAGTGCACAGCAGAAGGAGAACAGGTTCCGCAACTCAAGCGCAGCCTCCACAGCGGGCAGAAGCAGAGCGCGAGTACGGCCAAAAGGGTGCTGTTTTTACACAGCAGGGAAAAGCAATGGGATACTGCAGGAGGGCGACCAGATCCTAGCTAAACTACTCACCGGTCCCCGAAGCAAGCAGACCCAGGCTTCTCCACATTAGTTTCAGCAGCTGGCAGGTTCAGAAGAGCAGGGAACGCCTCGTAGTCATGTAGAGCAAAAAGACGTCCCAATCGACGAAACCAGCACAGTTTGTTGCCGCAGCAGGACAACGGAGCGGCTGTGTGTATTCAAGCCAAATGTACACTCCTCCCTTCAGACTTGGGAACGCCAAGTGTACGAAGCGTGGGAGAGTGACAAGGACTCGAAATACAACACAACCTGGCGGCAGTTACAGAGCAGGACTCCCTTTTAAGCTGGTCAGTCAACTGGATGGCCCAGAGACACTTCCGAAGGCTTACTTGGCAGGAGTTGATGAAGTCGCCGGGAATAGCTGTTCCTGCTATTCCAAAGGTCGAAGCACCAGTACAGGCCTTCTGGTTCGATCAAAGGAGGAAAGGGTTTCACAGGACGACAGCAGTGCAAAGGAGGATTCCTTCAGCGGGTCACCAGCGATTCCTCGGTCCAGCCTCTTGGTTGCAGGATACTTGGCTCCTGTATTCCTTCGTTCGTGAGAACTCAGGAGATCGACATGGTAGTGGTGTTTCCAGCCCCCTCTTATCCACGGTTCCCTTCGCGCCAAAACGGAGGGGAGCCAATGGGAGATCCGCTCATCAGCACACATACCATACGTGGACCAATCACGGACCACGGTGGTCCCAGGCATTCACACCACCCTAGACTCTCTGGCACCCAGGATGTGTATTGGGACCAGACATCCCAGCCCACACCCTGGAGGCACACAAACGACATGTAGAAGCCCGCGAAAGCAACCACGTTTTGCGGGAAAGTACATGCCCAAATAAGGAAGGCCCCGGGTCGCTCGACCTGGGGAAGGTGACGGGAGCAAGACGGTCAGTGGACAAGACAAAGGAGCCTCGTGGTCTGGCCATTTTGGGAGCCAGGCCACCATTTTGGTTTCAGTGCGAAAAACGTGCTCAGATCGCCAAAAGGAGCTCAAAATAAACAAAACGATCGCTGCCACCATTCGAGTCCCTGAATGACTTGCACCGATCAAATACCATCCTAAAAGAGTATCTAGGGTCTGTAGAAGGCTAGAGACCCAAGAGAGCTGTAACTTAGCTTACAGTGCCCTCTTGTATCATGTTGCACTAAAGCCGCAACATGATAAAGGAAACTACGGGAAACAGCGTTCCCCGGTACTGACTGTTTTAAGGGCATGTCAGTTTCCCCGTAAGAAAGGAGCGAAAGCCCAGAGAAGTGCGGCAGAAGGCTGTACTTCTCTGGCAAAGTCAAGAACAAGGTTAAAAACAATAGCAAAAAGTTTAGGGGTTGCCACATGGAAGGAAAATTCCCTACAATTACGAAATCTTTCCTAACACCACTGAACAGATAATAATAATAATAATAATAATTAGGCTTTTATATAGCGCTACAAACCCTCAGGTATCTGAGCGCTGCTTATTATTACCCACGGTGTGTGGTGCTCATTTATCGACCTCGGAAGGATGAAAGGCTGAGTTTGGCCCCGCCGGGATTCGAACCTGCGTTAACGGGTGTCAAAGCGGGCGCTCTACTCGCTGTGCCACTTGACCACAGATGGTAGGTCTGTGGAAGAGTCGCTTAAGAAAGGTATCCCGGTTGCTCTTGGAAGCATTTTTTGTGGAGCAGGGTAGGGGTGAACAGTGTTACTGCTCTCCATTATACAGTTAACGAATGTCATGATATTGTATTTATTTTTTATTAACACGTTCCTAGATTCCCTTATAGAGATGCTAGTCGGAGGATATTTTACCAATATCGAAGTCTGAAAAACAACAGTCCTGAGGAAGGAGACTCAACGAGGCATGGTTTGGAAAGTTCCATGAGTTTTTCTGGAGTATTCGGAAGATAGCTTAGATGTAATTGAGACGGGTGCCAAGGCAAGTGCATAGGGTACAAGGATCCTGAAAAGCAGAAGAGGAGAGGTGTCATTGAGCAGGTCAGCAAACAGCTGGAAGGTCCTGGGTTTATTATACTAGACGATCCTCACATTTTGAAACAATCGGACAAGGCCGAAGGAAGATCAGGAGGAATGATGGTGCCCCTCAACAAGAGTTATAAGACGTGCACAAGTAGAGAGTCCCTTTACTATTTTTAGAGAGGACACTTAATCCGCTATTAGACACACTAACAGAAGAGTAGATGATGACCCACTCAAGTTTGGATCATATGAGCTGACCATACCCAACAGGGTCCATGATATGATATGATATGATATGGCATTTATAACGCGCCTATACAGAGGTGTTTCAAGGCGCAACAAGGCAAGGGAGGGGAAACAAAGGGAAGACAGAAAACGATCCTACTAGGCCAGGTATCATTCAGATTGTGCAAGTGCATGGTGAGGGGGAGAGGGAAAAGTGCGTGGGGAAGGGAGAGGAGAAAAGTGCAGTACAAGGGATAGTAGAATAAATAAGATAAATAAAAAAGAAAGAAGGCCACTGGTGGCAAGTGCAAGGTAAGTGCAGACATAAGTGCTGGTAGGGGGACTGTAGTGATACAGAAAAACAGTCCCCAGGTGCCGAGGTAGCAAGGGAGGCAGTGCAGGTGGGCAACTGGCAGGCCTGGGCCCGAGAATCAGAAAGGGTGGCCAGGTAACCGGTACCATTCTGCCAAGAGTTTAGCAGGGAGGGGGAGAGAATGCAGAGGCAAAGAGGAAGGTTTTGAAAGCACTGCCGTCACGTCTGAGTCTCCAGTCGCTGGTTTGTGGCATATTTGCTATCTGGTCATGTTAAATTAGTCCTTCTGCTCTTTGGGCATACAGAGCAATGGTTTGGACAGATATTTTTTGAGGTACCCTCTTTTCTGACATGTTTTAGATCTCCTGGGAAGTGGTAATGGCTGGTTAGCATACATTAATTATAGCAAATGTCCACCGTTCTCAGTTGGATGACTGATAGCTACATGCATTCAAGAAAATACAATTTAAAAAAAAACTGAATTTAAAAAAGAAGCTTGACAGAGCTATCGCCTTCTGTCTATGATGCTTGCTTGTTTGCCACGTTGAAATGTCTTTTTCTGTTGGACTGTCGATTACAGTCACCAGGCGCGAAAACAAACTGCAAGCATGTGTCAAAAAATGACTAAAAGCAGGCAACTATATCACAGGTACTTTTGGAATGTATATTTAAGTCTATAGAGAAGTAGCAGAGTTCAGCAATCTCAAGTTGCTAGTCCTACCATTTCACATCACACCACTTGTAGTCCTACATTTATAAGAGGAAAATATCACTAACGCGTTACAGAAACACCAGACGCCATGCGCTAACATCTAAACTATGCACAACATCACTTCAGTTCTCTGCAGTTTCATATGTTTTCAAAAATATGTTTAAATGATCAAGTAGTAATGTTAGGTGAGATAAATGGGCAATAGTTTGTCGCAATTACTAGGCTTTTGGAGTTCAGCATTTCCTCCAGAGCAGTGTTGTTCATGCAGGTTACCACTGGTTACCACCGTGTGATAGAAGAGAGAGCAAGCAGTACAGCCAATCAAGTGAATTAATCTCAAGGAGCCATGTATGCACACTAAATTCTTGCCCCGTAACTTGCCCTTTTTTAGGACTAGGTGACTGCATACAAGCCATTGGAAAATTGAGTCAGTGCTGTATATATTCCTAGAAAGGCCCAGTCTCCAAGATTGCATACATTTCTGGGGGCCACATTTCCATAAGTGGTATGTCAAATTGGAGCTTCAAGCACCTATGAACAAAAATATAGAATGCTAAAAAAACAGAGGTTCCACCAGGGATAAATGAGGTTTCTAAGTGCGGACCCGGGGATCGAACCTGTGCTGCTCTGCGTTGACCCTGAGCTATCCTACTGAGGCAACTTCCAAACTCATCCAAATACATCTGAGCTCTCTCCTGAAGAGTCATAACAGGATGACCTCTGTTGCACAATCCGATACGGCCCCTCAATGTAATCTCTTGCCTTGATACAAGAAGGCAAGTGTGTGTTTGTGTATCTGTGTGTGCATTCAAAAATATGCACAACCTCTCTTAGTTCTGCCTCTTCCTCAACTACCCTAATGCACTGCAAAGTAAAACCCTGTTGCTAACTACCTACACTAGCCAAGCGTCCAGCCACCGCCTTCTACCTACAAGCCTGATCATGAACTCCAACCACGTGGGCCTCTTATATAGCCTCTGGTGATGCCACCAAATACCACTCCTACCGAACCTCGAAGGAGGTTCAAGAAGTTTGGTCTGGCTGAATCAGTAAACACTTGAGCGATTCAGAGTTCACCTGAAGAAGTTCACCCAGGTTCTGTCGTCAGTATACATATAGAATGGCACCTCAATGTATCAATGATGCCAACGAATGTAAGTCTATGTTGTAAAAATAGGGGGGACACGGACGACCCCTTGGTTAG